>NC_137470.1:121951639-122499139 GCF_964235325.1 Thermobia domestica
GAGATGGTAGCGAATGAAACAAACAAGTGATGGTAAAATCTTGGCGATATAAAAATCGGGAGGTAATGGAAGGTCTTCGAGAAAACCCATGCACATAGTTTTCATCCTCAATGAAACCGGCTTGGCGAGAACCAGGACCGAAGCTGGGGCCACATATCCTAAGAAGTAGATAGGTGCTCTATCACTGAGCCACCGAGGTTTCCGTATAAGTGAATCCATACCTTAAGATCGAATCAGGTCTACGTTAATGAGTTCAAATTTTAAAGCTGATCAAGAATCAAACTTGGAGCCTCTTACATCACGCTCGGTAACCACTAGAACAGAGCGGGGACTGTAGGGGGTGAAATACAGGGACCTGATCCCTATTAATTGTAACTTCCTGAAGTTAGCTCCCCACTCATCACAAATATATATTACAAATATTATACTTTATTCCTTTTAAGTCATATTTAGTACTCAAAGAGCATGTTCCCTAAAAATCTCGAAATCTAATTTTGTAAAACAAACACAGGGGGCGGATCCAGGATAGCGATCGGGGGCGATCGCAACCCCAAGAATAGGATTTAAAAAAAATAAAACCCATTACAAAGTTGTAGCTCTTGATTTTTTTAAAAACTTTGTATTATAATTGTAGAATAAAACCTAAAATAAGTAAGTCTTCAATTACAGAAGTTAAATGAATCAATACATCTCAATAAATTACTTGCATTGGAGTTCTTGCTCAGAAAATGCCCACTTTCGAAAATGTAGGTGGCCGCTTCTCTTCTTTCTTTTCAAGATGCAATATTTTGAGCTATCCGTTCCTTCTCAAAACTGATTTCTGCTTCTTGTTAACGATTGGTAAACAGTAAGCTATAAACCCATTTGTCCGCAAATGTTTGCCAATATTCCTGTTTTAGAAAGTCCAGTTTGACAGTACAGAAAGTCAATAAACGTAATGGTTCTGGCATTTTACATGCAAGTGCAATTGAAAATACAAAGAAGGAAGTAATATAACTAGCGTATGATTAGAAATTAAAGTTCATGATTCAAGAAGAATTCGTATTCTTATTATCATTCTTATTCTACTGCTACTACTGTTTATTATTATTATTATTATTATTATTATTATTATTATTATTATTATTATTATTATTATTATTATTATTATTATTATTATTATTATTATTATTATTATTTGTAATCCATCAGTATCAACGTTTAAACAAGTCAACATGCACGGCAGTGCATGGCAGCCAAGTTCCACGAAGAAAATGAAAACTGGCCTGCACTGCCGTAAGCATATTATGCACGAACTAGAGATTTGGGTAAAATCGCCGAATTCGAGGCTCTGTAAAACCGATTCTAGTAACGGGAAGAAACAAGAAATTTAGAATTTAAGGAGATATCCGAGAGATGTGCTCATATACCAAATCTCACATTCCTACCTTCAACCATATTCGAGTACTGGACTCCTACAATATGCAGTTTTCAGGCTCACTGACTCACTGACTCACTCATCAAATTGATTAGGTACTCCCCAATGAGATAGAGACGTGAAACTTTGCGTAAAGGTACCCTATAATGACTTGAGTATGAAAAAAGTCCAAAATCTGATAAATGTGATATGGGAAAATTTTTATGGGCAAAAAACTGTCCTTAGCTAAGCAAGAAATCGTTTCACTCACTCACTCATCAAATTGATTAGGTACTTCCCAATGAGATAGAGACGTGAAACTCTGCGTAAAGGTATCTTATAATGACTTGAGTATGGAAAATGTCCGAAATGTGTGGAATGTGTTATAAGAAATATTTATGGACGAAAAACTGTTCTTACTGTTAGTCAAGCAGAAATCGGTTCATTCTCTTACTCATTAAATTGATTAGGTACTTCCCAATGAGATAGAAACGTGAAACTTTGCATAGAAGCACCCTATGATGACTCGAGTACAGAAAAAGTTAGAAATGTGAGGAATGTGTTATGGGATTTTTTTATGGGCTAGAAACTGTCCTTAGCCAAACATATATAGGTTCGTCCCCTCACTCATCAAATTGACTACGTGCTTCTCAATGAGATAGAGACGTGAAGCTCTACATAAAGGTACATTATAATGACTAGAGTGTGAAAAAGATCCGTAATGTGAGGAATGTGCTATGGGAAATTTTTCATGCATGAAAACTGTCCTTAGCAAAGTAGAAATCGGTTCATTCATCCACTCATCACATTGAGTTGCTAGTTGCCAATGAGATAGAGATGTGAAACTCTGCATAAAGGTACCTTATAATGACTTGAGTGTGAAAAGTCCGAAATGTGAGGAATTTGTTATGGGATTTTTTTATGGGTGAAAAACTGATTTTAGCCAACCAGAAACCGGTTCATTCACTCACTCGTCAAATTGATTAAGTACTTGTTTATGAAATATTGACGTAAAAGTCTGTATATTGGTACCTTATAATGACTTGAGTATGAAAAAGGTCTGAAATTTAAGTAATACGCTAAAGGAAAATTTTTATGGGTGAAAACTGTCCTTAGGCAAGCAGAAATCTGTTCACTCACTCATAGCATTGATTAGGCACTTTCCAATGAGATAGGGACATGAATGTCCGCATAAATATACCTTATAATGGCTTAAGTATGAGAAATGTTCAAAATTTAAGGAATGTGCTATGGGAATTTTTTATGGGTGAAAACTATCCTTAGCCAAGCAGAAATGGGTTCACTCACTCACTCATCACTTTCATTTGGTACTTCTCAATGAGATAAGATGTGAAACTCTGCATAAAGGTACCTTATAATGACCCGAGTATGGAAAAAGTCCGAAATGTGAGGAATGTGCTATGGGAAATTTCTTATAGGCGAAAAATTGTCCGTAGCCATTAGATACTTTCCAATGAGATGAAGATGGGAATGTCTACTCAAAGTCAGCTTATACAGTAATGGCTTGAATATGAAAAATGTCCGAAATTTAAAGAATGTGCTATGGAATTTTCTATAGGAGAAAAACTGTCCTTACTCAAACAGAGATAGGTTCATTTACTTACTCATCATTGATTAGGTGCTTCCAAATGAGTTAGAGACGTGAAACTGTATAATGGTACCTACCATATATAATGACTTGTCTAAGTAAAAGGTTCCAAATTTAAGTAATGTACTATGGAAATTTTTATGGGCCAAAAACTGTCCATAGCCATTAGGTATTTCTTAATGAGAAAAAGATGCGAAACTCTATAAAGGTACCCTGTAACGGCTTGAGAATGAAATTTGAGGAATTTGCTATGGAAAATTTTTCATTGGCAAAAAAAAAAAAAAAAAAAAAGTCCTTACAATCAGAAATCGGGAACGATTCCGTTATTAAACACATCATGTGCATTGTGATAATGTTGTCAATCGTCCGAGTAGTCGAGTTGGTGCCCTCCTCGCTGTCTATCACGTGCGCCTTTGGAGTATGGGGTCTCGAATTCGATTCCCGGTAGAAGAGCCTTTGGAATTTTAACTCTCCTCGATGTTTCTGTGTTCGTGTCCCTGTCGTTCTAGATTAATAGAAAAACGAGCTAAGGTCACCGAGAAAAATCCGTTATCCGGACATCGGTATATTGTACAAATATACGGGATCCTTATGTTTACTATAGAAATCAATACTTAACATACGTTATCCATATGCTACATACGTACTGGCCTCTTTTCCGCTTAGATGTTACTCAGTGGCGTTACAGGATGTCTGACATCTAACAGTCTTCCGTACATTACGTACGTCAACTACGTAAAGTTACAAACGGCCATCTGTATGTGAGATCCTGACTAACTACATACTGTAGTTCTTTCCTTTGTGCGGAAAGTACGTTTATTCGGAACACTTATACGGAAAGTATGTTTAAAATATACTTTTTCAGTTATACGTTTAATGTACGTTAAGTCCAAAAATTACAGGATTTACATATGTAACCTACGTACGCCACATACCTACCTATGTAACCTATGTACCTACGTACATTTTTTCTCAGTGTGCGAGTAAAATAAGTGAAAGCTAGAAATAAGTAGTTAAGCAAGTTAATGAGGCACATTCTGAGAATCAGTTAACTTTTAAAAACGTGGGCTAAGACACGTACATACTGCCGTAAATTTCGTGGTTGGAAATCCAGACAAGGGGAGCCAGTATTTTTTCTCTTTTCGGTGAAGATTTTTCCTTTATTGTAGTCATTTATATTAAATAGATATTGAAATTAATTGATAAGTAAGAGATTGTAGAAGTGAGGATATTTATAATTAATGAAGTTTCCGAAGAAATGAGAAATTTAATTGTTCGAGTTTATGTGAGACTAGCAACAAAATGTATCCGATTTCGTAAATATGTTGGTACCACGAGTTGTATTATGGTTACCACAGTCATTATGTAAAAATGTTCTTGATGCTTCGTGTCTCTATCTGTGAACAGTGTGCGAATCTCTTACGTATCAGCCTTTTCATCAACAGTGAATTTCGTGCCTTTGATCTTCATATTTCCTGAATTTGCCCACCTGAGGGTTCGCCCCCCACGCGTCCGCCTTTGCTCGGCCTACTTCCTCACACCTCTTAAGCTCACAATTCTACCGAATTTCAAATTTCTTTTCCTATTTCAACTATCTAAAACATAAGGTTTTGTATCCCAGGAAAACGCCTATTTAAATAACATGGGGATTTCTTCATCTCCCTTTAGATTCCTTAAAAATTAATATATATATATATATATATATATATATATATATATATATATATATATATATATATATATATATATATTCACTTTTAGCAATTTTCCTGTAGGTTAGTCGCGGGAGGCTACAATCGTGCCAAATTTCATCTTTCTAATCCTGCCGGAAGTGAATAAACATTTTGGGGTGTAGAAGACGTCCAATATAAATAACATGGAAATGGTTTTTCAGTTCATCATAAAACCACTCTAAAGTTGGAATTGTTTATTTTTACTGATTACTTAGGTAATACTAACGAAAACGTAGAAGCATACTGAATTTCAAGTTCTTATTCCAATTCCAAGTTCCTAAAACATGAGATTATAGGTCCAAAATAGACCCATTTAAATAACATGGGGAAATTCTTCATCCCCCTTCATCACTTCAACTTTCCACGTCAACCGGAAGCACCTCTTTAATTTATTCAGTTCATGTAGTTTTATATACAGTTAGGATATGTTGGTGGCAAATATTATTAAGATTACAAGCTATTTAAAAGGTGTATATCATTGGAAGGAAAACCCGAGGCAGTATGAAACAGCGCAACATGCGCGTCATGTAATGAACTCCGTAATTTCGCAATGTGGAATGGTAGAGAACAATTAAGTATATTGAAACACCAGCCATGTCTAGTGATGTAGCAGCGAGGATTCAGCATTAAGGGTTTTGGGCCCTGTTGATACTCTTCGTATTTAGGTAATGAAAAATGAGATTTTAGCGATCGTGATTTTGTAGTTCGGGTAAATGAATTAGAATCTCGTTTGGACATAACTCTCTGACAGATATTTAATAGAATAAATCCTCCCCGCTGTTCTAGTGGCTAGCATGTGCGCCTTTCTTGTACGGCGTCCTGGGTTCGATTTCCGGTGGGAGACCCCTTGGGAACTAATGTTGCATGTGACACATTATGACTCCTTTAATAATGTACAATTTTAAATTTAAATCCAATAATATGCCACAATTAAGGTATACGATATTGACATGGTGAACTACAAAAAGAAGTGAAATATGAACAAAAACACCAGAGGTACAAAAGGTGCAGCCAAGTTCGTCAGCCTCAAAAAGTATTGAGATGAGGATGGATGAACCAAATTCCTTGGCCCTGCATCTGAAACGAACACTGGAACTTGGCGCGAGGTGTCAAGGAAAATGATGTTAAGGAACCTTAGGGATAGTGGTGGTGGGCGTGGTGGGTTTGGGGGTTACCATTAGCCTTATGGCTGAAATGTCCCGGCCGTGAAACTAGAAACAGACATCTTAATGTATTCGAATATGTTAGACAGCTCGCGCCAAGTTCCAGTGTTCGTTTCAGATGCAGTGGTAAGGAACTTGTCTCATCCATCCTCATCTCAACTCTTTTTGAGGCTGACGAACTTGGCTGCACTTTTTGTACCTCTGGTGCTTTTGTTCATATTAATTCTACAGAAGAGTCCATTCCCTTTTCTAAAATTGTTTGACTTTTCGTTTTTTTTCTTTCTTCTTTCTTTTTTGCAATATATTATTACCTTGTTTTGAGCTCGAACTACTGCCCCCCCCCCAATATTCAACTTGGATCCGCCTCTAGTTACACAATTAAGGAATTATCCACAGAAAGATACATTTAAAATTTTTTGTTGTTTATTACAAGGGCTTCCATGCGTGGAATAAAAAGAAATTTCTATTTTACGTAGATACAAATGTAAAGTAAAGCTAAATAATGTTAACTGGAAAGCAAAGTTGTTAATGTTTAATTTAGTCGGCAATGTCCTAGTGAGATCAGCGAAGTTAAATAGTACCGGATCTGGTCCGAGTGACCATGCGTACTCATTACATGGTATCGGCATTTCGGTATACACCCAGCGTCGTGAGGACAATTGGGGAACTACTTGAAAGAAAGTATTGAACTCGGTGACTTTAACTTTCGGCTATTCAAGATTCGTCTAATAACCACAGGCAATGAAATTTGCAGATGTTAACTCAAGAGAAAGTGTAAGCGAATCTTGAATTCAAGATTGCCTAATGTGAAATTATGTTGGTAGTACTGACAAGAAATGACACAATTTAAGAAATTTGTAGTTTCTAAATTTAAAAAAAAATAAAAATAAGAAGTACACATCAAAACAGTATAAGCGCAATTACACTATATGACTAGATATTATATGTTTGACACCAAGATATGAAAATATTACATGAAGTTACAAAATGCATTACAGAAAATATAAAATGAAGTCACAAATTCGACGAGAGTTTGCATAACTCATAAAATAAAATTAAACAAAGCACCAAAGATCAGTATAAGCACAATTACGGTATAGATAGTATACGCTTGACATCGAGCATCACCATTAAAAGTGTAAATTTTTAATTAAGTGTAAACTGTTTTAGTGCAGTATGCAGGGGTCTGAACCGAAAAAAAAAATAGTACCAATAAAACTTATGTGACAGATTCTTCCCATCAAGTATAGGCACATCCTAAAAGTGACCAGATATTCACTTAAGCTTTACCCAATATGGCTGCCATATCTCATGTGATCGCCGCAATCTATAGAATATCCATGTTTCCTTGATTTCTTACCTTTCGTTCAATTATACGATTTTGAAACTTATAACAAAATATTTTGTAAACAAATTTCTTCTCGTTTGATATAAAGTACAATCTCTGTAGGTTAGGTAGATATAAAGTTACACATGAAGGACAGGGTTGTGTCGTTTAATCTTGTGTCTATTTTTTTCTCAAGCGTATTTTTCTGATTTTTCATAAAGAAAGCAGATTTCATCAATCAGTCAAAATGTTTAAATACATGAAAATACAGGAGGAAACATGGATGAGTGATTATATTTTTACATGAATTTTCAGGAAGTAACATGGCTTTGTCTCTGTTCCAAAAAGGGAAGAAAACCTTTGAAACTACTTAAGAGATAGACAGTTAATTGTAACAGGTTATGAGTATATTCAATAATTCTACCACAAATCCTGAAGAACTAGTAAAAGTGGGATAACGTTTCCAATTATACTTTTATGCATCCCATGGGGTGACGCACTGGCTTTCTGTCGATATTTCACATACAGAAGACTTATTTCACACCAGTCACTTACCCCTCAGTTTTACTCTTAAGAGCAAATGTGAGCAGACGGCACGTATGGAAAGTGTACCCTGAGGAGCTAACTTTGCTAGAGCAACATATTCAAGTAATTGATATGGGGGAGCAACATATTCAAGTAATGGGGATCGGAAGAGAAAATGGAGAACGCTACCTAGTTCGTTGTTTGGACATAGCAGCACCATTTTTTTAAAGCTCGTGTATTACAAATGTAAAACTCTCATGTACTTGGGTCTATTGTTTACGTTCGAGATTGTTTCACTCAGACATGCAGTGGCGTAACTAAGGGCTTGGGGGCCACCCAGCAGACAACGTGGAATGGGGCCCCTTCTCTACGTCCTACATCACAATTTGGGGCCCCGTGATGGCTTCGCACCCCCCCCCCCGCAATGCGGGGTCTGCGGGGCCCTTATTTACGCCCAACCGTATCGTTTATGTCCCAACAGTGTACCGTGTCAGGGATGGACTTTTTTTTGTCTTTTATATACCATAAATTATTTCTATCGCTTATAAAAAACTGAATTTTGCTTAAATAACGTTTTCTCTATAGATTATTTTGCTAAATAAGATTACAGAAACTTCCGTATAATGCCCTATTGTTCTCAAATTCATCATATTTTGTATATGTCAAGTGTAATTCTAGCATGTTCACATATTTTCTTTCTCTATTTTTTTTTTACTTATATAAATATTATTTGTATAAACAAACAAAGAAATCAGAAAAATAGCCTACGCTTGACAGAAACACAGGCACAACATTAAGCGATACAAGCCTACTCCTTCATTTCTAGATTTATATCTACCTGACCTACAGAGATGAATATACGAAACGAAACGTAATTTTATTCACAAAAATATTTTGTTACAAGCACCAAGACCGTATAATTGAACCTAAGCTAAGAAATGAAGGGAAACGTTATTTCTCTATACACAGTGTCGGCCAAATTGAATATGGCAGCCACATTGGATGTAGCTCAAGAGGAATGTTCGGGGACTTTCAGGATATTATTATACTTGATAAAAGGAAACTATCCTGCAAGTTTCGTTAGGCTACCAATTTGCGCTGGGTTTGTCAAAATTTTCCGCTACATACTGGACTATTTAATAAGAACGTGAAAATACTTTCAAGAAAAAATTATAACTATTAATAAGGTGCAGGACTACCAACGTATGTGAGCTAAACGAAGTGCTTTAAAAAATCAACTTTCGCCTAGTAAGAAGATTAACTGTGTCATCGCTTTGATTGACGTTTGCATAGCTAGGAGGTATTAGGCGAATCTTGAATAGGCGAAACTTGAAGCCCGGTGAACTCCCGTCTAGTAATTCAGCATTAACGGCGAGGGGGGCGATCTGCTGACCACACATCACTCCAAAGGCATGAGTGCCGCAAACCAGCTTTCAAGCCATGGTCCCCTAAAGGCTGTTACGCCAGTGTTTTTTTTAAGTTTATTTCAGTGACGGTAGGTAGTATTCTGAGATTTATTATTTTTCTTTTTCCATTTTGCATAATTATGTTTCTTTTCTTGTTATTATATATATAAAACATTCTAGCAGTTTCGATTTGCTCGACTACAAACACGGAAGTGTACGATAATTAGGAAATATTCATACTGTTAGGTGAAAAAAAAAGTTGTATACCTATATAATACATCACAGTCTTATGAGCTTGTATAAGAAACAGAAAGTGAAATCTGAACTAGGAGAGATATCTGAGTTTGAATCTCGTGTTTGGTGACACAACCCGAGACCATAGATAATAAAAGATGATTGTTGGATTTGAGTTTAGTGTCCCGTTCTGCACCAAGGCTATATGAGACGCGGACCTACAGCTTAATGTGTAACTATAATATTATGGAGAATAAGCGCATCGTAAGGTTGCAATAAGCTCGTGTTAAAAATGTCAATTAAAGTTGGTGTTGTGAAAGGTAATTAAGGATTTCATCCATTTGAAACAAATATTGTATTAGTAAAATATCTATTTGTTAAGATAATGAACGTAATTTTCTTTGTTTAACATGGCAGTCAAAGAAGAATTAATGGATAATAAATACGAAATTGTAAAATTTAAATTTCCTATCGTTTAAATACATTCTTGCTATTATCGACGGCATTATCTGGTAGGAATGTTGAATAACCCTGATTCAGCAGGAAGAAAATAAGCTATAGTATTGAAGTTGATTGATTAGATTTTCACTATATAACAAATATTGAGGTTATATGAGACAAGATATGTTGTTTAAAGTGAAATGTGGATCACTATTCAAGTTTTATCCAGGCTTGATATACCTACTAATGATTGAATCCGCAAACACGCGTAGGAAACACGAGCATTGCAACTTAGCTACGAATGGACACGCCATTCAATAATTCTAATTCAAGAATGAATGCTAAAAATAAGAATGATGAAACGACAGTCTGTAAGATGACACTACTTTCACATTTTTTATTTCACACTACTTATTCCGAGACGAAATCGAGACTTGACATTCTAGATCGAGACAAGCGTACAGTGTGTTTATCGAGACGAGATCAGGATCGAAGCCACTATTTGTCAAACGAGACAAGCCCTACACTGCGGTCTCGTCTCTATACCATCCGTAACCGAACTCCTCTAAATTGGACGATTCTCTAAAAGAAGTTGAAAGAATTATAGGCTCAACAACCATTTGTAACATAGTTTAGAAAATGTTCATGATTTTTTGATTATGAACTTTATACCAATTTACCAACATTATTAGGGAACTATTCACACAGGTCCTGAGAATAATCAAGAAATCACCACTGGAACTGTTCACATAGGCGGTGACAAATATAACTATGTGTAAAATTTTGGATGGCTGATGCCGTGAATGATAAAAAATAGTAGCATGTTTTGTGAAGTTTATTTCTATGCGCCAAACAAAAGGAAAGACAAGCGGAAACAATGAAAGCGGAAATTTTATCTGCTTTAAATTCACTCGCTCATTTCAAACATGGGAGAGTGCGACAAGTGAGCAATGGAAAAAAAAAACGAAAGAAAATAGGAACGAAAAAAGACAACTGACATAATTTTCCTGGAATATTGATCATAAAAGAAAGTTCAAAACAAAGAAAACATTTTACAGGATGGTAGAATAATTATTTCGTTCTGATCAGTAACCTTAACAAAAAAAGGAGGTGTGTAAAATTAAGCATGTCTTTATGAACTCGTTTCAATCCCTGTACTCGTTTCAAAATTAACGTGGCATTTCTAGACATTTTCTACATTCTATCTTCGCATTTTGCCCTCACTTATCTCCCACCCAGTATACGGTCTGCCACTAAACACTCTCTTTTTCTCTGTTTATTTTGGTGCTGAATCCAGTGCTAGTAATCAGTTTCAGCAATTTAATTCACCAAATTGGAATGTTCCCTTGTGAGTACTATCTGTTCACTGAGTTGTTACTTGTTCTTTAGAAACACTTCGTATATGTGGTTACTTTGGGGATTAAAGTCGATCCTTTGGCGATATCTCATATGGGCAGTAATGATTTCAGATTTGTTACTGATGGATTTCAATACATTGGATGTAAAAAGTACTACTGCAAAATACTGGGAATCCCCATTGAGCTCGATATGAAGTATGCCCTGGGGGAAATTTCGTAGTTCCAGGAGCAATACCTTGGGCCACCTTTTGAAAAATATTACTGCATATGGGTGCTAGTGACCGCAAATTATTCATATAACAATTAGTTCCTCGTGTTGCTGCGGATCTCCTATTGATTTTTCTTCTAAAGTTAAGCATTTTATAAAAAGTCTCTTTACTGAAGTTTTTGCGAGAAAAACTGCTTTGAAAGAGAAATGCGAATAGACATTATTATTATTATTATTATTATTATTATTATTATTATTATTATTATTATTATTATTATTATTATTATTATTATTATTATTATTATTATTATTATTATTATTATTGTGATGCTTTATTTTGTTTAACCCGGGAACGGTCGACAGGTGAGCGCAGCGCTCACCCTTTTTTATATTTTCGTTTCAAAGTCGCCCTAGTGGGTTCACAGACCTGAGACGCTGTGTAGCTGTGTCTTGTGTGTGAGAGCCAAGTGTAACCTTTTCATTCTCTTCTGTTGGTGTAGTACTGGCTTTATAAATGTGACTATGCGTAATTTTTGAGCGCCACGCTCACGTGTCGACCGACGACGTGAGTGATTTCAAAAGAAAGGATTGCTGCATGTTTGTGTGAGAAGCTGATCTTTTCTCAGCTTCTCACACAAACATGCAGCAATCCTTTCTATATAAATATATATATTAATAGTCTATATTAACTATATATATATATATATATATATATATATATATATATATATATATATATATATATATTAATAGCCTCTAAAACGTTACTTCCAATTTTGCTTTAAAAAAAAGGAAGAAAGAAAGGAAAAAAGAAAAGATTTTATTTAAAGCATACTAAGTTTTACAAGTCTTGCTTTCTGTTTCTTTGGTGTGCATGATCAATTTTTAGGATGGGATAAACGGAAGTTCGAAGTTCATGAGATTTATTCATTTATTTATTTATTTTTGTGAAAATTTTCAAAACAATGTTCGAATAATATTATTTAAAGAACATAAGGAAACTTTTGTAATAACTTGAATAAATTTACACAAGTAATCCAGCTTCCAAACAATTTATCGCATCTATTATACTTTCTAATTTCAACGACATGGAGGTCCTACAACTATCTATGGTATTAAACCTCGTGGTATATGTTATGGCGAAATAATTATTCACGAAAAACAGGACCGGGCTGGATAGGCACTCTAGTTCTATTCAAACATTCAGAACCAAGTAGCACAAATTGACTATGAAATGTGTTTTTTCACTTTAGTTTGATATTAAGTTTTTCTATGCAGTGTCAGTATAACCCCGAAAATAAAGCTAACCCGGTACGAATCTGGTTTTACAACCTTGAGGAAGGTGTACTAAACGTCACGGCCGTCTTGCACTGCAGCGACTGCGGACTTGTTATCTCACTCACTGCTTCCCTGATGTATTTTTCATAAGTGCAAGTTAAATAATTAATCTGAAAGTTATTTTCGATACCAGTTTGCTTGGAACCTACCACAGCGTTCCGTTTCTTTTTAGTTTTCATTTCAAACTCACGATGAAATATTTCGGGTTGTCAGTATTATAATAAACATGAATAGATTTAAACGAGAAGGATGTGAGTGAAGCCCTTAAACTGTATGCCCATGTGTCATATGGTCTAACTGTTAAAAAGTGACGTTAACTTCAATAAACAACAAGCAAAGCGGATGGTAAGGAATGAGAAAAACGAATGATATTAAAGAAACAAGTGGAATTAAGAAAATAGGAGGAAAGGGCAGAACCACAAGGAAACCTACACACATTGTTTTTGCGCAGCACAAAAGTGCAATAAGCATGAGATGGATTGAATCAGGGATTCAGTACCAGAGGTAAATACTATACCACTGATCCACCGCGGTCCCGTAGTTAGGGGTCCATGTCTCAAGCCTCCCTCCCCCTACAAACACACAATTTTGAAATTCAAAGTCTTTTGCACGGCAAAGTCTTGTGGTATTTTTTTTTACCTTTTGTACCGAAAACCCCAAGTTTTGTGCTCTCGCCGTTCTCAAGTTATAGCAAGAATAATTTGGGAGGGCTGGAGACTTCGGAAGTTGAAAGTTCATTCTGTGCAAAAGTTTTGTACTAGTTTTGTGCTGAAAACTCCTAGTTTTGTTCTCTTGCCGTTTTCGAGTTCTCTCTCTCTATTAAATATGGGGTACCCATCTCTCCAGCCACTATTTTAGAAATTGAAAATCTTTTCTATGCCAAAGTTTTTTTTTTTTAACCCTTTTACTCTGAAAACCCCAAGTTTTGTGCTCTTGTCGTTCTCAAGTTATAACAAGAATAAATTTGGAGGTGCAGGATGAACCTCCCACTTTAGAAATTGAAAGTATTTTCTACCCCCAGTTCCGTGCTCACATTTCTCAAGTTAAAGCAACAATAAATTTGAGGGGGCTGGAGACATGCAACAACCCACTTTAGAAATAGAAAGTGTTTTCTATGCTAAAGTTTGGTGCCGTTTTTTGCTGAAAACCCCGAGTTTTGTGTTCTCACAGCTTTCGACTTACCCACATTTTAAATGTAGGGGATGTATATCTCTAGCCCCCATTTTAAAAATTGAAAGTTCTTTGTATGCGAAAGTTTTATGCATCTAGTCCAACTTCTCGCGAATATTCTTAGAACGTACACCAATCGTTTATGATTTGTTTGGAAGGATATAGGAGTGAAGTCCCGAAGTTAGAAGTTTACTATTTTAAAGATACATTACCGCAAAATTGGGGGCCAACTTCGTGAAGTTAACACCCCATACTCACATATAATTTTAAAACCCACATCAATTGTTTTAAAATTTTTTGAGAAAATTTAAGACTGAAATCCTAAAGTTTAGAAGTTTACACTTCTCAAGATACAGCCAGTAAAATAAAGGAGGGCCCCCATTCGCCACGAATAATGAAACCTACGTTAATTGTTTTGGATTTATTTCGAAGGATTTAGGGGTGAAATTGTTAAGTTTATGAGTTAAAAGTTCTGGATATACAGTGCAACAAAATAGTGGGGTCTCCCATTAGTCAAACTCTTCGTGAATATCAATCGTTTAGGAGTTGTTTGCGAGGACTTAGGAGTGAAGTTCCAAACTTCAGGAGTTTTTTTTTTTTTTAAGATAAAGGGCTGGAAATAGTTTACGTGTTGTTTGCCACAACTTCATTTTGGTGTTGTTTGCCACGGTATTATCTTTGGCTTATCTTATATCACAATCGTGAAGATTTATACATAATCGACTCATAAGCTGAGGGTTGCCAGATGACCATATCATAAAAATCAAATCTATTATATTTATAAACATAATACATACAATACAAACTGTCCCAAGCACGTTATTGGGTTACTACACTATCAGCTGCTAACGCCGCTGTTAAATTTATTCAAGTTGAGTTCAAGTACTCGAGGTAATCATTTGTGTGCTTAAAATCTCCCCAAATGCATTTTCAAAATTTCTATGACGTACAATTTGTGTGTGTTCGAATGTGTAGCCAATGTTGAATGTAGGCATTTCATCAGGACCACCCATAAGTAGGAGGTAACCATCCCGAAAAATGAGAACCCGGACCTTCAGGAGGGGCATGTTTTTTTCTTTTAATCTTTCAAAGCTTTCCTAGAGATTAAATTAAACAAAATTAGATTTAAATATATGGATTTAGCAATCTTTTAAACATCTTTGGTGAGAGGAAGGAAACTTCTATTGGTAATACAAAAATTTAGTGACTTTTGTATTGTTAGTTAGCTAATTTCAAGACCACTCAAAGAGCTCCTTTGTGGCTAAGCGGTTAGTGTACGCGCCTTTGACGTGGAAGACCCGGGTTCGATTCCAGCGGGAGCTCATGTGGATCGGATTCCACGTTAAACTGTAGGTCCACATCTCATATAGCCTCGATGCTGGGCGGGCCACTAAAAATTAAATCAAATCAATTCAACAGAGATTATTAAAATACATGGGTCGGCAATCCCTTCATAGCTTTTTTGAAACAAGATGGAATGTGCATGAATTGTAGTAGATTTGAGTTAAACATCCCATTCAGCAGCAGACTGAGACATGAACCTACATCTTAACATGGAATCCGATCCAAATAAGTTTTCGCTGGTAATCTAACCCAGGTCTCCTACCCTAAAGGCGCGTGGCTATCCACATAACCACAAGGGAGCACTGTGTACAATTTGATACAATAAAACCTATGGCAGAAGTAAACTAGTAGATTACATTTCTCTAAGTTTGAACCATTAATTCTCTCGGACGTTTGAAGGTAAATTTAGACCATATAAATGTAAGAAGTTGAATTCCGCAATCGAAAGATAAATCATTCGATACTGAACCACCCCCAGAAAAAAAGAACAATTTAAAATATTGTTTTTGTGGTGTAATCGTATCTTAGATGGATTCTAGGGGTGCAGAAATGAGAAATATTTGCTTAATTTTTCACGCAAGTCTCAGAGTAAACACTTTAGATGACAGTGATGCAGTGGGTTCTTCTGTTTCCTACCACTTTCTTCATTACACTATTTTTCATTCATTCTGATCATTACCATATCCTTTAGCTTACACGTCATAACCATAGGAAGTAAAACTGAAATATTTCATTTCATTTTTCTAAAGTATATAAAACCCAGTTCTTTAGTCGCGTATCATAACGGAAAAAGTAACATTTTGTAACAGCCCATATTAAAAACTCAGTTAAAAGAGAAAATGCAATTATATCAATTTACTAAGCTATTGTGATATTAATGATGTTTTGTGTTCAAAGGCGAGAACATTTACCACTTGTTCCAGAGAATCAAAAAGAGAGGTGCCTTGCAACCCTTCCTTTTACTCCAGGTGTGTGTGAATTTCCGCGATAATGAGATATGGTAAGATCGGAATGCAAATCGTGGCAAAATGGTGGCAATCAACACGAAAATCGAGTCGTGACAAACAACACGCAACCTGAAAATACTGGGGATTAACTTCGTGAGGGAGTAACTTCCTGAAACTAGCTCACCACCAAAAAAAAAAAAAAAAAAAAAAAAATCAAGTCACTCTCGAAAGTCTCGGTCTCTCGTTTCGAATATCGACAAAAAATGCATATATATATACCATTGTCCTTACTCAAAATGCACGCATTGTTAAGTTACATTTCTGATAGTAAACAATTACCCTTGGGTGACCGTGTTCAGAGGGGTATACACGGGAGAAAGAGGAATTCCACCTCTGATCACAAAGAATATCGAAAGTGTTTAAAACAACTCAAATTTTGAGGTGTGACTCAATATACTGTAGATCTATTCCCTTTCAAGTCATTTTTAGTCTAAGAGCATGTTTTCAACAAATTCCGAAATCTAATTTTGTAAAACAAGCACATAAGATTTCTACCTTCTAATATTATTTTGTTACACATAGCAGTAGATCCATAGGATTTTTTTTTTTTTTTTTTTTTTACGTTGTAGAAGTTTAAGGAAGCAATACATCGCAAGAAATTACTTGCATTGGCGTTCTTGCTCAGAAAATTTCGACCTTCGAAAATGCAGGTAGCCATTTCTTGTTCTTTTTTTTTTTAAGATGTGATATTTTGCGCTATCGCTTCGTTCTGAAGGTCGGGTGCTGATTGCCACGTGTGCTGACTGCCACAGCCAATTATTGGTGCTGATTGCCTCGACTGGTGCTGATTGCAAATATCAAGGTGCTGACTGCCACAAGCCTGAGAGAAACTATTTGGAAAGAGCGAAATTAATCCGTCATACTAAATTTACTAATCATCATACTAAATTAATATGAGGGATTAATTTAGTAATCATCACAGCAAATCTCTGTGGCATCCTGTAAGTTACAAAGTTGCTCACTAAGTGTAACGACATACGCTTGGATGTTTATAAAGGGGATTGTCTTTTCTGTTATTTGTACAATTTGCACATTTCGTTGTTTAAATTAATTGTTTTATTGTATTATTTAATGGATAAGTATTGTAAAGTAAAATTAGTGTTATAAAGTAACATTATTTATTCATCCAAATAATGTTTTTAGAGTCAAAGAAAGTGCTATTTAAACAATGCTAGAAGGACAGTTCTTGGCATTAATAATAATAATAATAATAATAATAATAATAATAATAATAATAATAATAATAATAATAATAATAATAATAATAATAATAATAATAATAATAATAATCATAATAATAATAATAATAATAATTCCCCACGTCTAAAGAACTAGATTTTCCGGATGATCATCTTCGCTTCGAAGATGGAATTTCCTTTCTGCAGTACGATAGATTGGAACAAGATAAACGGATTTTGTGTTTTGGATATGATGGTCTGAAGTCAGTGCTGACAAGGGAAGTTCGGGACAAAGCACTCGCCTGCAGAGAAACTAAGCATACCATTTGATGCTGATTTCAACAGGTAATAATGTTCCTGTACAGTTGAGAACTGTTCGAGATATTCAGATTGGAAATTTATATGAAAAAATGAGTGGATGCATATTTAAACGCGTTAAGTATTTTCTTCCATAGCGAAGCCTGATGTTTTGAACTTGCTACTGCTTGATCACTGGGTCCATTCACAGACAAATTGTTAATTACAAGTTGCATGACGGATGACAAAAGACGTAATGGTTGAGAAGATACCAAAGAACTGCTGCACACGGGGATACAACCATTTGATGTGTTTGGATTCCTATCAATCAAAGATTATGGCAGAAGATTTGTACAGAGTATGAAACAACTTCATCAGGACGTTATGATGTACCAACGAAATAATCAAATACAGTTCGTGTCCATACGTATCAGTTCCTATCACCGCAATACATTGGATTGTTTCATTTTGCGTTTCACAAGGCATGTTACGAACAAATTATAGGCCTATACCTTTTGAATCACTTGTCAAATTTGCTTTCTGCTTTGGTTCTGCAAACTGTTCCCTTGACGGATGCAACGCAATTGCACATATAAAATGTTCATGGTGCAAGGAAGTCTTTTGCCTGTGTCATTTCTTCATAAAACAGAAGTGATCAATTTTCATCTCTAACCTATCATTATTGTGTACAATATAATGACTAATTGTATCTAACAAACCCGTTAGTTATTGCAAAACAGTTTTTTCTGTTACTTCCGATAGCTTTCAATTCGTATGTCAATATTCATTGCTAATTATGTTGCACTTAACGCGTTTAAATGTACATATCCTCATTTTCTTATATAATGCCAAGTTGAATATCTCGAACCGTTCTCAACCGTACAGGAAATTTATTAGCTTGTTGTAATCAGCATGAATTAGGGCTTCAAATGGCATGCTTAGTTTCTCTGCAGGCGACTGCTTTCTCCCGAACTTCCCTTGTGAGGGACAGCCAGCAGTGTTTTTTTTATTATTATTATTATTATTAATGTAATTTTCAAGAGTTGCTCCAAACAATTTGCGCAGCTGTACACAGTTCAAGCTGACATAGGGAGTTCAAGTGAGAACACATAAATCGTACCAATTTTGTACGTACCGCTCCCTGACAAAACTGAAAGTACATACAGAGACCTGTTTACGTTTGTTAGAAGTTGGTCTCAACAACATGATCCTAAGGTTCATCACGTTTCTTTCATGCTTCTTGACGTCCGGTAATGTTACGCCTAGCAACTTCCTCTCAGGCTCGTGGCAATCAGCAAGCCATCGTGACAATCAGCACCTTAATATTGACAATCAGCGCCAGTCGTGGCAATCAGCACCAATAATTGGCTGTGGTAGTCAGCAGCAATGACAATCAGCACCGTTCTGAAAACCGATTTCTGCTTTTCTTCTGTTCGCAAGTGTTTGTCAATATTGCAGTTTTAGAAATTCTAGTTTGATAGTGCAGAAAGTTGATAGACCTAAGGTTCTGGCATCGCATTCTTCTTCTTCTTCTTCTACTACTACTACTACTACTACTACTTATTATTATTATTATTATTATTATTATTATTATTATTATTATTATTAATATTATTATTATTATTATTATTATTATTATTATTATTATTATTATTAGTAGTAGTAGTAGTAGTAGTAGTAGTAGTAGTAGTAGTAGTAATCCATCAGTATCAATGTTTAAACAAGTTAATTGTACAGAAGAGTCCATTCCCTTTTATAAAATTGTTTGACTTTTTTTTTTTTTTTTTTTTGGCAATATATTATTACTTGTTTTGAGCTCGAACGATTGCCTGGATCCAGGCCTAGCAATACTCAGCCTGGATCCGTCCCTGGTTACACAGTTAAGGAATTATCCACAGAAATATAGGTTTAAAATTCCCTGTTGTTTTATTACAACCGCTTGTGTGTATGGAATAAAAATAAATTTCTATTTTACATAGATAACGATGTAAAAGTAATTAATGTAGTGGAAAGCGAAGTTGTAAATGTTTAAATAACTCGGCAATGCCCTAGAGAGATCAGCGAAGTTAAGGAGTGTCGGGTCTGGCTCGAGGAACGATTTCCGACCATGCATACTCACTAGATAGTATTGGCATTATGGCATGCACCCAGCGTCATAAGGACAATTAGGAAGCTACTTGAAAGAAAGTAATAGCGAACTCCGGTTGAGAAAGCCACCATTAACGGCGACGGGAGTCGAGTACTGAGCACTCATCACTCCCACAGGCGTGAGTGCCACAAACAGACTTTTAAGCCATGATACCCGAAAGGGGATTTTTTTTTTTTGTAAACTTTAATTCAATCATAGTATTTAGTGATGAGCAAATGCAAGACCAGGACCAAGACCGGGGTGGTCTTGGTCTTGGTCTTGGTCTTGCACATCCAGTCTTGGTCTTGGTCTTGTACTTGCACATCCAGTCTTGGTCTTGGTCTTGGTCTTACATGCAAGAGTCTTGCAAGTCTTGCATTTAAGAAATCTCAAGCTTTTCATAGGTAAATTTTACTCTGGATATAAGGGATAATAAACTCTACAATGCGCCAATAGTAACGGAAATACAATGCATGTTTCTAAATGTAATATAGTTTTAACTTTGTGTAAGTATCATGATAGTGTACAGCATAGGTGATGATCTTTCCTTTTTTTAATGGGTGCCCACGCTTCACTACTTGTAAGATATGCCTAAATCACAACGTTTCGTAATCTGTTTATATTTTTAACAGATCCGACACTCTACTGGTTCCCAAACTGGAGAGGCTACCCCTGAAACGCATGGAAGATAAATCAAGACGGCACAGATTATTGAAATACAAATTGCAAAATTATTTTCACACTCTAAAGGCGTCAGATTTCTTTTTTTCAACCACGATTAGCTAATCCTTGTATTAATCAAAACTTCCAATTAAATATTGAGATTTTGTTTTACTGATTCCAATATGTACTCTATGGGTCAGAAACATTGACATTACGCAAAAGTGATGAAAAAATTGCAGGATTTCGATACATGGGCATGGAGAAAAAAAACAGAGAATTAGCTGTGTTGAACGGACAACGAATGAAAAGGTGTTAAAAAATTAGCAGTAGGGAAAAAAGAAGAATTTTATATATTGTTAAGAGAAGGAAGAGGAACTGGTTAGGATATTGGCTGAGAAGGAACTGTATTATGAGGGTCGTGCTGGAAGGTAGTGTGGAAGGAAAGAGAGGGAGGGAGCGAAGGAGACTAGTTGAAGGAAGGTATTAAAACAGAAAATTGCTACATCAAGACGAAGAGACTAGCTTAGGACCACCGAACATTGAAGCTTTTCAGTTGCAACAAGTAACCTGCCAATAATGGCAGAATAGCTATTATGAAGATCATGATATATTTAGCAATATTGACTAAAAAAAGAGAGAGGAAAAATTAAAATAATAATTATTATAATCAAACCTCTTAATATTGTACAATAATTTGAGTCAAAACTGAAAACGATTCAACTGTCTATGCCTTTTGTGTAAATTCAATTTATATAAATACTTTTGACCTGTATTTGAAATACAAAATAACGGCATCAAACTCCAAGTTATTTGAAGTCTCACTTGTGAATATGGATTACTAGCATCATGTACCCACTTCGTTGGGTTAAATAATAATAATAATAATAATATATTTCGTTAGTCACTTTTTACTATTAGTAAAGCGCTCTCTGACATCGATCATTTTTGATTATTTTTTATATTTCTCTCTTCTTCTCCTCCCCAAGTTCCAGGGCTGAATTTGAATTTAAACGGCATCAAAGTGTCGCTGTTCGTCTCAGAGACCCCCAAAACTAAGGATTCGGCACTAATATAGGTCATTTTGAATAAACTTATATATCTCCTTCACCCCCACGTTGCGAGGTACGCCATGGGAAGTGTCATTGTTCATCTCAATGACCTCGAAAACCATGAGTTCGACATTGATAATGGTAATTTTTGATAATTTTATATATGTTGTTTCTCCCTCAAGTTGCGGTGCTGAATTTGCATTTAAACGGGATCGGAAGTATCACTGTTCATCTTAGCGACGCCGAAAACTATGGATTCGACACTAATATTTGGTCATTTTTGATCATTATTATGTATCTCCCTCTCCCCAAGTTACGATGCTGAATTTGGTCGTAAACGGTATCGGAAGTGCCAGTAATCAACTCAGCAAACTGGAAAACTATGGATTCGACAATAATATTTGTCATTTTCGATCATTTTTATATATGTTCTCTTCCCTCCGCCAAGCTACGGGGCTGAACTTGGATTTAAATAGCATCGGAAGTGTCACTGTTTATCTCAGGAACCGCAAAAACTATAGACTCCATTTTAATATGAGTCATTTTCGATCATTTTTAAATATCTTTCATTCCCCCTCCCCTAAACTGCACCGTCAAAGTCATATGACAGAAACCATCTCAGATCCGATCCTCATCTATGTTGAAAATGAGATCAAGTTCGGTCGGGTGGTTCAAGAGTTATTAAATTTTATTTATTTTTGTACATTTTCCATCCCCACCTCCTACCGTCAAAGTGATTTGATAGAAAAAACACCCCAAGTCAGAACCTCATCTATGTTGAAAATTTGATCAAGATCGGTCGGGTGTTTCAAAAGTTATTAAGTTTTATTATATATATATATATATATATATATATATATATATATATATATATATATATATATATATATATATATATATATATACCCCTCCCTTCCTCCTCCCTTAGGTTTTACTATCAAAGTGAAACAAACTCTAAAAACCTTTTCAGGACTGAACCTCATACATGTTAAAAATTTGATTGAGATCGGTTCAAGAGTTATTGAGTCACAAACTTCTTATTTTGACATTAGTTTTGAGTCATTTTTATTTCTATTTATATTGATTTTTGTACATCTTCCCCTCCTCCTGCTCCCCTACATTGCTCCGTCAAAATGAACTGACAGATATCATTCCCCAAGTCAGAACACCCCAACACCCCTTAAAAAACACCCCAAATCAGAACCTCATATATGTTAAAAATTTGATCGAGACTGGTCGTTTGGTTTAAGTTTCATTTATTATTTTATAACTCTCCCTTATCCTCCCCTAAGTTTTACTGTTAAAGTGAAATGATGGATACACTCCCAGGCCCAAACCTCATCTATATTGAAAATTTGATCGAGATCGGTCTGTTGGTTCAAGAGATTAGGAGTCCCAAAAATAGTCATTTTCAATTTTATAATATAAATTTATTGTTGTTGTATAATGTTATATTGTTTTAATCCTCGATGTGTCGTATACCTAACAAGGCTAAATATTAATAAACAATTATTCAATGTATAAGCATCCGCTCATGAAATCAAACTTGCGATCACATGCCCTAAGTGTTTGTCAATGTCATGAAAATGTTATTTCGACATTAGTTTTAAGAGTACACATTGAACATTTCCAACGGATGCTTGAGTCTCGGAGCCAAGGCCATACCCATGTAGTCGACACCTATGGTGTACGGTATTACTGATATTCGATCTACATTTCTCTTTAGTTTTGGAAGAAGAACACCACAATATGCTTTGAAATGAAATTAAGTATCTAGTTTAACGTCCCACGATTGTGCACCAAGGCTAAGGGAGACGGTAATGATGAGAAATGACTGAAGAGGTGGAATGAAGGAAGTAGGAGGAAACGAAAAAATAACGAGAAAAACCACGCACACGGTGTTTGTCCACCAAAAAAGCTCACATGGTGCGAAATGACACCTGTGTCGCTTGAAAACGAGTAATATCTACAGAACACGTGAACAAGCAATTCAGAAAACGACATACTGTTGCTATAAGCTACAGGGGCAGATCGACTCACACGGATTGCATAAACTACTGGAATACATTCACTTCAGCAGCATTTTTATTGAAGCCAAGAAATTCATCTCCTTCTTTTTTACATTATATAAAAAAATTCAAATAGTGCCGGTACTTGTGCAAGACTATTGCGCAAGAGTCTTGGTCTTGGTCTTGGTCTTGCAGGTATGGTCTTGGTCTTGGTCTTGCAAGTATGGTCTTGGTCTTGGTCTTGCACATCTTGATCTTGGTCTTGGTCTTGCATCGGGATTCCTGGTGTTGGTCTTGCATCCAAGACTCTTGCAAAAACTGCAAGACCAAGACTCTTGCGCTCATCACTAAATATTCAGCATTCTGAGATTTAAATTTTCTGTTATCGTTACGCAACTGTGCTTTTTCCGTAATTATATAAAAAATTCTAGCAGTTTCGTTTTGCTCCACTATAAACACGAAAGTACCGTATACAACAATTTGTAATTTTCATTCTTTACCAAAAAAAAAAAAAAAAAAATGCCTATATAATGCATCACGATTTTATGAGCTTGTATAAGAAACGGAAAGTGCAATTCGAACTACGAGAGACATCTGAGTTCAAACCTAAACCTAACTCGATTGAAGACGCAACCGAGACTATAGATAATAAAAGGTGATTGTTTGATTTGAGTTTAGCATTCCCTTCTGCACCGAGAGTATCTGAGAAGTGGTCCTACAACTTAATGTGCAGCTATAGTATTATGGAGAATAAGCTCATCATAAGAGTGTAAGAAGGTCGTGTTATAAAGTGTCAATTAAAGTTGGTCTTGTGAAAGGTAATAAAGCATTTCATATATTTGAAACAATTATTGTAGTAGTAGAATATCTATTTGTTTAGATAATGAACGTGATTTTCTTTGTTTAACATGGCAGTCAAAGCAGAATGTAATCTATAGGCTATATACAAAAGAAAAGTAACTACTTTTGTGACTTAATAACTCTTGAACCACCCATCGAACAATCAAATTCTCAACATAGATGAGTTCCAGCCTGGGATGGTTTTTATTATTTCATTTTAACGGTACAATGTAAGGGAGGGGGAGGGGGATTCATTAAAAAAACGATCGAAAATTACCGATATTAATGTCGAATCCATAGTTTGTAGTGTCGTTGAAATGAACAGTGACACTTCCGATGCCGTTTAAATCCAAATTCAGCTCTGCAAATTGGAGGAAGGAATGGGTATATATATATATATATATATATATATATATATATATATATATATATATATATATATATATATATATATATATATATATATGTGTGTGTGTGTGTGTGTGTGTGTGTGTGTATGTGTGTGTGTACAGGGGCGGAGTGGGAGCCATAGGGCCTACCCTGCTAAACTGAAATAGGGGCCCACTGTATAAAAATGTAAAAAATGTACTTGGCATTCTTCATATGTATTAGATATAAAAGTCCATCTTCGAATCCATAAATAGTATCCCAAATATTCATACAAAAGCAAAACATTAATTACAAAAAATCTGGAGTAGGAACATTTTAATAGTAACTCATACAGTGTGTAATTGGCATTATCATTTTTTATTGTAAACACACACAATACCGGAATTGGTGCTTTCAGTTATTTATATAGTGATATTGTTTTTTATGTAATGAATTTAAACCATTTATTTAAACAAATGAATGTCATGTTTTAGAAAACCCAAAATATATACATGTGCAATAAGTAAAAATTAACCTCAAGTCAACTTTGAGACACTAAATAATTAAAGCACTGACAGAAATAATGTAAGTTTCTTTCCTCATAAATCAGTTCTAATATCAAATTGGTTGAAATTTTCTACTGAATTGCATACTCTAACCTAATATAATATAATATAATATTAATATGAATGCCAGAAATGTATCCTAATATTAATATCTTCATTACGCCCCAGTTACACTCACAATTTCAAATATCTACCTAATTCTTTGGAGCTAGATACAAGATCGTCAATCACTTTGTCGTAATCAAACGTATATGATCTTTCTATGTATAAAAGAATAAAGTCTTCCAACAAATCTTGTCCAAGCGATGAACGCAACCGATTTTTGATCACTTTCATAATCGAGAAAATTCTTTCACATGATACTTGGGTACACGATAGGGTTAGAACATACTTATACGCTTTATACAACGATGGATATAATGGCCCATAAAGATTTAATTCATGAAGCAGGTGCAATGCACAAACTAGACACACTTTACACTGTCTTGCACGTTTGCATTTCCAATCATCTTCCTCCTCACTCTCAGTTTCATTATCTTCCTCTTCTTCATTTTCCTCTTTTTCACTACTATGAGCATATTGCTCGCTGCCATGCTCATTTCTTAAAATATCCTGCTTTTTACATATTGGTGGATTATAGTCCCTATAATGACGAGCAAATTGGAGCAGTTCCTCTTGAATTTGTTCTCTTTCCACTTTGCAATAATGGGGTAGAGTATTGAGAGCTGAATCAGGTAGTTCTAAAGTACTTATCTCAGTCGAACCTCCTTGGTCACAGGTCGGGCCAGGGCTGCTCTAGCCACGGGTCGGCTCGGGTCAACTTTTTTATGCGTCGTTTAGGCTAAAACCTATTCGGGTCATGAGTCGGGTCGGGTCTACGTTCAACTCGGCCCGACCCGCTCGACCCGAGAAGGATTTAGCCGAAACGGCGCATAAGAAAGTTGACCCGAGCCGACCCGTGGCTAGAGCAGCCCTGAGCCTAGCGTAGGTGACCTGACCCGACCCGTGTCTCAAGCAGGCTTGACTCGACCCCTGACCCATGAAAGCCTGATCTGACCCGTTTGAAAGCACTACGCGGCAGCAAACAGTTCAGTTAATTTTGTGTTCGTCTGTTAAAGTTGTGTAATTTCAAGTAAAAATAGCCATAAAAGATAAGCTACAATTGACTGAAATCATCCAAAGACGTGGTGTATACATTATAATTTATAAACACATTAGACAGAAAAAAAAAAAAAACTGGCAACTGTCCTGCAGTACTCGAATGAGTCACATCACGCTCATTTGTTTCTTGGGGCTTCACAGATTCAAATAGCCTACGTTGTTTTGGGTCAGATGCAGCTTTTTGTAAATGGCATCTTCGTGTGTGTTCTCGCTTTTTAGCACCACTTTTATATTTTTTCTTTACAGTAATCTTACAATCACTCCCACCATCCATACTGACACAACCACATCTGTCTTCCACGACAAACGACACGTAACTGGTGTTCTAATAATTAAATTGCTGCTATCGGATATGCTCTTCGATGTAATATACAAATAAAACACGAGCCGAGGGTAGCAACTTCATAGTAATTGTTTGAGATTTGTATAAAACAATCGTTGATAGTGGCGACTAATTTCTTTTCGCTTTACCGCACTTAAAAAAAAAAAAAGAGCCTGATCCGATTTCTTTCTTCGAAGCTTGGTCTGAGGACAATGCAGTTCAAAAGCGTTCCGGCTCCACCTCCACTTTCCACAATAACAATATCTATGAAACTATTATTTCTTAAAACATCGCCACTCGCCGGCTTGTAAAAGGACCGGAGTAGACAATGGTATCCAAAACCAATAACAGCCTGAAATGTACTGTGTTTCTTATATTTAAAAAAGTAGTAGTTAACGTGCTCGTTTTTAACAGCTGCTGTATCACAAACCCCGCAATGTTTTAGGACCGAATTGTCTCATAGACGGAACCTTTTCAAGTCGATAAACGTGAAGAAGAATAACGTCTGTTCATGAAAGTTTAACTTTACGTCTTTTTTTATGCAAAACACAAGTTTGCGGGAGTTACCCTGCCATATTTTTGATGCTGGTAGGTTTAATTGAGCACATCTTTTTAAAATTGGTGGAGGGGGCCCACCCTGCATTTGCAGGGTAGCAGGATGGGCCAGTCCGCCCCTGTATATGTATACCTTTCGGGTCCTTGTCTTCCAAAGCGATTTGCACTTCCTGTGGCAACGTCGCAGATAAAGAACCATTGATTACATCTACCAATGCATCAAATAATTACATCGATTCTTGCCAGATGACAGTTAAAGTCAATCATGGGCGTCTCTAGCATGTTAAAATTGGGTGCGGGGACGACTAGAATGCTAGTAGACCTCAACTAAAGTTATGTGAAAATTATGAGTAAACTGAAATCTACTTTACTAATGACATCCGCTCTTTCTAGCCTTAGCAACACAGTTCATCATAATTTTCTTCCATCACTTTTAGACTACTTGCCGAATAAAATTATGTTTGTATATAATATGATTATTAGGTAATTTCTTCACCTTGATATTCCTACCGTTGAATTCCTGCTCAGTTTTCTTAAACGCATTTGCAGCAGTGTAGTTTCATAGTCCTCATATATTTCGATTCTGTAGCTAACAAAATCTTAACTCTCTGAAAGAAGTCTTACGATGATGCTTGATTTGATTATGAACTTCGATTTTTTTTATTTTTCTTCTGCATTCTTAATGAACTCAAAATGTATATTATCTACCTTTTTGTTCTTAATTTCGCTGTATGTTTTTGAAGTTGTCCAATGAACCATCCTCGTTTACTTCATTTTCCGTTTTAATGTCTAAAATGTACTGTTTATTCTTGCTGTCATCCGACTCCTCAATGTATTCTTTGCATCTTCTTCAAACCAGTTTTGCCAGATCTAGCATAATGATACTAGATCTAGCATAATTTGCATGTCTTTAGCATCTAGCATCTTGATTTTAGCATCCTGCCCAATTCTAGCATAATTTCAGCAAGTTTATCAAAAAGCCGTAAAATCTGGAGATGAGAAAGAAGTTGGTCGCGGGAAGGAAACAGTCGGTAAACCATACAGCCAGTCTTATTTTCCGAAGTAGGTTAGAAACGGGTTTGGGCTTTTTTTTTTTTTTTGTGGCTCCACCCAGGGTTTTCTAATCCTTTAACTGCGAGGCATGGGCGGAGCTATGGGGGCCATTCTCCCCCCAATTTTTTGACAACTTCACTATCTTTATTTCTGACTTCATGACCATCTTTATTCCTGAAATGAAACGTCCGAGACCGACCGAAAATTTTCCCCCCAGCAGACAATTCCCAACTCCGCTTATGCTGCCAGGTAATTTTCTTTCAAAATACGTAAACTAACACTTTGTATTCATTTATACACCATTGAGTCTGGCAACGACTGCACTAGTTTAGTTGAGTTAAAGCTTTGGTGCGTGAAGTATTGAGTTTTATCCACGCACTCTTGCGCTCTGCGTATTTTAAGTTACGTTATCGTATCTCAGCTTCGTTAAAAAAAAAAAAAAAAAAAAAACTCCTGAATTAGTAATTATGAGGATCTAGCATAATTTGACCGAATCTAGCATAATTTCGATAAGGTTTAGGAATAATTCCGAGCTGTGAGTCTGGCAACGCTGCTTCAAACTCAATTCACTCATTAAACACTCATTTCATCTTTAATTTCTATATTGTCATAGTAGTTGTCCCTTGCTGCCCTTCTACAGTATTCGCATGAAATTTACTCTCATATATAATATTCAAATTTGTCTATCTTTTAAAATTCTTTTTGGTCACCTTCGCTTCTATTGTATATTTCCGTCCTTGTAGATTTCCCTTCTTAATTCGCAGATAAACTTTCTATACATCCTTTCCTCCCCTTATCCAGTTTCCCTTCGTCGTGGAAACCGATTGTTGCTGGTTAAGCAATGAAAAACTTATGTGCCTGCAGCAGATACTACTTTGACTAACCAAGAAGCGTAACTTTAAAAATAAATAAATAAATAAAATCCTTCTTTCAAAGTGACATACGTCAGGCAGACACTCTATTCACGTTAACCTAATGTTTAAGAACAGGCATAATTTTAATTTGTTCTGCCTATATTTTTACTTCTTCCACATAGATCTAAATACTTTCAGCATTGATCCATTTATCTCGTATTCAGAATATTTGGGGGACGCGTCCCCTCTTTAGACCGCCAGAGACGCCCGTGAAGTCAATAGAGTTGACACTAGCACCAATTATTATCTTAACAATCGATATAACTGTTTGATGGATTTGTAGAGCGATGCTAATGCTCAAAATTAATATGCGATGTTGCCACATAGTGAAATTTTAATTTCCCATACCAGCTGAGGGAGGTCCCGGGGAGCATTCCATCATATAACATTTTCCCTTTATTTTGACCTGCAGAATAGTGTTCTGTAGTTTGTGGGCGCCATTTTTAGGACATCCGATATACTATATATGAAAATAACCGATATTAGTGTCGAATCCATAATTTTCGGGGTCGCTGAGTCGAACAATGACACTTCCGATGCTGTTTAAATCTTCTAAGTCCAGCTCCCATTAGTGCTCTTAAAGGGGATGGTGACTTAAAAATAATTGAAAATGATCGATATTAATGTCAAATTCATAGTTGATGGGTGACAGTATTTTTGCCCTATATGTCCAAAATGAAACTTATTCTCCCCGTGCAAAGAACGGGCATTCTGGTAGCGAACAATAAATGAGAAATTGTACAATTTAAATTTCCTATCATTCAAATACATTGTTGCTGCTATCTACTGGGTTATCTGGTAGGATATTGAATAACTCTGATTCAGCAGGAAGGAAATTAACAATAGTATTGAAGTTGACTGTGAAGAGTTTCTCTGCATAGCAAGTACTGAGGTTACATGATAAGATCTGTTGTTTAAAGTGAAATGAGGATCACTATTCGAGTTTTATCCAATGCTTGATATACACCCTAATGATTGAACCCACGAATACGCATAAAAAGCACGAGTGTTGGCCACCTAGCTACGAATGGATATGCCACACAACAATTCAAATTGAATAATATAAGCAAAAAATGATACTACGTACACATTTTTTTATTTTATACTATTTACTTTGAGACGAGATCGGGACTGAGACCACTTTTGTCAAACGAGACGAAACCGGAGCTGCAGCCTCGTTTATATACCATCCCTACTCGAACTCCTTCAAATTTGACGATTCTTTAAAATAGCTTCAGTCTAAAAAAAAAAATCTATAATTTAATTTAGAAAGTTTTAATGATTTTTTATGATCAATTTTATATCAATTTGCGATCATTATTAGCGAATCATTCATATAGGTATTGAGAGTAATCAATAAATCACCATAAATCATCACCAGGACTGTTGTTCACACATGCGGTGTCAGATACAACTATATGTAAAATTTGAATGGCTGATGCCATGAATGATGATAATGGTACCATATTTTATTAAGCTTATTTCTATGTGCCAGATAAAAAGGAAAGACAACCATATCTTTGAAGTTTTTTAGGGTACACAGACAGTTTGCTACAAACAATGAAAGCAAATATTATCTACTCTAAATGCACTAGCTCATTCGTAACACTTGAGCAAGTGACAAGAGAGCGTTGCTTTTTTACAATAAGAAAAAAGAAAAGAAAAAGAATGAAAAAAACAACTGACATAGTTTTCTTGAAACATTCATCGTAAAGGGAAATTCAAAGGATTTAAGTACACAAAGGAAAAATTTAACTTGATGATAGAACATCTATTTCACTCCCGTCAGTAACAAAAATGCAGGTGTGTAAAATTTTTGTTCTGTTTTCATGTATTGAACCAAGAACTTGCCACATGGAAGTAGTTCCCCACCCCTTCCGCATTATGAAACCTTTTGCTGTGATTTATCTTTATCCGTTTCCCGACTATCCACTACCGATTTCTTCACACAACTGGATACTTGAGATGCAGCTTACAGAGGTCACATGGATTACAAGCACTTTGGAAAGAGACACCTGTGAAAAAGGGGGAAAGGGTAATCGGGTTAATGATCCCTACAGGGTACCGCAGTGACTAAGTGCTAAAGGTATAACATCTGGTGATATTCGCCCTTTGTTCAATGGCAGGAAGTTTCATGTGAATTTTATAGTGTACAACGCGTTGTTTGAGCTTTATTCTACCTTTCTTTGGCGTTACACGGGTTCCTCCATTATAATTCACTGTATATCATTTTTGTTCTTCATCTCAATGGGAGTAAAACGAAGATGTTGAGGACTCATGCTTGGTTTAGAGGTTAGAACGCTTGCCTTCGGCGCGCGTAGCCCTAGGTTCGATTCCCACTGTGATACGAAAAAGTGGTTCTGATTCCACAATAATAAGTAGGTTCACGTCTCCTTCAGCCACCACGGCGTAAGAGTGGGACGTTAAACTCAAACAAACCAAAAACAAAAATAGGTTAAGCTTTCATTTCATGTCGAGTTTTCTTCAATTATGAGTTTTATTTTTAAAAGTAGTGTACTTAACCCGTAGTTTTAAACACGACTTACGAGTAACGAGTAAGTTCTATGTTTAATTCTATGTCTAAAATCCGTCAATCGAGTTTTTCATTGTTGCAATGTTTTGAAATATATTCCATAAAACTTATTCTACCCGTGCGAATAGCGGGCATCATAGACGCCGACTTTGGGGGGGCAGGACACTTTTGGCCGCCCTAATATTTAAAGGTGGGGTCCTCGCCCCCCAATATAATCCAGTTTAGGAAAAAGTAACAAAGAGGAGAAAGAATTTCTGTCGTAAACTTCGTCGTACCTTTAATTCAATATTAGGAACAGCCTTCTTATTCGATACAAAACGCACTTTCAAAGTTGTGTTTAATAGCACTGAAGCTTCAACCAACACTATCGCAGCACTGATATGACAAGGGACGATCAATGTGGTGCGCAAACTTGCAGTGAAGTTCCCAAATTTTGAACTTGAATTTGTTTTAGGCAAATTTGATTTAGGTCTTGAAATTCGCAGCGGAACGCATGGAGCGGACCGAGATCCTGTGGGGGAGGGGCTTTCATCCAGCACCTGATAGAAAAGTCTGAATATGATGATATATTTATTCATTCTTTGCTCCCCCCGATCGGCGTAAATCCGTCTTCAATATTGAGCGGGTGGAGTAATATATAAAAAATAATATATATATAAAAGCAATGTTCAAAATATTTATGAAATTCAAAAACAATGTTGTGGAGGATCAGGGGAGCAGAGTTGTCTTCAGTGGCGTATAGGGTGCTATCGGGCTCTATATCGCCCCGTAATAAATATGTTAGTTTTTCGCATTCCCCTTAGAACAATAATCAATAATCCTTCTTAGCATTTCTAAGAATTTAATTGACTTTCCATTTTCTTATGCTCTTTGTTCAGAAATAATACTGTATTTGCCAAATTTTATATAATGTAAGAATTGCGTCCTCTTTTTCTTTCTTTTGTCCTTTCTAATTTTCTGTTTCTTTTTCTTGATGTTACTAACTTTGGTTTCGCCTATCATACTTTATCGACCGTTGTTAGTTGTGATTCAAGTCGGCCGTCATCAGTAACACCTAAACTAACAGGAGTTGATAAGCGAAACTGGTGTTCCACACCAACTTGAGCGGATATCAACATGACGGAACTTTAGTTATTATAACAAAGGAAAAATTATACCGTTTTGTTATTATTAAAAGAAGGAAATGTTTGAATTAAAGAAAATCAAAACGGGGGAATAATTAACCTGGAAAATTAGGTAGGCCAAGAGTATACTTCCTTCTTCTTCTATGGATATAATAAAAGGTGAGATTCACTCCTAAGTTTTTGTATTATACCATGTAGGATTTATCGGTCTGCAATTCTTGCCATTGAAATTTCAATTCATGCATAAATTAAAATACATTTAATTCTCAAACTCAGGTGGGCAATTGCCACTTCCTTCCCTGTGTTCGGCGTAGCCCCTCGAAACACAATCCTAAAGGCCCCACTGGTTGTCTGCAACATTGCGAGGTGGGCAGATTTGAGACTTATTCTAGGGAAGGGAGATGAAATCCATATTACGGTAAAGGACCGCAGTGGCTCAGTGGGAGACCGTTCACCTCTGGTGCATCGGGTCCCGGGTTCAAACTCTGCTCCCGTGACGTGCACTTTGTAGTGGACAAACATCATGTGCGTGGGTTTATTCGGGGTTCTCCCGTTTCCTCTCACTTTCTTCGTTCCACCATTTCATTCATTTATCACAGTCTCCTTTAGCACAGCCAGCATAACCATGGGACACAAAACTCAAAGATTTTCATATTATGGTGGATGAATCTGATTTCTGAGGTGAACATGTTGTAGAGTATAAAGTAGTAGTAGTACATATCCGTATTACAAATCACTGCCGTGAACGCATTCTGAAATCTTAATACATGAATATTTACAATTGGTATGTTTCCAATTATACATCAACAATGATCCACGTTAAAATTTTGGACACTTGTTTTATAATAATATAAATAATGACTTCCCCAAAACTATGAAGAAAGAAAATTATGTATGACACAACAATACGCTTATTTGAGCAAAATGATGATAATCTCAATAGCATTACAGGATAATGATAATCTCAATAGCATCAATCTGACACGTGTCATATACACTTTAGTTAACAGATGTAACCTTAAGATTACGGAGAAAAATATTCCAGCAATTAAATTCTTTTCTTTACTTAGGAAGCATGAGTAGATGCCTAGTCTGATACTACAAATAGATAAAATGCGCGTTTACTGAAAAGATGGGTTCTACTGACATAGGGTAGTCTATATACTCTTCGTGTGCTAGGGCCTAGGAGGGAGGAGGAGATAAGATTTCACATCAGGTTACGTCACGCACAGTCGCACACCTTCATTTTCATTAAAAATGGAAAAGCTAAAAGAAATCAATTTCATCTCACTTTCCTTTGAGGCAGTCGGACACAAATCATCACACTTATCTGCAAAAAGCACTTTTCAAATCGGATTATTGGAGGAGCCACCAGTTCCAATGTTGGGGGACATGTCTCCCAATTTCCCCGGGATTTTTGCCCGTACCGACAGCTGGGACAATTTTCCAGAATGAGGAGAGGGACATATTCTCCTCTGGCATTTATTGCAATTTGTGCCCAAGTAGCGGATGTGGAATTAATACATATTGATGAAACTACTAAACACACTACAGCACGAAGTTCAGTATATATATATATATACCGGTAAAAGCTGAGAGAAATAAATTCCATCATACATTCCTTTATGGCAGACGGACACAAATCATAACACTTATCCCAAGAAGCACTTTTCACGTCAGATTATTGGGGGGACTGTTCCCCAGGTCCAAGACTGGGGGACATGTCCCTCTCATCCTCCTGGGATTTGCGCCAGTGGCTTCCCAATATTTTCTTCAAGTCGGCGCCTATGAGTGTTACATTCCGTTATTTTCATATTTTTATTAAATCTTCTGGGCATGATGTGTGTATGTTTGGTATAAGTTATTATTAATGTCTGTATAACATGAATTATATTATTCTTATTAACACTCCTAAAGGCAATATTTAGATGCATGTAGCAAATTCCTTAGTGTGTCGAATTTTCTACAGCTTCTCTCTCCCTACTATGTTCTAAAAATATGGGTATATTTTATAGGTTTAAAAATATATCACCGATAAAAGCGTCAACCAGAATAGCTATAGCGCAAATTCCATTGCAACCAGTACAATACTTTTCAACTTACAAAGGTGTATACACAATTTTGAATCAACCTTTCATCTTATCGGTGTCATTATGAGGTTTCACTGTATATAATTATTAATATTATTGTTTTATGTCATTCTTTTTTCACGACGTAGCATTCATATATCACATAGCTGGAAAACTGGGATAATAATTCTGTAGTTGATGAGACCATGTAATACATTCGTTTAATGTATCTTTTAATGTCTTTATTACTGATATTGAACAATAAATCACATTTTACTTATTTTTGCATAAAGCGTGATATTTGATATGCTTCTTAGTAGATATAGCAAATATGTTCCTCAGGGATATTGCTATTTCAAGAATTTCAAACCAAAGTATTCTAAAATCAATACTTTGTATTTTTCTGTAAACATAAAGTATGTAACTGAATTAAATTATGTACCGCTGTATTTTCTAGGTTTATTGTATTGCTGATAAAACATCCTAGTCTTGGATTTGTGTGCTGTAATATGCATCTCTATTACAGTACACAAATGGCATGTCTGTTACAGCATAAATATTCATTAGCCAAGTGAGTTTAAATCATAAGTTTTGTAAAAGGAGCTTCAATTCTTCCCAGATTCCGTATGCAATAAATAAACTCTTTCTTGTAATCTTAGGTGACTTTGCCATTGCACCCTCAGTATTCATATCTCCCTCCCTCACGTAAGAAATGCGTCAGGCTATTCGAGGCCGCGGTGGCTCAGTGCTAGACTGTTCACCTCTGGTGTATGGGGTCCCGGGTTCAAACCCTGCTCCCACCAAGTGAACTTTGTGGTGGACAAACACCGTGTGCGTGGGTTTCCTCGTGAATCTCTCGTTTCCTCCCACTTTCCTCATTCTGCCATTTCATTTATTTCTCATCATCACTCTCTCCTTTAGCCTAGCCGAAATAACCTTGGGACGTAAGATTTCATTTCATTTTTCTGGCTGGCTATTGACCTTCTAATCCCCCTTTTCCTCGCTAATAATACTTCTGTGTAATTGGCAATCGCGGAAAATAAACTTCCACAGATTCTAAACATTTCATCTCAGTCTCTACTGCGAAGGCACGGAAAATTCTGGAGTGCTAGATGTTAATAGAATGACGTCATAATTCTATCTTTTTAATCGATTATTAAATTTGGAAGTGGTAAAAACAAAGTAATATGGAAATCAAAGAATCCGAACAAAACTCTCCCAAAAGACAATATCTACTGCCATGATGGCTTGTAGTTAGGGATGGACATGACGAGTCTGAGCGAGTTTTCTTTCAATTCCACTCGAGAGCTCGGCTTGGAAAATTTATCCAACTCGACTCGAGTCAAATCCAGTGTAGTTTGAAGTACACTGGATGGGCGGATATAGGAAGGGGAAAGATCACACGCGAGCATTTTCTTTGTTCAAGGGAAGGATACAAGGAGGAGTTCGGACCTTCAGCACCGAGGTCACATTCGCCCTTTAGGTTGGGCTAGGATTAAGAAAGAAAGCGGCTCTAGCCTAAAAGAGTAACTATCATCCCAGCATTCACCTGGAGGGACTGAATAAATCAGGAAACCCCTCAGTCAGGATGTCCTACCGGAGCATGGGTTCTTGCGAACCTCGACCTACTAAATAACGCGTGGCAGGCATAGTGATCTGATCTCTACTCCACTGGCTGAGTGATTACACACGACTTCAATATTCATGGCAATACCGTTACTACTCACAAACAAGAGGAAGGGGCAAATACAAAACAAAATTAAATTAAAACAGGGTGAATTTTACTATACATATGTTTATTAAAACGTTGATATTTAGTTATGATTAATAACCGAAAACATAGAAAAAGAAATATCTGTCTACTGAGCAATGAGCATTACTATCTAAATAGAGGTGACCTAACAGATTAAAGAATTTGTCTTCAGAACAACAACTGGTAGTTAAATGTTAACTCGTACTGTTCTCCAGCATTGGATAAAGGGAAAATGTCTGCCTATTAAACGGTTTATTCGTTTCACAATAAATGAAATTTCAACGTTGAATCAACGTATGTATTACTAAGGTTGGTGGTGGCGCCAGTGCCGTGAACATTGAAGTGGGATGTGATCCTTCATCCTTCATATGCTCGTCTCTTCCATCTTTCATCTTTCGTGGTTCAGAACACTTCAAACTACCCCGTCTTTCATTCACTTTGTCCATTAATGGCGTGGCGTGGTACGCTACATTATTCTTTAATTGAGCGCTACACCACTGTAGAGCTCAGATGCTTGGTCCAATTTGAAATATTGAAACATTTTAGACCGAAAGACTATACTTTCCAGTAGCATTGCTCTCTTATGTCTCATCACTTTTTCATATCTTTAATCGCTATCTAGATGGCCTGTGCAACCAGACTTATGGGGCACCGTTTATTTATACAGTACACTCATATCCTATATAATATACTGTATATACGGGGCTAATGTGTGCAGATGGACGTTTGTTGTTCATGAAAGTAATCATACGTCAGATGTTTTTAATAATATTGAAAACATCTTTTACAAAGCCTGTAACACATTGTTGGAAATCCCTGAGAAATTGAATCGTTGCAGAATGTTAAGCAGCAAGCAGGGGTGCAGCTGCACTCCAACAAAAAAAAAAAAACTTATTCCTTGTCCACTTTGTTGAAATGATCTGAATATTTTCTTAAAGAAACGTAGCGTTCAGAAAACAATGCTCTGAATAAGTAAATTTCTCCACCAAAAAACGCGAACAGTAAATGAAAAATTGAAGTTGGGGTGCACGTGCATTCAATTGGTGCTACTAGGTTTAAAATGAATGTAAATAAAAGTTTTATATAATTTCAAACTTAGTTTTAAATTCTATATAAGAAGTGCTCTCAAGGTACTCGTATTAGTAACCCCTGAATCAAAAGGCCAGCCTAAAAAAAATAACTATATGCATGTGATGGAAATGGATGAGAATAAAGTGTAACAGTTTCAAAAGTTTCAATTCTGTAAAAATGCTCCAAAGAACCCTGTCATAGTGTTTCTGAAGTCAACTTAAAAATTTTATGTATCTGTTACAAAAAGTAGTGTTTTCTAATTCTCGAAGTTAAAAAAGTTACTTCGGAGTCTGAGGGAGAAGCCCCGAGAGGAGCTTTGGGGACGAAACCCACATGCGTAGAAACATGGAATATGAGGGCCCATACCTACGCTTGGTTCGTCGGTGTCCGGGTCAGGGCTCCTTGCGACGGAATATCAGGGTTCTACGGTAATAGATTTTCACACTATTCTTCCGAGTTCATCCGCAGGTTAGTAAGCACTGTGTTAGCATTTTCTCGAATTACTGGGAAAGAATCCTATTTACAAAATTTTAGCTTGATTTTGCTACATGCAGCGATGTTCATGAGACGATATTTGGTATTGTCTCAGGGTAATGTAGTCTCGTCTCGTTTTCGGGATGTGACGAGAGGTGAGAATTGCCCTTTCTCGGAAGCAACACTAAAATTATTCCACATTACTGCTTACTTTTTCATAGCTTTCGTTTTCGAAACAAAGAAATCTATGATCTCTAAATGAGCTAAAAGGAACCGCACGGGTGAACGAAGTATCAAACTCGATTCGACTCGAAAATTGACCTAAAAACTGTGACTAGAATACAGAAAATTTCTCTGCCTCGGCTGAAAACTCGACTCGTGCCCATTCATACTTGTAGTAATCTGACAGTCTTCTAAGGCTATTCGTGGTATTTCTCGTGTCTTAACCGGCCTCTGGGGCCGCGATTGTGCACCATTTTGTGTAAAAGTAAACACATCACTATTTTGGCAGGATATTCTTAAATATTCACGAATATAACCAGAACTAGGAATTCAGAATACATGTGTGTATGGTTTTGTTCGGAAAGCATGTCCGTGCTGAGGATAATGACGTATAATACACGACCCACATGACTACACCAGCAAATCAGTTTGTAGTTGTAACTATATTTTCGGAATGTGCGTTTTCAGTTCTCCGAGAAGTATTGAAACCCTTGCAAAATAGTCCAAATTGTTTGAAATTTCAGTTTTCCTGAAATTATTTGTCTTTCCTCAAGAGAGTAACGCATAAATAGGTGATTATATTACGATAATTAGCGAACGGTCTATGGACCCTCGAAAACGGACATTTTTCTTGTAAATATACGCTAATAGAAGAATTATTAAGGGAATATTACACATGGCTTTACGCTTTTCTTTAAGTCCAATTCCACTTTGGAACTCTTAAAAGTAACAAGAGAATTTGGCCGTAGAAATAACAATGGAAATGAAGATAGTTTCGAAATTAAACTGTGTAATTTGAATTTCCTTATTTTGTGTTCCATTCTATTATTTTTATATCTGCTCCTTTAAAGAATTATAAATGGGTCACGATAAAACTCTATATTATGAGAATTCAACTAGACAATAATACATTATAATTCATTTTAGAAACAAAGTCAATCTCAAAAGTCGAGATGTGACTACTTGAGATAGCTTAGTGCCGCAACGTAGAATAGTGGTCAAAGTACTTGTTCCAGTTTCTATTCTCGGTAGCATACTAAGCCGTGAATGAAGAACAGACAAAACGGACCATATCTTTATAGAAACATTATATTATGTAGCTTCGTTTATGAACAAGAACGTCAGATTGCACCTAATAAAATAATCGAAAACTTCCAATTTTATCACTACAAGACGCTATATACCCAGGAATACTTCCTTGTTACCATCTAAGCAAAAATCGTCCGTACTCACCAGCTCGTTTCATTGATTGGCATATTCTTTGCATAGCCTGTTGAAATGGCAGACAAAAGGAGCTGTAAAGCAATAAATCACCTCTAGTTTTCACGTGTCAGTACCTCACTAATATTCTTTTCCTCTTGGGAATTCACTTTACCTGTAGTTTCAACTTATATATGATATACCATAACAAGTAAGCGGAAACGATGTGTTTGTTATGATTTTCAGTAATATTTTTGTTATTTTTTATTTTCAAAATTTAATACCTACCATGTTCCATATTTAGTCAATTATAAACACACAATAATCTCGAGTTGCTTCGTGTAAATAGACAGAAGGCATACTAGCTGAGAGTAAGCGAAAACTTGCATTGACGCACTGTAGTGTCCATAAATCATGTCTATTTACTGTATAATTCCAGTATCTTTTCTTCTTCACAGAGAGAATGAAAATACTGTAAAGCATATCGAGAATGTGGATTACACTTTATAACCAGCACGAGCCAAAACTATATTTGTAACAAGTTTTGGCTATTTTTGTCTCATGGTAGCTAGCTACCTCAGCCTTTTATAACGGGAGTGATAACAGTGTATAGAAAAATAGTCGAAAACGTTGTTTCATTTAGTCGTCCGTTTTAGACCCCTTGCATATTTTAGTTCATTCCAAGATGGGTCTAAACGCGCCGGAAACGATCCGAATAGACCCATTGGATAAGCCTCGTATCTATCTACCTCTGATTAAGACTAACAAATGGCTACAGCAAACCAAGTGGAGTACTTTGGCTCAATAATATATGGGCAACACGTAGACTTCCAATACTATTTATCGTTTATTTCTTTCGAAATAGAGATTTGATAACTCATAATTCAAGCGTTTTCCAATTGTCTCAAAACACGAGATCGACACCGTAATAGTCAAAATAATTTAAATTGTGAAAGAAATAAGTCATAAATATTATTATGTCACAATATGTGTTTTTGGATTTTTCTCCCTAATTTTCTCTTATAGGGGCGAAAATTGGAAGTTTCGAGTTTTCTCCCTTTACCTGTACTATAAATCATATATATGAGGTATATGTTTAGTTGTTATATACAGGAAGTTGCCTATGGATTTTGAAGAAAAATATCACAAGTGAAATGACAATGTGTAATTTCACAAATGGCCCCTAGTTTACTCTCTTTGAGGATAAATTTCGAGTTTTCGAATTTTTATTATTTACTTGTGTCACAAAAGCTATATATTTGCCAAATTTTAAGTTCCGATATTTACAGCAAATATTCTATAAGCTTTGATGAATGAACGAGTGAGTCATATCCCAAATATATAAGGTTTTCAGGACCCTGTTATTTGTAAATGAATTTGAAATGGAACTTCGAATTTTCAAGGCTGTCGGCTGGTGCAGTTTAGAATAGTAACGCAGTAAATTCTCATTGTATCATCTTCAAGAAAAGATAAATTTGTACATGTGCAGAATAATCCCTGAGTTGCTCCTCGTAACTAGACACACGGCATGCACCAGCTGAAAGTAAGCGTTTTAGACAGCCAGTTGAGACTTTGATCAAATTGGGGGGGGGCATCCGTTTTTAGGCTCAGGGCTACAGCCCCCTAAGCCCTCCTTAATCCGGCCTTGATCCGTGGGTAGGAAATGAAATGAAATCCTTGAGTTTTATGTCCCACGGTTATGCCGGATAGGCTAAACGAGACGGTGATGGTGAGAAATGAATGAAATGGTGAAATGAAGAAATTGGGAGGAAATAGGAAAATCCTGAGGAAACCCACGTACACGGTGTTTGTCCACCACAAAGTTCATTTGGCGCGAGCTGGGATCGAACCAGGAACCCCAAGCACCAGAGGTGAACGCTCTACCACTAAGCCAATGCGGCCACAAATCCCTGGGTAGGTTTAACAATATTTTTATTTAATTATGCTATATCAATTCCTATTGTTCATAGAACTTTCGTGTGGCCTTAAACTTAAAGTAATTTGACAATAATTGAATTTAAAAAAGCGCAAAATAACTATAGAATAATATACTCAAAACACAAACTGCACAAAACATAAATTTAGATGAGAAATTAGAGTAAATACTGGCATATTAAGAAACATTAGAAATTTTTAAAGTTGTAAAATTAAGTGCATTAAAAATGTTTACTTTGGATTGGAATTATCATATTTTTTAATAATATAAACAATAACACACAGTGGCGTATTTAGGAGGGTCTTCCGGGCTTAAGCCCTCAGAAATCTTACTTACTATAGTAAAGTAAATTAAATATCTTGCAAAATTTTCACATTTACAGCCAAGTTCCCCCCCGTAAGTTAGCAAAGCCCCTCCCGAAACGAAATCTTAAATACGTTACTGATAACACATACTGCAATTCTCCATTCATTCAATCTATCCTTCTCTCTTTGAATTATAGAATCTGTAAATCCGAGAATGTTAACACAAATAAAAAGCTAGTTGTTATTAATGATCCTATTAGCTATGGTGATTACTGAGGGGTAATCAAAATTCGTATTACAAAATTGCCAATTAAAGAAACACTCATTTTGGAACAGGTTGGCCCCTTTTGTAAGTGCGCATTCATGGTATGGCTTCCACATATAAGAACACGGGTTCAATGAGATGACATATATCTTTCATGTTTAACTTAAATCAAACATAATAGTGCCCCTTCGTTATTTGATATACATTTAGGCTTTATGCCTAACTTACCATCCATCCAACTGGAAGCTTCCAAATATCTAATTCTTAATTGGGTTGTAGCCAGGGAAGTGTGGGGTAAATGACAAAGTATAAATAAATCATTATGTGATACCTCTAAGAAGCCTGCGGTGATTGGAGCGCGGTGACTAGAAACTGTTTGCCACTAGATGGATTTAAAATACTTTTTCCCAAGTTAAATTTTTTCCTTATCAAAAGCGTAAGAGTAGTGAACTTTGAATGCATACTACAGGTATCTCTTTACTGTTTCATAAGTTGAGACTAATCTAAAACGCTTCAGTGTATCCCGACTTTTTAAATTTTTTTTTTAGTTCTTGTGAAAGCTGGTAGATCAATTTTCAAGATGTAATATATACATTTTTAATTTTTCCCCAAACTTTTCGCTGGTCTAGTAATTAACACGCGTCCTTGGTTCATTAGATCATGGGTTCGATTCGTGATGAAAGAGTACTTAAATTTTAAAGTATTATGGTCGTTCACATTTCATATTTCACTGTAGATCTACGTCTTATATAGCCTTGGTGCATAAAAGAGATGCTAAACTTCAATAATCATCATAGTCTTTCCCCCACATACTTGTAACCGGTTTGAGTTTTATGAAAGTTGAAACACATTTAGTTTGCAATATCATACTTGAAAAAGGACTTTGACCACATTTCGTGAAAATAGTGGAACTTCCAAAATGATTTTTTTCTACGGAGGTTACTGAATCCTCCCACACTTGATAATAGATGAAACGGGAGAATCCAGAGAAAACCGATGCACACGGTGTTTTTCTATCCCAAATCTGACTTGGCACTAGCCACCATCGAACCAGGAAACGCCACCATAAGCGGTATACCACTTTATCAATAAGATATTTATAAACTATACCGAAAAGATGTCCCAAATTGTAAGTGCTACATCAAGTGTTTAATGTTTTACGTTTCTATTTTAATGTTTTTGTGTATTTATCTTTTTATTTATTAAGTATTCTGAATTACTTGGAATTAAGATGTGTTTTGTTTACTTGGATGACTGTACTTTTAGTGATCATGGTATAATGGTAGAGTTGGAAACTAGTATAATAATACTTCTCAATTTAAAAAAAAATCCCAAATGAGATGGAAGAAATATAATGGATATATGTAGTTTGATACTATAATGCTACCACAAGCTCTTATGCCATGATTATTGCTATTCTCGTTGCTATAGTGGCTAGCACTCACGACTTTGGTACGTGGGGTCCCGAGTTTGATTCCCGGTTGAAAAAGAACAGAAATTGGAACGCACAAATGTAGTTCGGATTCCACCTCAAACTTTAGATTCAAGTGTCTAATCGCCTTACTGCTGAAAAGAAACACTAAACTTCAAATCACTATCAGATGAGCATAATTTATAAAGTTTCAGTAAACACTTCAAGAAAAGTATGTTGGTAGCACTGATCGTCCTACTTAGACCCCTCCGTCCCATTTAAACCCCTATCGTCCGGCTTAGACCCATTTTTGGTCCTCAATAGACCCATTCGTCCCGTATAGACCCCTTGTGTATTTTCGTGCATTGCAAAAGGGGTCTAAACTGAACGAAAACGTCCGGAATAGACCCATTGCAGCTACCTATCTATCTATCTATCTATCTATCTATCTATATATATATATATATATATATATATATGTGTGTGTGTGTGTGTGTGTATGTGTGTGTGTGTCGAATTGATTTTGGATTAAAAGAGCGACTTCGTAAATTTACGGAACGCGTGTTAACACGACAGTAAGGACATCTCGTAACGTTGTTAGGTAACACACGCAGTGTAAATAAAGTTTCAAAACCAGAAATCGGAAGATATGCCGTGGGTAAGTCGGTAAGACGTCTGCTTGCTGAGTGCAGAAATTCGGGTTCAAATCTTGGCAGTTACTTTTTTTTTTTTGTTCCGTTGAAAATACATTTTTATATTTTTGCGTTTGAAATTGCTTTCTTTCATTTTTTGTAGATTATCTTAAATTAGTGAAGGCCAAGTAAGGTCAGATTACATATATGTCTGCTTTATCTGTGTGTACAGTCCAGAGATGGAGTGAGTCATTTGGGTCAAGATTTGTAAGTAGGTCAGTGGATCGTGGGTCAACAGGACGTGACTCACTGTGACACACCACCCCCCGTGACCTCTCTGACTCACACTGACCCTACGTTTTATATTTTAAGGTCTCCCTCTTTATTCGGCCTCCCTCCTTATTATTAAATTCAATGTATAGATAATTATTGAGTTGAGTTGATTTTGAGTTTAGCGCCCTTTTCAGCAGCGAGGCTATATGAGACGGGACCTACTGATTAACATAGAAACCGAAAAACGTGAGCTCCCGTTGGGAATCAAACCAGGGTCTTCCACGCCACAGGTATATAATAGTGTCTTATATAGCAGTTAATATTCTTGCTATAAAGTATCAAATAACTAAACATTTGATGTAAATAAATGAGAAACCTAAAATATTGCAGATTACTGCAATTGCGATTTAATTCAATTTAAGCATTATACATCCATATGATTGTTAAAGTTGCTTTATAAAGATGCAGATTATGAATTATAGTAATTTTTTCAATGAAATGAAATTAAATTAAGTTTGACGTCCCATGCTTATGTCGGCTAGGTAAAGGAGACGGTGATGATGAGAAGTGAACGAAAATTGTGGAACGATGTAGGTAGGAGGAAACAGGAGAATCCTGAAGAAACGAACGCACACGGTGTTTCTTCACCACAAATCTGACTTTGTGCAAGCTGGGATCGAACCAAGGACCCCATGCACCAGAGGTGAACGCTCTACCACTAAGCCACTTTGGCCCTATGAAAAATACAACCATATTTATTCTCTCTCTCTCCCTCTCCATTTTTATATAGTTATCAGAATCATGAATAATTTTCATTTTGGGGGGTGCGGTGGCTTAGTGGTAGAGCGTTCACCTCCGGTGCTTCGGGTCCCTAATTCGATCCCAGCTCGCGCCGTTTGGACTTTGTGGTGGACAAACGCCGTGCTGGTGGGTTTTCTCGGGGTTCTCCCGTTTCCTCCCACTTTCTTCATTCCACCATTTCACTCCTTTCTCATTATCACCGTCTCCTTTAGCCTAACCGGCATAACCATGGGACGTTAAACATAAAGATTTCATTTTATTTCAATTTTTGCTTTGAACGTATGGTTTCAAGTTGGTATTAAACTCAGAACTCTGATCTTAATGAGTTGAGTTGATTTGGAGTTTAACGTCTCTTTCAACAGCAAGACCATATATGACGTGGACATATTGATTAACGTAAAACCCGAACCATGTAAACTCCCGCCGTGTGGTGGTGATTGTGATTTTGAGTTTAACTGCCCGGTCAGCAGCGTGGCTGTAGGAGACGTGGACCTACTGATTAACATGGAATACGAAACACATGAGCTCCCACCGGGAATCGAACCCGGGTCTCCCAGGATAAAGTCGTGCGTACGCTAACTCCCACCGGGAATTGAAATCTGTTCTCATTGTAAGAATGTTAACGTTCCTTATTTTACCGGTTTTTGTATAACTTCATGCACCAAATTTCACAGAAGTAAATCCCCACGGTAAGCAGGTTTGCATATCCAGACTCCTAAGTATGAAAACATTTACGCTCACTTCAACCTCAAACAATTCATGAATTGAAGAATAAAGGATAATATTCCCGATAAAGTATACGGTTTGAAAAATACCATATAGGAGAGGGACATATCAGTCCTTTCTGCTCATGGAGTTATTAAAACAGGATCATCGGGCAGTGGTCTTTACCATTGAAAGATATTGCTTCTAAAATATTTCCAAGTAACTTCCAATTTTCTTGTTCTTGTTGTGGGGCTCAATGGTAAACCGCTTACGCTGGTGCGTGTGGTCTTTATTGTTTCGATCCCCGGGCAAGTAAGTTTGCGTTGGACAAGATCGTATCCGTAGGTTTTCTCAGGGTACTCCCGCTTTTTGCCACTTTTCATTCAACCAATTCTTCTATCATCATTGACTTGCTTTAAACATTGGAGAGGTCTTGGTCCCTTGAGCATTGCGGTGATGTAAGAAATCAGATTCGATCCCAAGCATTTGGGTTGTGATGTAAACCTTTGCTGTGGTTCAGTCTCAGTATTTTATTACGCGAGGTAAAACCATCCATACAGCTATAAATGTTGTTTTATCTTACGCAACCAGGTATTGATATTGAGCCAATGCGGAACCACATTTTTGGCGCTTTGAGGCCAGGAACTGACTTCGGACATTACGCTGTTTTCAAACGACTAGGATCTTTCCAATGTTACCATCCGCGTCCAACAACCCCATGTTTAAAAGGGGAATAGAAAGAGCCCGTGTCTAAAACTTCCGGACCGAGTTTCTTGACGTTCAAGTTTAGGGATCGACTTCTGATATCACAATTGTGCTCAACGGATCAAAACCTTTTAAATGCCGCCAACGCCGTCCAACAACTTCATCTTTAATAGGTGAATAGAAGGGACCCGAATCCATAACGTCAGGACCCCATTCCTTGAGTTGCGTGGCCTGGGCCAGACTTCTGACATTACTACTGCACTCAGTGGACCCGGGCCTTTCGAACGCTACCACTCGCGTCCAGCAACTCCATGTCTAAGATGGTCGTCCTGACGTAGGAGAATCGACTCCATGCTTTTTTCATAATTATTCTCCAAATGGATTTGTATACAAGGTAGTTTGGCAAGTTTAGCAGCAGGTCTAAAATAAGCCTCTTGAGAGTGGCTCTTATTTGTTAAAGAATACATAACGATCGCTTTTGGCTGTTGCAATGGTCTGTCTAAGCGGCTTGATAAAAAAGAAAAAACAGCGTAGCATAACAACAAAAAGGTGTTTCTCTTATATGTTAAAAATAAAAGCACAGAAAGAAAAAGTCAAAGTTTGGTAAGGTGAGTGTCGGGGGACGCCGAATTCTACTTCGCCCCGGGCAACGAAATTCCTAGCTACGGCTCTGAACTCCAACACTTATCGGTCATTCAGAGTCTCATCCCTTACCTACAACAGCGTAGTTTGATTAACCTGTTATACCAAAACGTTTGGAAAGAACCTTTGAGTGTGACTTATTGACAGCTATGCAATATGTTGACAGAATGCTAGTCTTCAGTTTAGCAACGAAGGTGCCCTTAGGCGAAATTTCACGTTGCTCTCTACTTTTGTCTGTGCCTTGTAAACCGTAACATTATGTTTAAAGGCAAGCAGAAACAACGTCAGTTGTTTAGTACTTCTTTGCAGAGCCACTGATAAGGCGTTTGTGTCTTTTACACAAATAATTTTTGCCTGATTGCTGTTTGAAGCCTTTTTGTATTATACACTATAAAACAACATATCCAGATTCAGAGAAATACACAGAAAGTTTAAAGAAGGGGGGTTAAAAATATCGTTATTATTCAGATGCTTTATTATTATTATTATTATTATTATTATTATTATTATTATTATTATTATTATTATTATTATTATTATTATTATTATTATTTTCTTGAGTACAGAGATACAAAGAACAAGAACTCCGTCACCATTAACATGGAAGCGAAAATGACTTCGAATTGGAAATAATAGATCAATGCATTTAATTTCGAGGAGAGGCTATAGGGCAGACACGAATCCAGGGAGCGATCGGGGCAATCGCCCCCCTCCCACGGAAGAGGAAGCTTTCTTATTTTATATATAAATAATACCCATCCCAAAATTTGGAGCTCTTAAAACTAGCTAAGTAGCAGTATTACAATCGACGCCCCCCCCAGAAGTCCGTTCTGGATCCGCCCCTGCTACAGGGGTACTTTAGAGTTCACTGCTTTTCCTTGCAATCTACGCTCATTACTGGATAAGTATTATATTTTATTATATTATTTGTCAAATTGAGCGAAATAGTTTTACCACAGCGGCAAATTCAACAATTAGGTTTAGGAAAAACAACTCATTGGTTCAAGCACACACAGAAAGAGAGAGTCCATTTGTTCGGGATGTTTTTTGAGGTTCGCGGCGTCTCCCAAGAAGAAATCTTGCTAAAACATATGTTGTTTTTAACAAGGAACGTAAATGGGTATCAGGTATATCAGTACTTCAAATGGAAAGCAAAAAGAAAACAGAGATAAAGATGAGTAATTTCCTATACTGTATTTTTGGCATTGAAGAATACCGTTACTGTTTTATTGATCTACTGTACGCACTTCTGCGTTTTACTAACCAACCCACAATCATGCTATATATACCATATATCGGCTAGGTCCAATCTGCTGCCAATGCGCCTTTTCTTCAAGGAACATTTTTTTATTATTACACGCTCAGAAACAAGGATAATCACCCGAAACCTGAGAAGATCTGGAGAATGACCCAGTAACAATAAACTGACAAAGGGAAGGAAATACAAAAGTGGAAAACTATTGTAATTTAAAGTCGAGGCATTTTTTCTTGCAATAAAAGACCCTTCAAGTCGGGGGAAGTTTCTTGAAATAATAGTAATATATTTTTAACTTGCTCCTTATTTTAGCTTATGTAGTAATTTAAGACACAAAGATGTATCGCAATTTGCAATACATTTTTCAATTTTCAGTGCAAACATGTAAATGCAATGTTGCATTTCCATGTTTGCGCTGCATTGCATTCCCATTTGCACTGCAAACTGCGATGCGATACTCCATTTAAAAAATGCAAGGAGATTCCTGACCAGTTGTTCTTTCAGAAAAAATGTTCAGGGTGAGGGGAGCACTGCTGGTACTATTCTATTTATTATTGTATTATAGACGTAATATTTTGGTCTCCTCCGGGGGGCACTCTCAGAGCTCCGGGAGGGGGGCAGTGCCCCAAAAACATATCTGGAAGAAATACTGTTCCTGACACCAAGATAAGACAAAAGGTAATAACAAACCTGGTCGCACAAATGCTTAATTTCGGAGTTATAGGCTGCCAAAAACATGAAGAAATGAACTTTAAAGGTCCATAGCTCCAAAACTAGGCGACCTACCGTAGTACGGTCAAGACCTTATTTAGGAACTAGTACGTGCGCTGTCCAAATATCCATATTTTAGAATTCTAACATACTTTTGCAACAATTTTTATACAGGTATTTGGTGAGTACTTCAAATTATATGCACATAGCCAAAGTTCCTCTCTAAAAATTGTCGCATGTGTACTCTAGATTCTGAAACATTGTATTTTTGGATAGCGCACATATTAGTTTCTAAGTGAAGTCTTAACCCGACTACGATAGGTAGGGATGCGCACGAGACAAGATTTCAGGCTTTCTCGTCTCGAAAATGTGCTGTAAAAGTGATGTCTCGACTCGAAAAATGTATTCTTTTTTATTGCAAGAGCTGTGTCTCGACTCGAAATTTATCAGGAAAATTCTGTCTCGACTCGTCTCGTGCGCATCCCTAACGATAGGTCCCATAGTTTTACAGCTATGAACCCTTAAAGCCCCGGATCCAGGATATGATCAAGGGAGCGACTAAATCACTGTTTGCCGCTTTATCCAGTGTAAAGCAGGATTGAAGCCTATTTTATCCAGTGTATATCTGAGTGTCAAGAGGGCTGTAGCTCCCCTTGGATCCGCACCTGTATAATATATATATATATATATATATATATATATATATATATATATATATATATATATATATATATATATATATATATATAACTGTTTCTGAGTGATTAGTTTCTTCAAAACTATTGTTAAAATATGTGAAGAGTTTTGAGACATTCGAGTCGAATCAAGATTTTTACGAGCAGTCTCGATTCGACTCGAATTTTACAAATTGTGTCTCGACTCGTGCACATCCGGTTCGGTTCTCGGTTCGGTTCGATATTGAATAAGCTGTGAGCCAAGCCGCACAAGTCGTTGACAACCGTAGACCCAGGCAGAACAGTTTTAAACATGTTTTCCTGGCACGCTATAACTTTTAACAAATTTTGGCCCAAGCACGAATACTTGATCCTCCGGAACTCAAACCCAGAACCTCGTGAACGATGTCCTTGTGTCCTAGATTTCACGACTACCGAAATCGGCAGTTAACTAGTTTTTAGTATTCAGATGGAAACCGCCTATCTTTCAAGCTTAATTACAGAATTTAATAATAATAATAATAATAATAATAATAATAATAATAATAATAATAATAATAATAATAATAATAATAATAATAATAATAATAATAATAAGCTGTAGTGGAAGTAGCAACATTGATAATAATTATATTGTTTATGCAGAATAAGTGAAAAAGGAACTTGAAACTACACACAAGATTTGGCTCGATTTGGCTCGACTCGACTCGAAACTCGATCCAAATTCGAGTCCAGTTTCGAGTGGAGTCAGAAGAAATTTTTCGAGTCGAGTTCCCGAGTCGAGCTAAAAGATGTCTGTTTCGAGTCGAATCAAGTTTAAAAAAAAACACTCGAACTCGCTCGTGCCCATCCCTAACCACTGCCCCTGAGTGCAGTAGTAATGTCAGAAATCAGGCTCAGACCACGAAGCTCAAGGAATGGGGTCCTGACGTTATGGGCTCAGGTCCCTTCTATTCACCTGTTAAAGATGAAGTTATTGGACGGCGTTGGCGACATTTCGAAGGTTTTGATCCGTTGAGCACAATGGTGATATCAGAAATCGATCCCTACTCTTGAACCTCAAGAAACTGGGTCCGGAAGTTTTAGACACGAGTCCTTTCTATTTCCCTTTTAAACATGGGGTTGTTGGACGCGGATGGTAACATTGAAAAGATCCTAGTAGTTTGAGGACAGCGTAATGTCCGAAATCGGTTTCTGGCCTCAAAGCGCCAAAAATGTGGTTCCGAATTGGCTCAAAATCAATACCTGCTTGCACAAGATAGAACAACATTTATAGCTGTATGGATGGCTTTATCTCGCGTAATAAAATACTGAGACTGAACCACAGCAAAGGTTTACATCACAACCCAAATGCTTGGGATCGAATCTGATTTCTTACATCACCGCAATCCTCAAGGGACCAAGGCATCTCCAATGATTAAAGCTAGTCAATGATGATAGAAGAATTGGTTGAATGAAATGTGGGAGGAAGCGAGAGTACCTGGGAAGACCCACGAATACGACCTTGTCCACCACTAACTTACTAGGCCGGGAATCGAAACAATAAGGACCCCATGCACCAGAGATAGAAATCTACCACTGCGCTATCGCGCCCAACGATTAAAGCGTCAATGCTAATAGAGAAGTTGGTGGAATGGAAAGTGTGAAGAAGCGGGAGTACCCTGAGAAAAACCACGAAGACGATCTTGTCAACAACAAACTTACTTGACTGGAGATCGAAACAATAAGGACCCCACGCACCAGAGGAAGCGCTCTACCACTGAGCCACCGCTCCCAATGATTAAAACAAGTTAATGATAATACAGGAATTGGTGGAATGAAGAGTAGGAAGAATCGGGAGTACCCTGAGAAAACCCACGGATGCGATCTCATCCACCTTAATGTTAATTGGTCCACCAGAGGAAGCGCTATACCACTGAGCCACCGCGCGCAATTATTAAAGCCAGTCAATAATAATAGAGGAATTTGTGGAATGAAAAGTGGGAAGAAGTAGGAGTACCCTGAGAAAAACCACGGATATGATATTGTCCACTACAAATTTCCTTGAGTGGTGATCGAAACAATAAGGACCCCACGCAAAAGAGGAAGCGCTCTACCACTGGGCTGCCGTGCCGAATGATTAAAGCAAGTCAATGATAATAGAAGAATTGATGGAGTGAAAAGTGGCAAGAAGAGGGAGTACCCTGAGAGAAGCTACGGATACGATCTTGTCCACCGCAAACTTATTTGGCCGGGGATCGAAACAATAAGGACCCCACGCGCCAAAGTAAGCGGTCTACCATTAGCCACCGCGCTCAACAAGAACAAGAAAATTGGAAGTTACTAGGAAACATTTTAAGAAGCAATATCTTTCAATGGTAAAGACCACTGCCCGATGATTGTCTTTTAATAACTCCATGAGGAGAAAGCATTGATAAGTCTCTCTCCTATATTGTCTTTTTCAAACCACATACTTTATCCGGATACTATCCTTTATTCGTCATCCGGATGTAATCAGTTATCCGAATGTTCTATTATCCAGATATTATCCGTTATCTTAATTTTATAAATTATCCGGATAAATCCATTATCCGGATATTATCCGACATCCGGATAACATCCGTTATCCGGATCTTATCCGTCGTCCGTTATCCATCATGCGGATAGTATCCGTTACCTCTATATTATCCGTCATTCGCTATCCGGATATTATCAGTCATCCATTATCCTGATATTATCCGTTATCCGTCATCCGTTTTGTTGTCCGTCAACCGGATATTGCAAATTCGGATAAGTTTCTATCCGATATCAGTATAAAAATTATCCAGATGTTACAATCCTTAATCACCATCGCAGGAGCTAAATATCTTCAAAGTCTGCTACACAAGAGCGGGGGCGGATCCAGTGGGCGATCATGGCGATAGCCTCCCAGAAAGGGAATATTTGTGTTTTTATATAGAAATAAAACCCATTCCAGAGTTTGGAGCTCTTAAAAGTAGCTCTAAATAGGAGTATTACCAACCACCGAGCCCCAGAAGTCCATCGTAGATCCACCTCTGGACAAGAGAATGGGAAACACTTATTATTCACTTTCAGTTTGCGCATCTCAACAAATAAACAATATTTTCTTTCACTTCTGCATTCTACTACTGCATTCTAGTGAACAGTAATGCCTTTTATGTTTAAAAATAATTATTCATTTTTCAATAATTGTCAATGTTTATAAGTTCAGTAATTCACCATGAATAGAGTCAACTAGAAGTGTTTTTGTAACGAAGAAATAACAACATGAACTGTGAAATATCTTCTTACAAACTGTCGAGAGTTGAGAGTCGACAAACTTTGCTCTTTCGTTTACCGATTACCTCGAAACCGCGGTAGCCAGAATTAGCCCAGGATAGGGGACTTATATTAAGAAAATGAAAATCTTAGGAAAATGCAGAAGTCTTTTAGTCTGAGAGAAAAAAGGAATGAAATCTTTAATTTCTAGTTCTGTTAGTCTTGTAGCTCTTAGTCCGTACCAAAGTACTGATAGAAATATGGCCAATGAATTATGACTATTTTGTAGAATATTCCACTTTAATATTACAGGAAATTCATCTTCCGGCTTGCTTGGTTGTGAAAAGTTATAGAGTGTATTGGTATTGGTATACTATGTAAAGTATGTGTACTGTCGCTGATTTGTGATAACAATCAGAAACAGAAGTAAAAGGTAAATTGCAGTAATAGTTTTCTGTTAATTTTTATATTCAAGGGGAGACGGAAAACCTACTTTTATCTTAACATTTGTTTTTCTTAAAATTTCTATTCGGGTTCACACTCTTCCCCCTCAACATTGAATAGGGAAATGGAGAACTTATTTAGAATTTGATTGTTGATTCCAGTATATTTCAAGCATCACTTCTCGGACCTGGGCCTGTGATATGTCGATAAATCGCTATCGTCGATATATATATATATATATATATATATATATATATATATATATATATATATATATATATATATATATATATATATAATCATATATCAACATTCGATATCGCGAATATATGGACATGAATATATCATTCGAAATTTTCGATATCGATATTCGGGGGGCGGCGAGGTATAAGGGGCCCCTAAGACTGGCGATGGATGAAGAAATTAAACTTACTTATTACAATATTGTTTTCTAATCATAATATCTTTATTACCACAAATTGCAATGTAAATACATCCACTTGCAAATTTGCAATATTATATGGTATAATTTCTTAGGCGCCAGAACTTTTCTGTTCCCTGAAAAAAGAAACAAAAAATCACGTGCAAAAGCAAGTGCTTCGAACTTTGAACTAGAATTTACCAAAAAAAAACTTTTTTTATTTCTCTCTCTTGGAGATTGATTGATTGATTTTGAGTTTTACGTCCCGTTCAGCAGCGAGGCTATATGAGACGTGGACCTACTGATTAAGGTGGAATCCGAACCACATGAACTCCCTCCGGGAATCGAACCCGGGTCTCGTTACAAATCGGAGGATAATAATGGGAAAACATACTTTATATTTTGTTTTCAGCTATGGATTTTAGATTTGCAATTGATATATTGTTCCGTCTTACCGAATTTGAAACAAAAGAAGTTTCCAATGAGTTATTCAAAGAAATGTTTTCCGCCTCCAAATGAAAATAGGAAGACACTTAGAGAAACTTATTATCGGGTTTTAAAACACAAACATATGATTGATAGAGTATCGATCTAAACCACTCGACCATTTTGCATGCTTTTGCAGGCTTTCTTTTAACCTTTGTGAAAGCAGTTTACTGTTCCATACTCGCTTTTGTTTATTGCGATACGACTATGAGTTCTCAGTGAATATTTAGACGTCACAGCTCTTGCAATGTATCAAAGTGTTTGTAGAATAAATCACATTCAATTTTACGTCCTAATAACATATGTAAATCAGGTTGAATTCATGAAATGATTGAGGTTGGAGTGAACGTAAATGTTTTCACACTTACAAGGAAGGGTCACGCAGTGGCTCCGCTGAGATCGGAACGAGACCATTGTGTTTGCATTTTATATGTTATAACTAGATGGATCCCAAAGTTATACGTGCCACCGGGCGGAATATCGTGAGTTACAACATATTTTGTAATGTAAGAACTACAAAAAAATACCATGCAGAATAGTTTGAACCGTCATTTGTTCGGAAATGGTTGAGTAAGTGAAAAACTCTGCCAACACTTATCCCACCATTTTCAACGAGAAACTTTTTGTGGTAAGAAAAAAATGCCCCAGGGTCCCCCGCGGGGTCCCAGATGGGGTCCAACTCAAAATTTTCAAATGGCAAGGGGGGTTAAGTGGCATATCATTTGAAATCTGTTGTAAAATGAAAGAAAATGCAGCAAGTCTCGACTCTCTACAACAACCGTGTGCAAAAGGGCGACGGGTCAAAGTGTAAACAAAATCTTAATTGGAAAGCCCATGACTACCCCTATAAATCGGAAACGGTAAAACAAATGTGGAAACAGGAAAGAAAGCGTGGCATTATTTTCAAAGCACAACGTGAAAATGTCTTGTTCCAGGGTCCCCACATGGTCCCAGGTGGAGTCCAACTAAAAAGTTTCAAATGGCAAGAGAGGTAGGACATCGTTTGAAAGCTCTTGTTAAGTGAAAGAAGATGGAGCACGTCTCGACTTTCTCCGACAATCCTGTCCAAAATTGCGGCGGGTAAAAATATAAGCAAAAGCTTAATTGAAAATCTATGGCCACCTTGAATCCAAGAGACAGCTTAAAACCTATATCGAAAGGATAGGCATACCAAACTGCTGAAGCTAGGAAAACCAAATTTGGCATGAATGTTGATCAGTGGATGACGAAAAGATGCGAAATGTTCAAAAAACGAAACGTCTTGAGTTCAAAATGCCATAGTATGTATCGAACGCATGTCCAGCTCAAACCACTGGTGTTGGAGGTAATCCAATATGGCTGCCAGCGTGAAAAATGAGTTTGTATATAAATATGTTATTTGTTGGAATACCGTAATTAAACCAACAAAGTTTGGCGCAACTCGAAATACTGAAATGACTTACACATGGTTTGGTACTACTCGCCAATCTTGCAAATGATTTTTTTTTTTTTTGTATATTTGGTATTGCTTGGAGTATTGTGATCAAACCAACGAATGACATACAAATGTAACCGCCACGAATGCGCAGTTACGAATTACAATAGAGCCACCCACCTACTGGTGCAGCAAGTCCTTTATGCATGAACTACGTATGACAAAATTAGAGGAAGTCAGAGTTGTGTGTTCATCGCATATTCGTTATATTAAAGTAAATGATGGCGAGGGAACCAAACAAAACATATATGTGTTGTTACCGAATGAAATTATAGTTGAGGTGAATCGAAATTAAATTGTTCTTTAATCTTCCTATTGTTTCTAAATATATAATAGAGAAAAATAGAGATTTAAATTTGTACTGTTATGAACGACATAAGTTTTAACCGGCCATCTTGGATTCGAGGTGGCCATAGTTTATCAAATAAGCTTTTGATTACTTTTTGACCCGCCGCAATTTTGGACAGAGTTGTCGTAGAGAGTAGAGACTTGCTTCATCTACTTTCATTTAAGAAGATCTTGCAAACGATGAGCTACTTAACCCCTCTTGCCATTTGAAACTTTTTAGTTGGACCCCACCTGGGACCATGTGGGGACCCTGGGACAAGACGTTTTACCTTAAATTGTTGTACTTTGAAAATAATGCCACACTTCCTTTCTTATTTTCACATTTTTCACCGTTTCCGATTTATAGGGGTGACCATTGACTTTTCAATTAAGTTTCTGTTTACATTTTGACCCTCCGCCATTTTGCACAGGGTTGTCGTAGAGAGTCGAGACTTGCTGCATCTTCTTTCATTTTGCAACAACTTTCAAACGATGTGCTACTTAATCCCTCTTGTCATTTGAAAATTTTGAGTTGGACCCCATGTGGGACCCTGCTAGGATCCTGGGCAAACTTTTTTATCCGAAAAAGTGTGTTCTTGAAAATGACGGGATACACATTATCCGAGTTTTCCATTTACCCAACCGTTTCCGAACAAATGATTCGGTCAAAATATTCTGCCAGCTTTGTAGTTCTTACATTACAAAATATATTGTAACTCACGATATTCCGCTCGGTGGTACGTATAACTTTGGGATCTATCTAGTTATAATATATCAAATGAAAACACATTTGTCTCGTTCGGATCTCAGCGGAGCCCCTGCGTGACCCTTCCTTGTTAGGAGTCTGGATATGTAAACCCGCTTAACGTAGGGATTTATTTCTGTGAAATTTGGGACATGGCGAATAAATACGAGTGAGCTTGGAAATGTGAAAGTTCATCTGAATTTGTTTTACAATCACTTCAAAATACAACTTTATATATACTTTTAAAAAGCCATCCCTATTTTGAAAAAAAAATACTGTACTTAGGCTCGAACCGCCGCCCTCCGGTTCTAGAACTTTAACAGTGCTATTAAGCACGATTGACCACAGAGGCAACTCACGAAAATGCGTTGTGATATAGCTAATAGAATCGCTCCAAGCGCAGGTTTACACTTGGAATTTTAAATAGCCAGTTTCTGTCTTTTTCAGTAATTCCAACTGAAGATATTGACTGATTTCCCATATTGGAACTTTGCGTGAAGTGTGAATTGTATGCTCATTTCAAAAATGCACTATTTTCTGTTCTTTCAATTTTACGTATTTGCGAGTGTTCCTAAGACCTGTTGTGTGCAGCGATTTTCACACAGTTAAGCGTTTTACTAACCCCCGGAGGCATAATATGTTAAACGTAGGCAGCATTCTGTTGTTATCATAGTAGTCACTTGTAAAGGCACACCTAGTATTAGTTTTTCATTTTTGTTCTTGTGTTGACCTTGAAGGACCAACAAATGCCTTTCGTGAAGCTACAAGTTTTCTTTAACTTTATACTTTATAGCAAGAATATTAACTGCTATATAAAACACAATTATATACTGTGGCGTGGGAGACCCTGGTTTGATTCCAACGGGAGCTCATGTGTTTCGGATTACATATTAATCAGTAGGTCCCGTCTCATATAGCCTCGCTGCTGAAAAGGGCGCTAAACTCAAAATCAACTCAACTCAATAATTATCTATACATTGAATTTAATAATAAGGAGGGAGGCCGAATAAAGAGGGAGACCTTAAAATATAAAACGTAGGGTCAGTGTGAGTCAGAGAGGTCACGGGGGGTGGTGTGTCACAGTGAGTCACGTCCTGTTGACCCACGATCCACTGACCTACTCACAAATCTTGACCCAAATGACTCACTCCATCTCTGGACTGTACACACAGATAAAGCAGACATATATGTAATCTGACCTTACTTGGCCTTCACTAATTTAAGATAATCTACAAAAAATGAAAGAAAGCAATTTCAAACGCAAAAATATAAAAATGTATTTTCAACGGAACAAAAAAAAAAAAGTAACTGCCAAGATTTGAACCCGAATTTCTGCACTCAGCAAGCAGACGTCTTACCGACTTACCCACGGCATATCTTCCGATTTCTGGTTTTGAAACTTTATTTACACTGCGTGTGTTACCTAACAACGTTACGAGATGTCCTTACTGTCGTGTTAACACGCGTTCCGTAAATTTACGAAGTCGCTCTTTTAATCCAAAATCAATTCGACACATACACATACACACACACACACACACACACACACATATATATATATATATATATATATATATATATATATATATATATATATATATATATATAGATAGATAGATAGATAGATAGATAGATAGATAGACATATAGATATAGATAGATAGATAGATATGTTGGTGCACCAGTGAGCACCCAAGAGTACAGATTAATTCATTCTTGATTTTAATCTACAGAACAAATGTTTTTTATGAAAGCAAGGGGACTGCTACCCATAGATGGAAAATTGGAAGTTACTTGGAAATATTTTAGAAGCAATATCTTTCAATGGTAAAGACCACTGCCCGATGATCCTGTTTTAATAACTCCATGAGCAGAAAGGACTGATATGTCCCTCTCCTATATGGTATTTTTCAAACCATATACGTTATCTGGAATATTATCCTTTATTCTTCAATTCATGAATTGTTTGAGGTTGAAGTGAGCGTAAATGTTTTCATACTTAGGAGTCTGGATATGCAAACCTGCTTACCGTGGGGATTTACTTCTGTGAAATTTGGTGCATGAAGTTATACAAAAACCGGTAAAATAAGGAACGTTAACATTCTTACAATGAGAACAGATTTCAATTCCCGGTGGGAGTTAGCGTACGCACGACTTTATCGTGGGAGACCCGGGTTCGATTCCTGGTGGGAGCTCATGTGTTTCGTATTCTATGTTAATCAGTAGGTCCACGTCTCCTATAGCCACGCTGCTGACCGGGCAGTTAAACTCAAAATCACAATCACCACCACACGGCGGGAGTTTACATGGTTCGGGTTTTACGTTAATCAATATGTCCACGTCATATATGGTCTTGCTGTTGAAAGAGACGTTAAACTCCAAATCAACTCAACTCATTAAGATAAGAGTTCTGAGTTTAATACCAACTTGAAACCATACGTTCAAAACAAAAATTGAAATAAAATGAAATATTTATGTTTAACGTCCCATGGTTATGCCGGTTAGGCTAAAGGAGACGGTGATAATGAGAAAGGAGTGAAATGGTGGAATGAAGAAAGTGGGAGGAAACGGGAGAACCCCGAGAAAACCCACCAGCACGGCGTTTGTCCACCACAAAGTCCAAACGGCGCGAGCTGGGATCGAATTAGGGACCCGAAGCACCGGAGGTGAACGCTCTACCACTGAGCCACCGCACCCCCCAAAATAAAAATTATTCATGCTTCTGATACCTATATAAAAATGGAGAGGGAGAGAGAGAGAATAAATATGGTTGTATTTTTCATAGGACCAAAGTGGCTTAGTGGTAGAGCGTTCACCTCTGGTGCATGGGGTCCTTGGTTCGATCCCAGCTTGCACAAAGTCAGATTTGTGGTGAAGAAACACCGTGTGCGTTCGTTTCTTCAGGATTCTCCTGTTTCCTCCTACCTACATCGTTGCACAATTTTCGTTCACTTCTCATCATCACCGTCTCCTTTACCTAGCCGACATAAGCATGGGACGTCAAACTTAATTTAATTTCATTTCATTGAAAAAATTACTATAATTCATAATCTGCATCTTTATAAAGCAACTTTAACAATCATATGGATGTATAATGCTTAAATTGAATTAAATCGCAATTGCAGTAATCTGCAATATTTTAGGTTTCTCATTTATTTACATCAAATGTTTAGTTATTTGATACTTTATAGCAAGAATATTAACTGCTATATAAGACACTATTATATACCTGTGGCGTGGAAGACCCTGGTTTGATTCCCAACGGGAGCTCACGTTTTTCGGTTTCTATGTTAATCAGTAGGTCCCGTCTCATATAGCCTCGCTGCTGAAAAGGGCGCTAAACTCAAAATCAACTCAACTCAATAATTATCTATACATTGAATTTAATAATAAGGAGGGAGGCCGAATAAAGAGGGAGACCTTAAAATATAAAACGTAGGGTCAGTGTGAGTCAGAGAGGTCACGGGGGTGGTGTGTCACAGTGAGTCACGTCCTGTTGACCCACGATCCACTGACCTACTCACAAATCTTGACCCAAATGACTCACTCCATCTCTGGACTGTACACACAGATAAAGCAGACATATATGTAATCTGACCTTACTTGGCCTTCACTAATTTAAGATAATCTACAAAAAATGAAAGAAAGCAATTTCAAACGCAAAAATATAAAAATGTATTTTCAACGGAACAAAAAAAAAAAGTAACTGCCAAGATTTGAACCCGAATTTCTGCACTCAGCAAGCAGACGTCTTACCGACTTACCCACGGCATATCTTCCGATTTCTGGTTTTGAAACTTTATTTACACTGCGTGTGTTACCTAACAACGTTACGAGATGTCCTTACTGTCGTGTTAACACGCGTTCCGTAAATTTACGAAGTCGCTCTTTTAATCCAAAATCAATTCGACACATACACATACACACACACACACACACACACACACATATATATATATATATATATATATATAGATAGATAGATAGATAGATAGATAGATAGATAGATATGTTGGTGCACCAGTAAGCTCCCAAGAGTACAGATTAATTTATTCTTGATTTTAATCTACAGAACAAATGTTTTTTATGAAAGCAAGGGGACTGCTACCCATAGATGGCTAAGTGAGGTAAATAAAATTTAAACTTCAAATGGATCTGGGGTGATTCACCGACAATGGCTGATTTAACACGTTTGATAACAGCGCGGGTAATAGCTGTTTTATAGATAGAGCCTGTGTAGGTAAGTGGATACCGCGTGAGACTGTTATTCTAAGGGTGTGGGGTTCGAGTCTCGACCTAGACTGAGTTATTTTTTTTTCAACACTATAAATGATGTTCGCGTTTGATACTGAAAGAGATTTATCCTATGAAGGGAGAAAACCCACGATGGGGTCAGGGGGAAAGACGGACACTGTTTATCCTTAAGTGTTAAAATTTAATTTATTCCCATGTCTTTTGCTCTTTCCTTTCCCTCTTTCCTTCTTTTCTCATTTTGTTTAGCTTTCCATACTTTTTCGGTCTCTGCATGATGCGTATTATTGTTTTCGTTTCCTTTGCATTAATTCCTATCTCTTTGATCTTAAAGTGAATGGATTTTCTGCAGATTTATCTCGTGGTTGTTTCTCTAAGTGATGCTCTCAGATAGTAATACTTTTTCCTCCAAATGGAGGAATATCCTGGCATGTTATGTTTTCGGGCACGTATTTGCTGTCATGTTGGTTGTCCAACTATCAGACATCGAGTGAAACTATTCTCCTACTGGAAAAAGCTATCATTTCTTATGTATCCAACCTCCAGTTTCTACTGTCGCTGACTGTACCACGAGTTATATTATAGTTACCACAGTCTATGTAAAAATGTTTTTGATGCTTCGTGTCTCTATCTGTGAACAGTGTGAGAATCTCTTACGTCTCAGCCTTTTCATCAACAGTGAATTTCGTGCCTTTGCTCTTCATATTTCCTGAATTTGCCCTTCTGGGGGTTCGCCCCTGCACCCTCGCCTTTGCTCAGCCTACTTCTTCACACCTCTTATGCTTACAATTCTCGAATTTCAAGTTTCTTTTCCTATTTCAACTATCTAAAAGATAAGATTTTGTATTCCAGGAAAACGCCTATTTAAATAACATGGGGATTTCTTCATCTCCCTTTAGACTCCTTAAAAATTAAAAATATTCAATTTCAGCAATTCCCCTGTAGGTTAGTTCCGGGAGGCTACAATCGTGCCAAATTTTATCATTCTAATCCTGCCGGAAGTGCCTAAACATTTTGGGGTGTAGAAGACGGCCAATATAAATAACATGGAAAGGGTTTTTCTGTTCCCCATAAAACCACTCTAAATTTGGAAATTTTCATTTTAACTGATTGACTTAGGTAATATTAACGAAAACGTTGAAGCATACCGAATTTCACGTTTGTATTCTAATTTCAAGTACCTAAAATATGAGATTATAAGTCCATAAAAGGCCTATTTAAATAGCATGGGGAATTTCTTCATCTCCCCTTTAGACTCCCTAAAAATTAAAAACATTCACTTTTGGCAATTTTTGTGTCGGTTAGTTCCTAAAAACTACAATCAGTCAAATTTAATCATACTAGCGCTACAGGAAGTGCCCTATAATTTTGGGGTGTAAAAGGTGTCCCATATAAATACCATGGGAAAGATTTTTCAGTTCCTCATAAAACCACTCTAAAGTTGGAATTGCTTATTTTTACTGATTTACTTATGTAATACTAATGAAAACGTACAAGCATACCGAATTTCAATTTTTATTCCAATTCCAAGTTCCTAAAACATGAGATTATATGTAAAAAAAAAAAAAAAAAAAAACCAAGACCAATTTAAATAACATGGGAAAATTCTTCATCAGCCATCATCATTTCAACTTTCTACGTCAACCGGAAGCACCCCTTTAATTTATGTCAGTTCATGTAGTTTTATATACAGTTAGGATATGTTGGTGGCAAATATTATTAAGTTTACAAGCTATTTAAAAAGTGTATATCATTGGAAGGAAAACCCGAGGCGGTATGAAACTGCGCAACATGCGCTTCATGTAATGAACTCCGTAATTTTACAATGTGAAAAGGTAGAGAACAACTAAGTATATTGAAACACCAACTATGTCTAGTGATGTAGCAACGAGGATTCAGCATCAAGGATTTCGGGCCCTGTTGATACTCTTCGTATTTAGGTAATGAAAATTGAGATGTTAGCGATCGTGATTTTGTAGTTCGGGTAAATGAATTAGAATCTCGTTTGAACATAACTCTCTGACAGATATTTAATAGAATAAATCCTTCCCGCTGTTCTAGTGGCTAGTATGTGCGCCTTTCTTGTACAGGGTCTTGGGTTCGATTCCCGGTGGGAGAGCCCTTGGGAACTAATGTGGATGTGATACATTATGACTCCTTTAAAAATGTACAATTCCAGCAATATGCCACAATTTAGAATCGCAATATACGATATTGACATAGTGAACTACAAAAAGAAGTGAAATATGAACAAAAACACCAGAGGTGCAAAAAGTGCAGCCAAGTTCTTCAGTCTCAAAAAGTGTTGAGATAAGGATGGATGAGCCAAGTTCCTTGGCCACTGCATCTGAAAGGAACACTGGAACTTGGCGCGAGGTGTCAAGGAAAATGATGTTAAGGAACCTTAGGGATAGTGGTAGTGGGCGTGCTGGGTTTGGAACCACCACCAACCAACCTTAAGAATATCAACTTTGCTAAGGTGATAAGGCACATATACAGTATACTGCAGTAAGATTGGTGGTTGAAAACCCAGACAAGGAAAACTTGTATTCCTCCACGAAGTGTCAAAGTAAATGAAGTTAACGAGCCTTAGTGATGGTGTTTGTGAGCGTGGTGGATTTGGGGGGTCACCAATAGCCTTAGGGCTGAAATGTCCCGACCGTGAAACTAGGAACAGACATCATAATGTATTCGAAAATGTTAGACACCTCGCGCCAAGTTCCAGTGTTAATTTCAGATGCAGTGGCCAAGGAACTTGGCTCATCCATCCTTATCTCAACACTTTTTGAGACTGACGAACTTGGCTGCACGTTTTGCACATCTGGTGTTTTTGTTCATATACAATTTAGGCCGTTGTCTCTATTTCGGGACGCATCTAAAATACAATACAGTCTCTGAATCAAACACTTAAATTCTCCAGAAAAATGAAATGAAACCTTATGTTTAACGTTCCACGGTTATGCCAGTTAGGCTAAAGGAGAAGGTGACAATGAGAAATGAGTGAAATGGTGGAATGAAGAAAGTGGGAGGAAACGGGAGAACCCCGAGAAAACTCACGAGCACGGTGTTTGTCCACTACAAAGTCCACACGGCGCGAGCCGGAATCGAACCAGGGACCCCAAGCACCGGAGGTGAACGCTCTACCGCTGAGCCACCGCGCCCCCTCAAATGCTCCAGATATAGCACTTATAGATTAATTGACCCAGATGGGAATCGAACTCACGACCTTACGATTTGAAATCCAATGGTTTACCATTGACTTGAACATTACGGAAGTTAGAGAAGAAATATTTAGAGAGCTTCTAAATGTGGTGTTAGATGAAGATGGAGAAGATAAAATGGAGACAGAGAGAGATGGAAGATGGAGACAGAGAGAGCAACATACAAAGAAGTGTTAAAACGGATAGAAGAGAAGAGGACACTACTAGCCAAAATCTTTCGTAGGAAGGCCAATTGGATTGGACACATCTTGTGAACAAATTATCTTCTTCATACCGTCATAGAAGGAAAGATGGAAGAAAAACGAGGAATAGGAAGAAGAAGAGCGCAACTGATTTGAGGAACAGAAGAAAATATTGGGAGTTAAAAGAGGAAGCCGAGGATCGAGAAATGTGGAAGAAACATTTCCAGTCCTAAATCTAAAATTAAAAAAAAAAAAAACTCTTTAGTCCTGGGACCTGCCGAAAGGCAGAATACTTAATAATAATAATAATAATCTAAAATACGTCCCAAGAATTATGAGAAAATATTTACAAACATAAGGCCTTCAAATAATTTATCTGACAAGTCAAATAAATAAATAAATAAATAAATAATAAATGGAAAATAAACTCAATTTATTATACATAGCTTTTTTTTTTTTTACACGTTGCTCTACAAGAGCAGTTTTGTCATTTTCTAGTAAAATATCTAACAACATAGTAGAAAAGATATCGAAACGGATAACTGATTAACAAGGTGTAGAAGTGGAAAAGTCTCCCTCCTATCTTAAGAAGATTGAAGTGAATGTACATATTTGCACTAACGCGTCAATGTAAAAACTAACTACTCTCGACAAAAGGTAAAACCTCAAATTATCTTTGGTAAAATAAAAGAGCTTAAGTCAATGTTAGAAAAATCTTATCGATAGTAAATGTAGCAATGGGAAACAGAAAACTATATAGAGTAAAAAGTAAAAAAGAAGAAAAGTGGAAGCTACCAACTGAAATTTTACTTTGTATTTTTTCACCTGTTAATTATCAACTCACATACAGTTTAATTCATCTTATGTTTCCAGTTCTAGATCTAGTATACTAAAATACAGTCACGTAGAAAGTGGTACGAAAGATTCAGAAAACATACACATCCAAAATTTTATTTTAAAATCATCTGAAAGAATTATTCACTTTCATTCTTCGGTGTTAATTACTAATGATGTATTTCGCAAAGGGTCAAATATCTGGACGTTTAGAATTATGCGGGTCACGGTGGCTCAGCGATAGGGTGTTTACCTCTGGTGCGTGGGTTTCCTGATTCGATCCCCGACCAAGTAAGTTTGTGGTGGACAACGTCGGGTCTATGGGTTTTCCCGGAGTTCTCCAATTTCCTTCCACATTTCATTCTACTAATTCTATCATCATCATTCTCTTGCCTTAACTATCTTTCTCTGTTACCCTTAACGGCATAATCGTTGGATGTTAAACTGAAAGATTTCATTTCGTTACTTGAAGTTTTACGTCCCACGTTTATACCGCTTAGGCTAAAGGGGACGGTGATGGTGAGAAATGAATAAAATGGTAGAATGAAGAAAGTGGGAGGAAACGGGAGAACCCCGAGAAAACCCACGAGCACGGTGTTTGCCCACCACGGCTCGAGCTGGGATCGAACCAGGGACCCCTAGCACCGGAGGTGAACGATCTACCAAAGAGCCACCGCGCCCTCCAATTCATTTCATTACTGTGACACTAACTCTTTAAAGTGCTCACGGGGGCGCGGTGGCTCAGTGGTAGAGCGTTCATCTCCAGTGCTTGGGGTCCCTGGTTCGATTCCAGCTCGCGCCGTGTGGACTTTGTGGTGGACAAATACCGTGCTCGTGGTTTTTCTCCGGGTACTCCCGTTTTCTCTCACTTTCTTCATTCCACCGTTTCATTCATTCCTCATCATTACCGTCTTTTTTAGCCTAACCGGCATAAGCGTGGGACGTAAAACTAAAGATTTCATTTCATTTTTCCTTAAAGTGCTCATAATAAGTGAGTGATCCTCAGGGGCCGGGAATGATAGGTGAACTCATTCTTCAAAACAGAATGTATATAAAGTTCGATGGCATTCGAAAGATTGTAAAGAACAACGACTGGTAACAATCACGTATCGATATCCTAAAGGGATCACGAAGGTGACACATCAAACTACATGTTCAATCTTACTTATTTACTTATGTAAAGTTATCTGAAATTTCCGATTACTTTCAGACAGGCAACTACATATGAAAGTATATTATTTTATCGATTTGGTGTTTCGATATGTGCCATATATTCCCAATTATTTTCACTTGTGTGCTACAAGCCTATACCGACAAATATTTGAAATCGACAGAAAAGCTTAGACTACCACGAAATTAAACTACTGCTACTAATTAAATTACACTATATTTGGATTTAGGACCGGATTCGGATTCTGCTATGTGTAAAACTTACAAAAAAATCGAGCTTACATTAGTGTGACTATGCTGACGGACGCACGTGTGTGTCTGGAAAATAGTTCGGCAAACAAATTCCTGTACTTAGTAGGTAGCATTCAGTTGGTGCCTACACGGGGATCTATGAAATTGTGCATGCTATTCGTTAACTACTTCTTGAGTTGAGGTTTCTATTAGTTAGAATGTGCTGTGTGGTTCTCCACGCTGATATGCCTTGATAAGCTTTCGAAAATAAAAATCAAATGAAATATTTTAGTTTAACGTTCCACGATTAAACCAGGACATGGCTAAGGAAGACGATGATTACGGTAAGTGAATGATGACGAAAGAATTAGTGGTACGAAAAAGTAGGAGGAAACGGGAGTACTGCGAGAAAATTCCGCGGATACGAGGTTGTACACCATGAACTTACTTGACCAGAAAATGAACCAGGAACCCTATGCATCAGAGCTAAGCACTCTACTACTATACCACTGTGAGGCCAAGACAAAAGTAGAATATGAACAGTAAACAACATATTACCTGCAGTAGTTTAAACGTGCAGGGCCGTGCCGTGGAAAATCAGCGCCCGGGGCGGGAGTATACCATCCGCCCCATACATATATTCCAAGCAATTTTTCCTACCTTTTTCCTCTTTTCTCCCGAATTTTTCGCCCCCTTACCTCGGCGCCCGGGGCCATCGCCCCGTTCGACCCCGGCACGGCCCTGTAAACGTGCACATCATAAAAAAATATTATTAGTCTCTAAATGGAGGAGTATTTTGTAACGTTTTTAGTTTTATTAACCGTAGTGTAGTACCGACACCATGTTTTAATACTCTGTAGATACTAACACAGGTTAGTTTGCACCCACGTAAATTTTGGGTGCATAATTCTGAAGAAGCTAAGATTATCAACATGTGACGAATCTGTAATACAATATAGTTCTTATGACATATTTTTTATCGTAAAAAGTAAATTTTGCATTAAACGTTTCCTTGGCAAAATAATACTTTTTGGTACAGTCCAATGTTAATTTCTTATTTTAAAAAAAAACTTCTAAATTAATAGTTTAATTCAAAATTCCATAGCATACCACAATAGAAAAATAATAAGAAACACTATATGAATTTAAAAAAGTTTTAATACTCTATAGATACTAACACGGATGAATTTTCACCCATGTTAGTACTCTACGGTCAAGCGGTTCTCACTTTCATTGCAAATGATGACTTACATCCAGGCATGTAGCCAGAAATTTATTTCGGGAAGGATCCAAATCGAATATGAGGATAAATTATATTAACATTTATAAAATTCATCACTAAAGTTAGACTAAATTTTTCAGAAAAGTTGGGATTTCGGAACAGGTCCGGACTCTCAGGACCCACCTCTTGGCTACGTCCCTGGTTACATCTTAATTTTCAATTTAATACGTATGAAAATGCTTGTACTTACCTAGCAAAACTGCGTACCAGTCTCCAGTCCTGAATCCAAAATTCTGCAAATAATGAAATAAATCTCACAGTGGCGTCACTTCAGGGAAGTCACACTGATATAACTTTAAATGTTATTGCTACAATTAAAGAAAATAAAAATCTTCGAAATATTTCAGTTTAACGTCCCATTATTACGAATGCTCTTTAAGCTAACGAAGACAACAATTAAGGCAAGTGAATTATGATGGAAGAATTGGTGGAATGAGAATATAGAAGGAAACGGGACTACCTCTAGAAAACCCATGAACACGATGTTGTCTACCACAGACTTACTTGACTGCGGATCGAACCACGAAACCCACGCACCCAAAGTAAGAGTTCTACCACGCAGCCACCGTGCTCCCTGCTACAATTTAAAGAGTAGAATACTTCATAGAACTCAATAAATCTGTACAGATTAATTAGTAAATCAGATAAGCTTCTTGCTTCATATTCATGGCGAAAAAAATAAAATAAAGTAAAATTTTTGCCAATGGGACTTCTCACAAGAGCTACTACTGTAAAGGAGATTTTTTTATGTTGCATGGCGTTATGTGGCTAGTAAAATACTGTGTTAATACAGTTTCGGTGGCAAATAAACCACGAAAGTGAGTTTCCTTGATAAGTGGCTTTTCATTCGACTATGGCGTGGAGGACTGGGTTTGATTCTTGGTGGGAGAGTTTGTAATTCGGATATCCCCGTTCACTTTTCATATGTATCATGTACTATACTAAAAAAAAAGAAAAGACATAGAGAAAAATTAAGAAATTCACCTCTGAAAAATTTTGTGTCCAGCACTGAGTAATGCAAAGCCACCACTATGTTAAATATAAAAGTAATTAGAACATCTTCGAATTATGATCAATTACACATATACACAAACCCGTGGCGCAGCCTCCCTTCTGAACTGGAGGAAAACATTTATGAAGAAATAACAATGAATATAGAAGCACTATCTTTTTGTGAAGCACTAAAAATTACCGCTAAAATATACTTCATAAGTACAAATACTTTTTCCTACCTTTCTATTGTAGCTGTACCTCCGATACAAGAATTCAAGCTGCCGCACTACCACAGAATGAATATCTCGTAACGTATGTCGCAGAATTAGAATTGACCACGAGATGTCACGACCACTGATGCAGGATTAGACGCTAGATGGCAGGAACATCAAGGCATGATTTCGCGCCAAATGCCACGATCGGAGTGAAGTGTAATGCAGACAGATGATCTACTTATACAAGAAAATCATACGTCACAGTTTCGCTACCCCCACTCTGCCCGCTATATCCAATAAGATCGCAATGTTTTCACCCAACTTTCATGACGGAAATGAGAGTAGCCAATCAGACGTGCCCAGTGTTGAATTCAGACATGTTAAAGGGGGGCTTGAGCTAAGCCTCCCTAGAGTATATATGTGACCCCCTAGAATATCTATACACATACATATTTGTTTTCCGTTTTTTTTTCTGAATAAAAGTCTTAAAAGCAAAGACTTTTTTTTTTTAAAAAAAAAAAAGAAAATTAGTTTTTTCTTTTGCCCAACCTAATTGTTCTAATTAAGAAATCGCGTTCTCTTATTAAGTAAAAGTTAAATAAAAAATTTGGAAATTAGATACAGGTGCACACAAACGCTTTACAACGTTATTTACAAAAAATGACAATATGTTGGGTATTGCAACCACCCAGACAATAATAAGTTGCGAGTTTTGTTGCGACAGATTCTTACTGCACTAGTGCAATCTATAACAGAGGCCCTCTTAAATTTTTATTGCCCCCTTGAACAAAAGTCTAAATTCAACACTGGACGTGGCGATGTTCTGTTTTTATTTTTTATTGTTTATTTTTTGCTTCATTGAGATAATAGGATGAAGATAGATATGGGCAGATTTTCTATTTTATAACATCCTCGGTATAGTGCACTTTGTATTCATATTTCGTTTTTCTTTTTTTTTTCTTTCAGACTGCTTTTTATTTACTTTTCAGCAATGGTAAATAGAAAAGAGGAAAATATGGTGATCGTGAACAAAATCAAATTCTAAATTTCAACGAAATTACATGCTTCATGACCTCTATATACCAAGGATATTAACTGGTAGCCACTCACTGGTCAGTTGGCCAGTGGCAAAACCAGTGGCTAGTTGAACAGTGGCTACCAATTACTATTTGGTACTAAAATATTCACCATCCTTTTAGGTATCGATCAACACCAATTCTTATCTCTCTGTAATTTATGGTTACTTAAATCTCCCGAAATCGGCCATTTCTTGGCCAATATCTCGGGAATGGTAAGAGTGACATGAAAAATTTGATCATTTTTTGATGTTTTTTGATGTTTTTGATGCTCTATTAAATGTAGGGTTGAAAAAAATCACAAATAACAGACAGACAGACAGAAATACACACAGACATAGAGAATTCAGTAACGAACTTTTTAAGGTAGAGACTTTTCGGGTGATTTTTTTTAAAAAATGACTCAGTCAATTTTTATCATATTTCATATATATATATATATATATATATATATATATATATATATATATATATATATATATAATAACCTATAATGTTGAGTATGAGTTGTTCTCTTAGGTTAAGGCTTCCTTCGTAAACGCCTATAATGTTTATCATATTTCAGAAATAAGTGTTTCAGTTATAACTTCAGTATGTCGTAATTTAGTTTATGAGATTGGAGCGAGAAAGTATAGTGTCGTATCCTGTACCTTTTATCTAAGAAACTACAGGCATTAATTCTAGGTGCAACCTGAAATCAACATTTAAGTATATACGTCTTATCTTTACTACGTTGAGCTCCTTCGTGGCTAAGCTGTTAGCGTACGCAACTTTAGTGTGGGGAACCTGGGATTGATTCCCGGTGAGAGCCCAACTGGTTCGGATTCCAAGCTAAGCTGTAGGTCTACGCCTCATATAGCCTCGCTGCTGAAACTTATGTTATACTCCTACATACAAAGAGGCAATGCCATTAGCATATTAAACTCCTTCCCATCTTCACCCAAGCTAGACGAAATTTTTTATCTAAAATAAATATAAACATTTTCTGAATGTTAATAATTGCTACTTCAAAGACATATACAGTATAAAATGATATTTTTGTTTATTATTGTGTGACTGGGATTATGGCAAAATCTAAGTATAGAGGACTGAAACACTTATTAATCATCATGTGTTATCCTTCGTTTCTACAATTGTCGGTTTATATAGTACCAAAATTATGTTTAATTTTTACTGTTTGGTGTTTTAAATATGCTAATTTTGATGTTTCTCTAAATGTATTAGTACTTTTGTATATACTATTTTTTTTCTAGAAACTTCATTAACCAGAAATGTTATATGTGTACACTAGTAAAAAAATTGAGAAAATGCAAAAGATAAAAAAACAATAGAATTATTGTTAAAAATAGCAAATAATTGTTGTTGCAACTAAGAATACTAAAACAAAAATGTTGAATGTATAACAATAAATAAATAAATCAGAAAGTGAAAAAAAAAAATGTTATACTCAAAATCAACTCAACTCATCTCTTCACTACGTTTCCTTCTAAACTAACAAATGTACTTACCTTCCCTCGCCTATCTAGTGGCTAGCACGAGAGCCTGTTCCGTGGACGAGTTCTCGTGTTCGACTCCTCGTAGAAAGGCTTTGATCGCTTTACACTTATTCAGGACACATTTCAAACAGTAGATATTTTCTCTACATAATTTTGCTGTTACTAACAGACGTAAATATAAACTGTCAACAAACTAGAATTATGTAGATCTAAGAGAGGGAGAAAGAGAGAGGGGGTGGAGAGAGAATGAGAGGAACGCCAGTATTCGATTGCAACATAAAATCATTATGAATTATCAGGTAATTGAAACGAACGTAACTATCGTCCACCGTTCGATTCAACCGACATGTGTGTAACCGTCCGTCTTCCTCTACTATGATAACTCTTGTAAAATTTGTTTGATTTCATGAAACTTAGTATAGACCTTCCTCCAAATATACAAACGGCCCCGTCTAATCACTAACGCTCTCGGCCTTTGGTGTGAGCGGTTCCGAGCTCGACTCCTCGTGAGGACACTAGGTCGAAAAGTGTAAAGCGTTTTCAGGCCACCAATCCTGTGTTAGGTTTTCCTGGGTTTTCAACATCACACCAGGGGAATGCTGGGATGATACACTTCTAGTGACATATACTCAGACTACCTTCCAGAGAAAGAATTCAAAAAAATATCCCTTGGTTCTTACGAATTCTATTTAGGTTTGGCTCTTTTTCTGTGCATTTTCACCAGTCAGGGATAGAAATTGACCTATAATATTGCAGTATGTATATGAATATTTTGTTGTAGATAAACAAAACATCTAGAATACAGGAAATTACGGTAAATTAAGTCATAGAGGATGTAGCTGGATTAGACGGTGAAAGTACCCTAACACGGATTGGTGTGATATTTATACCAAGGGTACCTTATATCCAAAGATAACTTGGACCACAAAATCAAATTCCTACAAACTTCGACGTTATTGTTGAAAATTCGGAAATCAAAAATCGATCATACCTCTAAAACGACTTAAGTTACGAGGATAAAACAAAATATGAATTTGCTTTGCTTGAAGGACCTTACCGAAAACTATAATCGAAGTGTTTCTCCCTTCAAATTTCTAACGAAAAGCGCGTCGAAAATATTCGAATTAAAATTTTTTGCTTTATGTTTGAGTGACCATCTATTTTCCACCATAGAAGCTGCATCAACCCACCTATAATATATCTTGATCATGGTTGGATACTCGCGGTGCAACTTGGTGTAAAATGAGCTAAACCAAATTCTGATACGCCTGGAAGATATGCACCCAGTATTACGCCATACGTGTTTTGGCCGGCACGATCACTGCGAGAAGTCAAAGATGGTGGAGTTTGATTTTCTAAATCGTCATGAATGGTTCTACGTGGAGGTATAACTCTGATAATCGTATCTCTTCCAGAAAAAGCGTGAGAGCACTAGTGCATTGATTTTCAATCTGTCTTACTAGTTAGTAGGATACCAATATTTTAAATCGTGGTTTACATAAATACAAATTAACCCTACATATAATGTATGGCCATATATAATGTACAAAATATTATAATGGACAAAATCATAATACATAAATATTCAAAATGTTTTTGTAATGTCTTTTCTGTATTAGAAAACATTCCAAGGAAAATGAAAGGCACAGTATATGGAACTTTCAATCTTAATCACTATGTGCCTTTATTACTGGAGTGACAAGACCGGTGACACAATTTACTTAAAGTCTTTGTAGGTATCTTAGCAAAGTATTGAGCACGTGAAAGGAATGTTTGTAACATCATATTAACAACACCAAGCTATTCGATTCTCATGTGCGCACTCACAATTATACAGCTTTAGACCCGAATACCCTATTGTAGTTGGAACAAAATTAATATAACACCTGTATGTCTTATTACTAGTATGTAGAGATCATACCTTGCATTTAACGGTGTGGGTATTTTCTTTCAGGAAATGGAGATTGATGTTGTAATCTTCATTCATCATTGCATGAGTTGGTTTGATTTTGAGTTTAACGTCCCTTTCAGCAGCGAGGCTATATGAGACATGAATCTACTGATTAAAGTGGAATACGAAACACATGAGCTTCCGCCAGGAATCGAATCCGAGTCTCTCACGCCAAAGGCATGTACACTAACCGCTTAGCTACGAAATAAACTCTCGTTCATCATTTCAGCTAAATAGAAAACTGACTGAGATGTCCAGTTGGTGACGTAGAAGACAATACTTGTCCAAGCATTCCATGAAAGGCCTCAAGAACCTAACGAATTTTTGTAACATAGCGGGAAAAGTTTGCTTCAGCCGTTCTCAATTGCCTGCGCTTACGTTTTGTAGACATTAAAACTGTAAATCCTCTTTCTTCCAAATATTCAGCTGTATCCCGAATGCTGCGATTCAAGCAATAAATATTACCTTATACCACGAGAATCGCTTGTCCGTTTGGATCTTATATGTTGGCCCCACCATATCTACAATATAAACAGTCTTAGTATAAATAGTAAATGGCTTGCATAGAGGCAGCGTTCTTTTTTTTGCCCAGGGTACAATTTTCATTCATACTCATTATTCGACCTCTTGCCGTGTTGAATATATCTTCTATCAACGATTAATACCAAAATGTCAACAGTATTATGAAGTTTCATTGCCACAATTGCTTTTTCAATTGATATGAACTTTTTCCCGTGAACAGACTGCGACTCCGAAATTATAGGGTAAAATGATTTTTTTGAAACTTGCTGATTTCTTTCCAGGCCTAGAATTGCAGCACTCAAACTACTCGAATTGCCAGTGCGCAGTTTAAACAAAAACGCAAAAGTTTTTAAACGACAATTCGATTTCAGCGGTACCAGCGCTCTCACGCGGTATCTCGAACAGGTAAGATTATGAGAATTGTACTGTCATGTACAGCCATTCATTACGAGACAGAAATTCAAACCTGACCATCTTTCACTTCTGACAGTATTCGTTCCGGCTAAAACACATATGGTGTAGCACCGGTTGCATATCTTCCAGGTATGTCAGAATTTGATTTTCCTCATTTTACAGTGAGTTGCACTGCGAGTATCAAACCATGGTCAAGCTATATTATAGGTGGATTGATGCAGCTTCTATGGTGGAAAATAGAAGGTGGCCACTCAAACATAAAGCAAAAATATTTGAATTCGAATATTTTCAGCGCGCTTTTCACTAGGAGTGTTAAGGGCGAAATACATTGTTTCTAGTTTTCGGTAAGGCCCTTTAAGCAAAATATACGTATATTTTGTTTCATCCTTGTAACATAAGTCGTTTCCTAGGTATGAATAATTTTTGATTTTCGAATTTTCAACAATAACGTCGAAATTCTAAGGAATTTGAAGTTGGTTTTGTGGCCAAAGTTATCTTTGATATGAGGTACCTTTGGTATAAATATCACAGCAATCCATGTAAGTTCACTGTTCATTGCCTGTCCGACTACACTCTTTGATACACTATTCATATTTTAAATCTAGATATAATAAATAAATGATTGAAGTAGATGAAATATAACTACAAATATACTACAATGATTAATTATATCCTTTACGTGATATGTTAATTGTTTCACTGCTAATTCGAGTGTCCCAAAAATGTCTTTGTCCGGTTACTTTCCTTGGCGCCAATACTAATGGTTAAAGAGCAATTTCTGAAAAGTCCATCTGAATCTAAATATTGTATAGCAGGTGTACATGTGTCCTTAAAGATTTATAAGGACACTAGCTGAAATGTCCTTTCTTCATATGGAAAGAATAGGTTTATGAATAATCTTTTAATTCCTTTACCATTATTAAACTCATTTCAATGAAAGTGTAATAACAACACGCACAATATATTATATTTTGTCATGTATTTATAACTCCCGTACTAAATTGAGAAACACTCTTTAATCAATCTGGCATGGCAGGAAAAAAAAAAACACTAGACAGCATTTTCTTCCTCTTAAAACCATAATTTCAAAAATGCTGAGTCAGGTATTTGCTTATTCGTAAAGAGGAGTACATATTTTTATCTTCCAAACTTAAAGGATTTATGTGGTATTATGTTTTGGGTAGAACATGTGAATCATCTTTTCACCTATACTTCCTTTATCATACTATTTTCAACGAACTTAAAAGTTCGTTACTGAATTTTCTATGTCTGTCTGTCTGTCTGTCTGTCTGTTTGTCCGCTTGTCTGTTATTTGCGACTTTTTCAATTTTGAGCCGTCTATTCGATAGATCATGTAAAACTATATGAGAAAGTGATGGAATTTTTCATGTCACTCTTACCATTCCTGAGATATTGGCCAAATATGGCCGATTTCCGAAGATTTAAGGATCCATAGCTCTGGAACGATAAAACATAAAGAGATGACGTTGGTGTTGATCAATAACCCCCAAATAGTAACCGGTGGACACTGTCCAAGTGTTCATTAGTTTGGCCAGTAGCCACTAGTGAATATTGGTACCAAAATATTTACCATACTCTTACATATTGATCAACACTAACATCATCTCTCCATGACTTACCGTTCCTCTCATATTGGCCAAAAAATAGTTCCGATTTCGGGAGATTTAAGGATCCATATCTCAGGAACCGTAAGTCATAGAAGGATCATATTGATGTTCACCAATACCTAAGAGGATAGCAAACATTTTGGTACCAAATAGTAACATGTGGCTACTGGACAACTGGCTATTGGCAAACTGGCCACCGTTCCCCAGATATTGGCCAAAAAATTTCGAATTTCAGGAGATTTGAGCAGCCTTTTCTCGGGAACCGTAATCATAGAGGGATGATATTTCGTGATTTTTTGCAAGAAATAGAAGAAGGTATGGATAAAAAGATTTACTTTTCATGTAAATTTACTTTTACATGTGTACACAGTTATCCTTCCCGCTCCATCTCTACATTCTTTTCAAGTTCGTTCTGGCAATGATGTTGGAGCATTCTCAACTGGTTTTAAAATCATCTCTTATTGATTGAAAAAATGAAATGAATCCTTTAACTTTTACGTCCCACGGTTGTGCCGATTAAGTCAAAGGAGACAGTGATGATGAGAGGTAAGTGAAATGGTGGAATGAAGAAAGTGGGAGGAAACGTGAGAACCCCGAGAAAAGCCACGGGCATGGTGTTTGTCCGCTACAAAGTCCACACGGCGCGAGCTGGTATCGAACCAGGGACCCTAATCACCGAAGGTGAACGCTCTACCACTGAGCCACCTCGCCCTCTCTCTTGTTGATTGATATCGTAGCAAAATTACTTTTCTCTTCAAGTCTCAAGTTTATACATATAACATAGACTCAATTTTAGGAAATCCCTTCCACTCTTCTGTATAACCGTATACTTGTTGCCCTTCCACAAGCAACACTTTCGAGAACGCGGAAATACGTGTAAAACGAAATGAAAAAATCTATCAGTTTTATATCCCACACTTGTGTCGGCTTGGTTAAAGGAGACGGCGATGATGAGAAATGGCTGAAATGGTGGAATGAAGTGACAAGAAACGGGAGAGCCCCGAGAAACCCACGCACACGGTGTTTGTCCACCACAACGCTCACTTGGCGCGAGCTGGGATTGAACCAAACACCCCATGCGCCAGAGATGAACGTTCTACGAATGAGCCACCGTGGCCCGCTGAGATTCGTGTTCTCGTTATTTTTAATTAATATTTTATATAATGAATTTCATACTTCCAGCTTAAACGAATTCTCACATTAAGCATTTTCCGAATAAATAATGGGAAATCTTAATATGATCGGAATTGTCCCTCTTACCCCTTTCAGGAGCTGAATTGGTATAGACGATGAAAAACGTATTTATTTATTTATTTATTTATTTATTTATTTATTTTTACTTAAGATTTGTATAGCGATTTTGATATCTCCAACTTAAACACACAATGGGCACATTCTCAGTAAAAATTGGAAATTTTAATATTATAGTAATAAACATTTTTTCCTTCTAAGGAGCGTAATTTTCCAAAATACTGAAACGTGTCTGGTATTAGTTGCACTTAATATTTCATATACCGAATTTCACATCTCTAACTTAAGTAAAATTCTACATATGACACCGTCAACAGATAAATACAAGTCAATTGTAATATTGTAGAAACATCCTCTCTTTCTCTCTTAGGAAAAGATTTTTTTTTTAATTCTGAAACTCATATTCACTTATTTTTACTTAAGAGTTTGTATATCGAGTCTCACATCTTCAACCTAAATGAACCCTCACATTGGTCATTTTGCCATTAAAGAATGACAAATTTAGGAGAGAACGAAAAAAAAATGTGTACTGACACTATAAACAACATGACTATAAAAACTTAAAATGATGATAGAAATATGTTAAGTTTTCAAGACATCATTTTTATATCTTTAAGTTAAACGTCCCACGATTATGCCTGTTAGGCTAAGTGAAACAAATAATTACGTCAAGTAAATGGTGGTGGAATAATTTATGGAATGAGAATGTGGAATGAAGGGGAGTACCGAGAGAAAACCCAAGGACACGATATTCTCCACCACAAACTTACTTGGCCAGGGATCGAACCTGGGACCCATTCACAAGAGGTAAACGCTCTACCACTGAGCCACTGCGGCCCCTTTCTCATGACATCATTTACCAATGTGTCGAAAGATTGATTTGTCAAATATTTAGTACCAGAAATAATATCCAGTTTCACGAAAAGAAAATATCTTTGTTACATGTGATTCACCAAAGGTTGAATATAGTCTGAGTTTGAAAGACCGAAAAAAACATTTTTGAGTTTACCTCCCACGGTTATGCCGGTTAGGATAAAGGAGACGGTGATGATGAGAAATGAATGAGATGGTTGAATGAAGAAAGTGGGAGGAAAAAAGGAGAACCTCGAGGAAACTCATGCACACGGTGTTTGTCTACCACAAAGTTCACGAGCTGGGATTGAACCAGGAACTCCAAGCACCAGAGGTGAACGCTTTACCACTGAATCAACCCTGTTCTATTGAGAGATCGAATATATGTGCTATTCGACTTTGTAATTCGTTATATCGACTCTCTGTGTTTGAAAATATTACGTTTCTTTCCCTCTGTAACATTTGTTTGCTAATTTCTATTTTTTGAAAACAGTACAGATGATCTATAAAAAGCAACAAATTTAGTATTTGTTTCAATATTAGAATGCTTTATTGTTTTACTATTAAATTTTGCATTAAAACAATAGCTTTAAGAAACTTTCTATGTAACTAGAGCTACCTACATTTGCGCATGCGCGAAGGCGTCAATGGGGTATATTTATATATATATAAGAAGCGTCCACATGAAACTACCACTTTTACAGCGGCTTCCTAGTAGTGTACACTTAGTAATTATTAGTGTGAGTTCTCACTTTGATTCTGCGCATGCGCATCTATAAGGCAGTGTCACATCAGCAGCACAACGGTGGTGGAATTTGAAGATTTTTTTCTCCTTCGGAAACGATATAGAAGGTATGTTAGTTTCAATAAATTCAAGTTTAGAGCATTTTTCACTAATTTTCTTTTCTTTTTTATTTGTAATTCTAGGTTTTAGTTAACCTTAAAATCTACATCGTTTTATTTTCTCCTTTTTCTCCTTTATCTCCTTTCGAGCGCGCGCGCGTGTGTGTGTCTGTGTATGTGTGTGTAGAATGAGATTTGCTCTTCACTTATTATTATTATTATTATTATTATTATTATTATTATTATTATTATTATTATTATTATTATTATTATTATTATTCGTAATTTAAGCTGTCTTCAAGTGTGTATAGTTACTAAGTTAATCTTCTGCATGTGTAGTTTCTTACAAAATGTTTTAGATTTTCTTTTAACCACTACAAGTATTTTCTAAGAAACCTCTTCAGTATTGACTTTTTTTTTTTTTTTTTTACATGATGACTTCTTTATTATTCTAGACTTTGCCACTGTATTAAATGCCTGCATGAAGCTTCCGAGAACTCTATTATCAAGTTAAGGTACTTCTATATTTGACAACATCTCTCGGAGAAGACAAAACATTGGCATTAAAAGAACTGTAACGCACAGTAAGGACATATTTATGATTTGTGTTGTCACTTAAATAAAAAAAAAATGAAATCTTTGAGTTTAATGTCATACTCATATGACCTTTAGGCTAAGAGAGGTGATGATTAAGTCAAGTGAATGCTGATGAAATAATTGGTGAAATGGCAAAGTGGGAGGAAACGGCGGTACAACGAGAAAATCCACGGACACTTGTCCACCACAAACTTACATGGTCAAGAAATGAACCAGGGACCCGCGCACCAGAGGTAAGCGCTCTATCACTGAGCCACCGTGTTATGCGTCATTTAAATGAGAAAAAGAATCGATTATTTGATGCGTGAATTTATATCCGTATTTCTTTATAAAGTAAATGTTTGGAATGTTCTATCTTTGTGTTACGAGTAGTACTTCTAACCTAACTGCAGGTACATTGTTAGAAGTGTAGCTTACTTACTTAACATATGGTTAAATCTGAAGAACGGAATCAGAATTAATTATCCTCCATAACATAATATTTTGATCAAACCGAGCTAAATTATTATTATTATTATTATTATTATTATTATTATTATTATTATTACTAGGGGACACGGTGGATCAGTGGTAGAGCGTTTATTCCTGGTGTGTAGTTTCCCTGGTTCGATTGCCTCCAAGTAAGTTTGTGGTGGACAAGTGTCGTGGGTTTCCTCGGGGTACTGACCTTTCCTCCCAGTCTCCAATTCTACCAATGGGTGCGTGGGATTCCAGATGTTGCCACGTGGTCTTTGTGGTGGACCAACACCGTGTTTGTGTGTTTTCTTGGGGTAATCACGGTTTCTCCCACTTTATTCATTCCACCGTTGCATTCATTTCTCATTATAAGTGGGGACGCGGTGGCTCAGTGGTAGAGCGTTTACCTCCGGTACTTGGGGTCCCTGGTTCGATCCCAGCTTGCCCCGTGTGGACTTTTGTGGTGGACAAACACCGTGCTCGTGGGTTTTCTCGGGGTTCTACTGTTTCCTCCCACTTTCTTCATTGCATCATTTCTCTCATCATCACCATTTTCTTTAGCATAACCGGCATAAGCGTGGGACGTAAAACTAAAACATGTCATTATTATTATTATTCATATTATTATTATTATTATTATTATTATTATTATTATTATTATTATTATTAGTAGTAGTAGTAGTAGTAGTAGTAGTAGTAGTAGTAGTAGTAGTAGTAGTAATAGTAATTTTAGTGTTGTTACTTTCTGAAATTCAGCGTTTAATATACTTTCATGCAGGTGACCTAGAAGTTTCCTTTAATGATATTTCTTGGTACAGAACCATCTTACTGAAAATTATAAATTGAAAACAGGAAATACTATCTATGTCTTCCCTCTCAAAAAAAAAAAAAAAAAAAAAATCCCCGACAGTTTCTACAACTCGCGCATACTGCTTCTTTGATAGACGTTGAATAGTTGCAAACAGTAATTAGGTTTCCACTGTTATTATGATTTAAATCTATGAAAGATTTCAACAATATTTCTAGTTAGTGCGAGCATTTGATTTTTTTTTCAAACATTGTGCGTACCTGCTTCTTTGACTGTAGGCTTCGAAATTCAAACAGGTGGTTGTTCCTAAGACATCTAATATCATCAAATATGTTCATTTTGTTTGGACCTGGAATGGATTTTATCATTTCACTTTGAGGGTACAACGTTGGGGAGGAGGAAGGAGAAGATATATCAAAATAAATAAAACTTAATAACTCTTGAACAGCCAGACCGATCTCGACCAAATTTGGCACATAGATGGGGTTCAGGCATGGGATGTTTTTGCTATTTCACGTTGACGGTGCAACTTGAGTTATATTTAAAGAGGAGAATATTTAAAAATGACTGATATTAGTGTCGAATTCATAGTTTTCGGGGCCACTGAGATGAAAAGTTACACTTTCGATGCCATTTAAATCCAAATTCACCCCCGCAACTTAGGAGATGGGAAGGGGGAGATATATATAAAAATATTAAAATGGCCGATATTAGTGACGAATCCATAGTTATCGAGATCGCTGCGATGAACACTGGCACTTCCGATGTCGCTTAATGGAGAGGGAGGGGATATATATATACAGGGTGTAACATAAACTTACGGCAAAATGTCAGGGGTGTGTTCCTTATGGGTAGACAAGCAAAAAAGTTTTAAATGACCAAATGTCAGGAAATGCATCGTTACAGATCCTTCAAAAACACATTGATGCCCATAGTATATTTGTAGCTTAAACAGGGCTGAGATGTTAAGGTTTAAATTGATTTACATTAAGAGGCAACCAGAATATGACTATTTAACCGCATCAAACGTCTCAATGGCCGTAACTCTATAATGATGCATTTCCTGACTTATGGTCATATGAACTTTTTTGCTTGTCTACCAATAAACAATCCACCCCTGAAATTTTGCCGTACCTTTTTGTTACACCCTGTATATATATATCGGATGTCCCAGGAGGAAGGGGCAATATTTTGGGATACGGTAGTATCGGTGATTCTAAACAAAAAAGTTGATACGAACATAGGTCCTAATCTCGACAGTTTGAGAACTACAGGTTGTGAAGCATTTCTTGCTTTATTGCGTATTGTTCACCCTCTAACTATTTTATAGAGGTAAGTCATAGCAGATTTGAAAGCTGATAAAATCACCTTTGCAACAGTATGCAGCATGTGGCAGTGTTGTCTTTGGAAGGGAAGCTATTGAGGAAAATTTGAGAAAGTTAAGGTTATTTAAAGAAAGTGGATGGCAACACTGTTTTCAAAATATCTCTCAATAACTTCTTTTCCAAAGACACCAGTGCCACATATTCCATATCGTTGAGAAGGCCATTCCATCGCTTTTCAAATCCGCTATGCATCACCTTCGTAGAGTAACTAAAGGGTGAGCAATATGCAATGTAAAATAAAAAATTGTTCTCAACCTGTAGTTCTCAAACAGTTGAGATTAGGACCTATGTTCATATGAACTTTTTGCTTATAATCACCCATACTACCATTTCTCAAAATATTGCCCCTTCCTCCTGGGACACACTGTATATACAGGGTGGCCCATTTTAATCTTTCCACGGAAATATCTCGAAAACGGTTGAACATGAATGAACTGAACAAAAACCTAAATAGTAAATACTATGGAGCAAATCAAACGGTGATTTTGCGGTGCCCCTCAGGGCCGCTCTTCAAGGGGGCCCGGGGCCAACCTTAAAATTTTAAATAGAAACATGAGACGAGTGACACCTCGTTTGATAGATCTTTAAAAACTAAAAAGCGACGTGGAAAAAGATGTTTTCACATCGGTTAGCGTATTCAACATGGCCGCCAAGATATGTTACCTGTATCAGATAAACGTCCAGTAGCACTAATATGAAAACGGTTGAATATAAATGAACCAAACAAAACCTCAAATAGGAAAGCCATGGGGCAAATCGAATGATCTTGTCGCGGTGCCCCCGGGCTACCTTTCATGGGGGCCCAGGCCCAACTAAGAAATTTTAAACGAAATTATGGGTCAAGTAATACCACGTTCGATAGATCTTCATACACTAAACAGCATTGTGGCAAAAGTTTGTTCATAGGGGTCACCGTTTTCAAAATGGCCGCCAAGACATGGTGCCTGTATCAGATAAAACGTTCAGTAGATGTCTGTAATGGAAAAAAGTAGGTAAAATTCTCGTTAAATATTACCTTCCATTTTGATTGCAGGCAACGATTTGTGAAAAAAATAAATCAACTGAAATGAATCAACTGAAAAACAATTTGTCGAACAATGTAATTTTAGAACAATGTGTACAAACGTTTGTTTTCTCAAAAGTCGTCTGCACAATATTGGTTCATTACAGTACCAATCACTTGTACACCCAACTGTTTCAGACAAACCATACCTATTGCAAGTAAAAGTGCGGTTCTCCCGCTTCACCCACTTATGGAGGGAGATCGGAAGGTAATTTTCTAAGAATTAGATTTCCTCTTTAGCATTATGTCACTTATACTTTAATAATCTTTTTCTCCGTTGGATTATTCTCGAGGCGTGGAATGATAAATACCCTCTGTGATTTCCTATACGAGTTTTATCCTGTTCATTTATGTACAATCGTTTTTATATTAGTGGTACTGGATGTTTTATCTGATTCAGGCACCATGTCTTGGAGGCCATTTTGAATAGGGTGTCCGATATGAAAAATCTTTTGCCACATCGCTTTTTAGTTTTTAGAGATCTATCGAACGAGGTGTCACTCGTCTCATGTTTCCATTTAAAATTTTAAAGTTGGGCCTCGAGCCCCCTTAAAGAGCGGCCCTTGGGGGCACCGCGACATCACCATTCGAGTTTTGTTCATTTAATTTATGTTCAATCGTTTTCGAGATATTTCCGTGGAAAGATTAACATATGCCACAAAGATTAACATATATACAGGGTGTTTCAAAATAACACCGACAGCGGTTGGGAGGTGATTCCTGTCACCAAGATAAGACAAAATATAGACCAACCTGGGTGCACATTGCTTCCTTTCGGAGTTATAGGCTGCCGAAAATATGTGAAAAATGAAATTTAGAACTCTATAGCTTCAAAACTTTGGGACTAACTGTAGTCGGGTCAAGACTTCACTTTGGAACTTGTATGTATCCTATCCTTATATCCACATATAAAGGAGTTGTGTATTTAAAGTTTTTATTTCAACCGAGCAAAGCGATAATCAACGCTGGTACTTGATATCAAATAGAGAGATGTTTCTCTTCTTTTAGAGGGACGGTGGCTAACTGGTAGAGTGCTTACCTCTGGTGCATGAGGTCTCTGGTTCGATCCCGACCAAGTAACTTTGTAATGGACAATGCCGTGTCCTTGAGTTTTCTCTGTGTACTTCCATTTCCTCCCACTTCATCATCCCACCAATTTTTTCTATCATCATTCACTTGCTTCAATCGTCGTCTCCCTTAGTCTAAAGGACATAATCATGGGACTCTAAACTGAAAGATTTCATTTCCTTTTTTCTCTTCTGTTCTTAGGTCTTAGTGAGCAACAATATCAACATTTAATTAGATTGTTTTAGAATACAAATTAGACATATATTTTAAAAAGGTACAAAAATGAAAATAATGTTTATTTCGATTAATAGACAATTAAATAAATTTTTAATTCATTTTTGTTTAGAGTGATCTTTATTCAGCACACATCATGAGATAAAGTGATATTTTAAAGAAAAAAAAAATAAATTCAATCTATATTTAGTTTAACGTTCCACAATTATCCACTTTATTCTAGAAGAGACAGAAGATTGATGGAAGTGACATATTAAGAAAAATATGGTGTAATTACAATGTCGAGGAAACGTAAGAACTTCCAAGAAAACGCAATGATAATCTTGTCTATCACCAACTTGCGTGGTCGGGAATCGAATCATAAACTCCTTACTCTAGAGATAATCATTCAACCACTGAGTCACAAGAAGCCTAATGTAGAAAGAACTTATAAGCTTGACACTATCGAATTTGAAAATTAATTAATCAAGCATCACTCCTAAAAGTGAACCACTTGCATCCCTCTTAAAATTCAAAGCTTCACTTGGCCAGTTTGGCAACACATTGAATACTTTCCACCAAATGACTAATTTAAACTTCTCTCAAAATGGAACAATTGCCTCTCTCGTCGATTTAATTATTTGGTTTTTGAGTTTATCGTACCTTTCAGCAGCGAGGTTATATGAGACATGGACCAATAGTTTAACGTGGAATTCGAACCACATCAGCTTCCGCAGGGAATCAAAATCGGATCGCCAAAGTCTCGTACGCTAACAGCTTAACCACATGGGAGCTCGGCTCTCTCTTCGAATAGATGCATGTTTGATTCAAAGGCGCATAATTTACACTCCAAAATAGGGTATGCTTTTTCCTTTATAATTTGTATGATTAAATTGTAATTCGCCATCCAAGTTCCACTTGACAAAGATAGATTATTGTAGAGCTTATACCATCTGCGCTTTTTAATACTTTTGCTAGCATTCATTTCTTACACTGTTAGTTCAAATTTTAGTTGTCCCAATCAAGTTTTGGTTAGCTCTCCTCAATTTTGAGGACAGGAGTGTACACATGCCTCCCCCCAAATCTTGACAATTTGCTTTATGATATAGTTTATATATTCATATTTTAGTTTTCCAATCACATTTCAGTTGACCTGCAAACACTTTGGCAGGCATATAATAAGATCTCACCCACTTTTAAAATATTGTATTAGGTCTATATTTTGTTTTTGATGAATTTAGAAATCAGTTCTACATTCTAATTTCAGTTGAGCTACTTACATTTTGACAGGAGTACATATGGTTCCTCCCCCATAATTTTGGCTGTTATCCAGATTCCTGGGATAAGGTGACATAAGCTACTGAATCCAACGGTATGACTACAGCCCGGCAGAGTCCAACCCAATTCAGGAAAGGCTTACATACATCGGACAAAAAGAAGGATAAAATAGCGAGAAGTGGTTTCCCGGAATCGGTTAAGAATCACCTCAATATGCTCCATCTCCGCCATTAACTTTTTATTCAAACCGGAAGTCCCAAAATTAACCGTTTCCTGTTTCAGCGTTAATCACAATATAATAAACGCAATAATAGATAGCGATAACTGACTTTTTCGAATCAATTCAGCGACCTAAAGATAGATCTTGTTTCACTTTTATTTCTCTATTTAAAATGAAAGTGGTGGAAACACTTGGTCGAAAAAGTGTAAAAAGCTTCTTCAGGCCAGCCATCCTAAATGAGGCTTTCCTGGGTTTTCCTCATTCACACTAGGCAAATGCCGGGGTGGTGCCTAACTTATAGGTCCCAGGCCACTTCTTTCCTTCCCCAATTCTTTTTCCTTCCCTTCCCCTGGATAGTGTGATCACCGAAGGACGCCATGCTTCATACGCGACGGGCTAAATGGTTCTATATGCCGACAGCCCAGAAATCGAAATTCTAAGTCCTTAAAACAAAAGTGGTCGAAATCTTCGATTTAAGGTTTCGAGACTGATGAACGGTAATAAATAGCGAAAACAGATTTTTGAGGTAGATTCAATTCCGCAAAGATATTTTCCTTCTACAACATTATTATTGTTTTACAACAGGAAGCTGTATGAATCATTTTCCCTTTCCGGTTTTAATATTGATTGCTATAGAGTATAATCGGTTAGAGATAGTAAAACTGGCTTTTGGCATGGTTTATCGTTCCAAGAATAAACGTCATATCGATCACTGTCCTATTCAAATCGGATGGAGAGCAAATTCACATTTTTCGGTGTCAGAACGGGTCGTTATAGTGACAAAAAGTATGGTTATCTTTACTAACTAATAAATTATCTATGATCTATTGAACCCGAGGTTCAATGCTACGTTAACAAAATATCTCCACTGAACTCTATCCTAAGCCAACTAGTTCTAGTTTCTGTATACTTTGTTTTGTTATTTCTGCAAGATTCCCCTTAATATTGTCACCTCATCTGCGCCTAGGTCTTCCTGAAGGTCGTTTTCCGATTGGATTTTCTGTTAAAACTTTGAAAGCGTTAATACTTTTTTTTTTTCATTTTGGCTACATGACCTATCCACCTGAGCTTCCTAGACTTAATGATCCTAACAATGTTGAGTAATCGGTACAAATTATGCAGTTATTCGTTACAAAGTTTTCGCCATTCTCCAGTCCCGTTCCTCTTGGATCACCATTTTCGTGTCAGGATCTTGTTTCAAACACTTTCAGACTACTTTCTTCCTTTAGAGTAAGCGACCATGTTTCGCCACCATACAAGACAACAGACATAATTATCTTTTTATATATTTTAAACTTCAAATTTCTTGAGATAATTAGCAACGACAAAAGATTTTGAAATGAATAATAACACGAATTACCCGCTTTTAGTCTGCATTTGATTTCTTCGTGAATATGATTTAGGTATGTTAATATTGATCCTGGATATTTGAAAATATCCACTTTGTCGAAAGTAGTATTTGATAATTTGACGCATCCATAATTTGCCGTACTTTGGTCCCGCCAAACTTTCATGTACTTAGTTTTCTTTGTATTTGCTTCCCAACCCAAGTTCCTGCAAGCGTTTCGTAAGGCCTCTGCATTTTCTTCTATTGTTCTCCTATCATTACTTATTAAACTTACATAATGAGGATACGCCATAATCTGGTGAATACCATTTAATTCTAGACTCTGGTTGCTGTCTTTGATTTTCCTTATCTTCCGATTATCGTTACTAATGTATAAAATAGCATGTATGTGTGTGTTTCTGCGTGCGTCTGTTCTCATATTTTTACATAGAAAGACTTAGTTTAGAGCCACCGACTTGTATACAAAGATATATATTCTATCAGATCTAATAGAATATGAAGCACCGTTTTTTTTTCACTCTAATAATAATTGCTGTTTCCTATAATCTGTAATTTTTTTTTAATATATAACAGTGTTTCCAATTGGTGGTCCGTATATACCTATGGAGTCTACCAACAAATTGTAGAGTATCCATGGCATTATTTACATATCACAATTTGCAACGTACTCAATTTTGCTAAACAAATATGTATATACCGTTTACCAAACATTGTTAGGGTCATCATATCTAGGAGGCTTAGGTGTGCAGGTCATGTAGCCAGAATGGAAGAGTGTAGAAACGCTTTCAAAGTCGTAGCTGGAAATCCAATCGGGAAAACGACCATCAGGAAGACCTAGGCGCAGATGGGAGGACCATATTTAGTTGGATCTCGCAGAAATAAGAATACAAAGTAGAAACTGGATCCCGTTGGCTAAGGACAAAAGTCAATGGAGAGCTTTTTCTGAATGCGACATTGAACTTCAGGGTTCCATTGGCCATAGAGTTAGTTAGTTACTATTTTATAAGCACTTTGATAATTCAGGCGAAAAATTGTAGTGACGTTAACTATGCGTCGATAGGAATAGAAGCAAAGTTAAACTGCTAGTCTGCATTAGACCTATCGATCAACTATTTTTATTTGTCGTTTGTTCTCGGTAATGAACTGTCTTGAGTGTAAATGCTTGGGTCTCACCAAAAGATTTCAGATACTATTTCCTCTCTTTCCCATGAACTTTGTAGGCTGTAACAATATTCGTAATGGTTATATGAAATTGAAGAGTTCAATCTTGAAAAGTTGTCCAGACACAAGTTAAATGGATAATTAGAATGTGCTAGTAATTCCTGTAATTCTTGATCATGTTGTTTTATCAGTTGTTCAAAGTACTTGAAATTACTCTTCAGAGGCATTTTCCTAACAACGAAACTATTAGCAACAGAAGATACAAAAACAAACAATATAAATAAACCTGCATGTAATTATTGGGACAAAATTTGAATTCATGTCTTTGGACAAAGTTTTTGATTCCTGAATTCCAGAACTGTGTTGAAATTATGTGGAGAAGTTGCAAACCGGTTTACTCAATTAGTGTTGCACTTTTTTTTGTTAAGCAATTAAGTACAACCATTTCTAAGGGGTATATACTAAATTTCCATGTGACCACTTTAAGAACTTTCTTGGTTGTGCATAACGGCCTCCATAGCAGTTACTTTTCCCAAACCTGAACACACTGAACACCAGTCTTTAAGACAATGAAATAAACATTTTTTTTTTTTGCGTTGGAGACAGAGTTGATATAGCAATTATAAAAATACAGCTATGTAAAACTGAGTTTAAGGTATTACTATCTCAACTTTCACAAAGTGGGAATCATTTCTGGGGTCCGCTGATGTAGAGCTGTCAGGAAATGTTCAATGTGCATGTCATCGTTGACTCGTTGAGAACCTGAATAACACTCCCCTCCCCCAGATCACACTCTGAAAACTCACAGATAAAAAAAAACTCTTTCCACTAGATTGTGGTACATTTTTAAACGTATCTAAGGAGGAGCACTTGCAGTTTTTAGAGAGGATATTTACTGAATGTAAGAAAGCAGATGAAAAAAAAAGTATTGAAACACCTACTTCCATTTTGTAGCAGATTTATTTTGAAATGCTTTGTTTCGTGAAAAATAAACATAGAAATTACCTCGATGTTGAACCTGATTTATGGCTAAATGCAACAAAATTGAGCCGGTCGTGGAATGAATTGTCTGAAATAAAAATGTTTATGTACTGACATGCTATGACATACAGATTCTGGTATCTACTGTGCACCATTTGTTTATAACATAAATAAAACAGTTGCCATTTTTCTTTCAATTTAACGTCACAGGATTATGCCCTATAGGCTAAGGGAGACGGACGCTTAAGGCAAGCGAATGATGATGGAATAATTGGTGGAATGGGAATGTAGGAGAGAAAGGAAGTACCCCGAGAAAACCCACGGACACGATGTTGCCCACCTCAAAATTATTTAGCTGGGGATCTAACTACGGACCCCATGCGTCAGAGGTAAACGCTCTACCACTGAGCCCCCTCTAAAGTGTTGCTGATTTCATAATTGTTAATATTGCTGCCTAGTTCTAAACTACTACTTCTACGCAGATACCAACCTTTAGTGATGTGAAATCTGTAGTTCGTTTTAAAATAAAAGGGTTCAACAACTCTGGAATAATTGGGAACTATTCGTATAAAGTATAAGTATTTACGAGGCCCGTAATGTAAGAAACACCACACTACACTCTTGTGTTGCGGGTTACATAATATTCCGTTCATGCTGAGAAAAGGCATTTCTGCTAGTAAAATATATAGCGAGAAATAATTTTGTGATCTGGATACAGTACCGCAAGAAACATTTTGACATGAAGGAACAAGTTGCAACTCTGACTTTATCCTTCCATTCAAACCAAGAATGGAATAAATCAACGATTTTATGTTTCATCATTAATCGTAAAAAAAAGTAAGTAATGTTGGAGTTAGAGAGACGCAGTGTTTCTTTTTTAACCATCTTGAAAGAATAGGAGGTTCTCACAAGGAACGGACTTCAATGTGTCATCCGGACATCCGAATCAAGCTTAGTCCATTCGATAAACATAACAAAGATATGTTCATGCAAAAAACATTAGGTGCCATGGATAACAGAGGAAGTCCCTGGGCCCCATTAACCCTGTTAGTATAAAGAAAATCGTATATTCGCAGTGAAATAGCTATTGCATCAACACTGTTCATTGGAAAGTCATGGTTTATGGTTCATTCTCTTCAGCATGAAACAAGCTTTCCAAAAATGCTATGTATTGGGACCCGTAACATACCTGATCAGGGAAAATTGGGATATTGTCGAAAAAATTCCCTCCAGAAATCCCTCAGGTCAACTTTGGACCTCTCTGAAATAGCCCCGGGTGAAAGCACACAATCCAAATGTGTCTGGAAATATAATATAATGGATAAGAAATGAGTGTACCAAGTTCTGTATTGATAGACGAATAGATATGAGGGAAAAGTTTGTTTAAGAATACACGGTTTCCTTTCATACCTAATCTGTCTATCAATACAAAACTTGGTACACTCATTTCTTATCCCCTATAGTATATTTTGAGATACATTTGGATTGTGTGCTTTTACCCGGGGCTATTTCAGAGGGGTCCAAAATTGATGGGAGGAATTTCTGGAGGGATTTTTTCCGACATTATCCCAATTTTCCCTGTTCAACTATGTTACGGGCCCCAATACATAGCATTTTTGGAAAGCTTGTTTTGTGCTCAAGAGAATGAACCATAAACCATGACTTTCAAATGAACAGTGTTGATGCAATAGCTATTTCACTGCTAATATACGATTTTCTTTATACTAACAGGGTTAATGGGGCCCAGGGACTTACTTTGTTGTCCATGACACCTAAGTTTTTGTGCATGAACATATCTTTATGTTTATCGAATGGACTAGGTTTGATTCGGATGTCGGAATGACAGGTTCATGTCCATTCCTTGTCAATTTGACATATAAACTGTATGTGTATGTTTGTATGTACGTATGATTGTATGTGATTATTTCGAGAGCCATTGGTCATATTTCAATGCGTTTTCACTTATCGAATAAACTATTCCCAAGAAAGGTTTATACAAATAAAATAAAATAAAAAGTAATAAATGTATAATTATTATTTTTAAATAAATTAAATCCTGCAACGCATGAAAAAAATACATCTTGAATACCCTGTAACCAGATATTCAACAGAGTAAGGTGGGTTGCATGCAACCCAGGAGGAAAAGCCCTTTTCAGCAATCTTTCTCGGAATGATTTAACACTGGTGATAAAAGTTTAGGTTATTAACGACAGGGGCGGACTGGGTATATTAGGGCCTAGGCCGCGGTTACCAAGAAGGGCCTTCAGACTATAACACTAATTTCTAAAATAGCATACAATTAACATCTGCGATGAGCCATTGTGTTATGAAGTTATACATTCGTTGTTACTTGGTAGTTTTTCCAAGTTATGATTTATCATTGGTCATTGGAAATTTGATGTCACAGCAAGTTATAAACAAACAACAAAGCACAAAATTTCCAGAAACATAATCTCTTGAAAGAATATTTTGTTATTTGTAGTGTATTGCTATATAATAACTGAAATTTTAAACGAATAATAGCCAATAACTTTTTACTGTAGAATGAACACGATAGTTTTACTGGAAATGGAAAACACTACTGGAACACTAAACAACTAATAATTTTAAAAAGTTAAGATTCTTTTCAGTTCAGATGATGAACTGCAGAGTTCCTGAATAACTTCGTCTACGAACACTAAATTTAACATGTGACTTTCCATACTCATTAGTAAAAATGTGTCCAAAATGTCTTCAGACAAATTAGCTCCAAGATTTATTTTTACCAACTTTGAAAGCATATTTCCCATGTCACTTGTGTGCATGGCAAAGACAACGCATATTTGTATATAGTGTATAAATCATTAAAACAACTAGGCTGACATAGAAATTGATTCAAAATTTTAACTGCACATGACAAACTATTTTTACACAAGGTGTTTCCAACATCATTATTACCCTTGCCGTGAATCCAGTCCAAAAATGGTCCATTCAGAATTTCGTTGAAGATTTTTTTTTAATTCTGAATAAATCATAGTCATTTACATTTCAGTTATTTCTCAGGTCATCTGGGGTAAGCTCTCCTGGCATTTTCTTCTTCTTTGAGATTCTTCAGAACGGAAAGTCTTCCATTTCTATTTCGATACCAGATTGCGCAAGTTGTTGATTTATTTTCTCACGAAATATTTTTGTATTTTCGTAAAGCATTAAACATACACCTTGTTTGGCCTCTATTTTCTTCTGAAGCTGCTGCTTCAAATTGTCTACATGTCTCCAGGCCGTAAAACAGTCCAATCCGTGAGAATGCAGGCATTTCGAAACAGGTTCCGTTTCTATAAACAAGCCCTGATACACAGAGCACATCATTACAGTGTTAAATTCTGCCCATTTATTCAGCAAAGTCTCAGCTTGAAATTTTGATTTCGTATCGCCTGTCCTGTATCGCCTGTCCAGCGCCTGTCCTGTACAACATCATTGAGGAACAATAAAAATGTAAGAAATCTTGATGATGATGGACAGTCGTCCTCGTCTTGGCTTCATGTTTCATAGCCAAGCCATTTGTCATAGCCAAATTAAGAGCATGAGCAATGCAGTGGGTGCAAATAATTTCAGGATTATCCTTCTCCAGTAATGCTGCACCTCCTTTATTGCACCTACTCAAGTTAGCAGCACCATCAAAAGAGCAGCCTACACTATCAGACATCAAAATATTGTTGACAGAAAGTACTCTTTTGATTTCATTATAAGTTCCTTGTCCTGTAGTGTCACTGTTCACGACAACTGCTAACAGCCTCTCAAATTCTACACTGAGAGAAATATGTTATTTGTTTACATTGTTTCAGGTAGCCTGTATATGTTCTACAAATGCTGCTGATGTGCCTTCGATGTTTTTACCGGCACCACGTGATCAAAACACACCTGTGTCGTAATATGAATCAACCTTATTCAGTAGACGCAAAAATAATAACTTGGCTCTAAGGAAGAGGTATTGCTCACAGCATGGCTACGTCTGTTCTGAACAGACCCTACTCTAAAACGTCGTGCATTGTCTTCTGATTAGTAAGCACGTTATTTTGGGTCTACTGTAGTAATTACCTACATCATTATACTCAATATTGTACTTTATTGGCATTATCGCCTACTGGACATGATTGTGATAGCACACTTTTATTCCAGAGCTGGATATGATCATGGTATTTATGCTAGTGGGAAAAAAATCCATGTCAATACTATAGCATAAGCTCCAGCAGATAATTCCAAAGACAAAGCATGTTTTATGGTCTAAATGAACTTGATATTTGGACTAGGCAAAACTAAATACATTTTTAAAAATGCGTTTTTCCATTTTTGTTTTTATCAAATATAGACCTACGACATGTGTTAACATCCATAAAGGACCAATCAGCCTGTGGTTAAGTATGAACCCAGCTATAAACCAGGTCCCAGTCTTCAACGATAAAAGGGCCCCAACTACCCAACATAATGAAAGACTACCTGACATAATGAAAAAGGGCCCAGGGCCCCAACTGCCCAATATAGTAACCAGTTGCAACTGCCCAACTGCATAGTAACCAGTGATTTACCGAATTATTTAGCCTTCTTCTGTTTTAGCTTTTCTCTCTTTCTCTTTCTTTATTATTTTCATTAATTTTTATTCGAGAGTGTCTAGGCCGCAATTGCGGCCTAGCGGCCCTGGCTAGTCCGTTATTGATTGGCGATGTCATGAGTGTTTACATGCCAGTATTGCTCAACGTTTGCCGGAATATCATGCATATTTTGTGTGATTGGTCGCCTACTGCGAGGAGCATCTTGACGATAGATTTCCCGGAACGAAGTCGACTGTTTTTGTATCTATATTTCAAGTTTTGTGTGCCTAAATATCCACACCCTAACAAAACAAACCTATAAAGAGCCACGATGGCCATTGGTAGAGACTTATATTTTGTTTCAAGAGTCGGACGTTTGATTCCAAGCAATGTGAGTTTGTAACAGACAACATTCTGACAGAGAGGAGGGAGAAATATTCAAATATGGGGACAGAGAGGCTTAGAATTGGAGAAACAAATGATCGGATAGCAAAATGCACTAAAAGCAAAAAATAAAAATAAAAAACTTCGGTTAAAATATGAACTGACTTTAAACAACCACTAAAAGCAAAAAAAAATAATAAAAGCGCTAAAAAGCAGATATGATAAGAATAATAAAGAGCTTCAATGCAGGAAATTATTTATTACTATTATATATATATATATATATATATATATATATATATATATATATATATATATATATATATATATATATATATATATATATATAAAACATTTCTTGAAGTGGTGCCAAGTGAAACACACCAAGGTGGATTGGAAAATCCGTCGCCTGATCTCCAAAATAATAATAAAAAAAAATACTAGGATAAGTTATGTTTTGTTTTTGTACGTAATTCCCCTCAACCAAGATACATTTACGCCACCTCTCCGGTAACGCTTCTTTACCACTTTTAAAAAACGATTCATCTAGCCTGCAAAATATCCCAGTACAGCACTTTTCACCTCTGCATCCAAAGAAAATCACTGGCCCCCTAATTTTTAATTTTTTCTAAAGAAATGAAAGTTCAATTGGGCTAGATCAGGCGAATAGGATGAGTGCGACAACAGTTCGAATCCACAGGAATTGATTTCTGTCACGGATGCAAAGGGCGTGTGAACACGGGCATTTAATGACAACTCGATGCTCAATTTTCTCCATGTCACAAATTTCCATCAGTTCCGCCGACTTATAACTTTATAAACTCATATGAAACAATAGAGAAATGAAATTTCATACAGTGACTACCAACAGATATAGCTATGCAGCTAGTGTATACAAACGTAAAACAGTTGGTTCCTTCCTACTCAAGCCACGAACTTTCCAATCCACCCTCGCATTAACGAGTCATTAAATTACCTTCAAAAATATTTTATATTAGGTAATAATTGTTTGGCTTGGCACAACTTAATAAAAGTTAATAGTAACAAATTATTTTCTGCTTTCAAGCGCTTTATTATTATTATTATTATTATTATTATTATTATTATTATTATTATTATTATTATTATTATTATTATCGTCGTTTGCATTTTAATGAGTTATTTTATTTTATTTTATTTTTTTACCTTTTACTGTTATATTGAAAGTCGGTTCGTACTTTTTAAAATAAGATTTTATTTTAAAAGTTATTCTTCATTGCACTTACGTAAACTTGTGAACTTGCAGCTTCGGGTTAATTTTGCCTGCGTTTAGTATATTCTTGTAAAGAGATTTCAATCTTAACAAAACATGTTTATTTCCTAAACATCAAAGAAGATACATACCAAGTTTCATTTATGTGAAGTAAGGTTTTCGAACGTTATCGTGGATAAAAAAAAAAACAATCAAATACTCGTAGTGCCTAATGGAAAAGATCTCTTGCTTACTATTACTTGAACTAATGCTGCTCTACATAGTAAAAACTAGCAAAACACTGCTTGAAGAATTTCAAATCCAACCAATGGGAGTAGTTCATACAGCTACGATTCTTGTTCAGCGAGAGTTGCGTTTAAACAGTTCTTAATGTTCGGAATGAGTGCATTGTCTTATCCCTTGAGTGACGTGAATATCAAGCAATACGCTCATTGGGAAATCTCAAAGGAAGTACATATCATGCTTCACTAATGATTAATAATTTCAAGAAAAATATAATTAAACATGCTTATCAAAATTGAGTGAATTCACTCTTTTGCCCTGATTGAGTTTAGCCGTAAGATATAGGCCTGCTTAGGAAGTCTCAAGGTGAAGGCTTGCAGCATTCCATGATTCTTTTTAAGAATAGTTATCGTTAAACGTAGTATTGGAAATGACGAGGAACTCACTGTTTTACCTCTGACAAATTTCAACCCGAAACAACAAGAAAAAAAAAAAAAAACATACAGTGCTCCACAAGAGACATATATCCTTTACCAAATTTAAGGTTAACATACACTTTTAATTTTTTTCTTTTTAATCGCAGAGAGTAAAATCACCCCTTCATTATTGAATGATTTGAACTTCAAACCAGAGAGGAGTTGAAAATCTTTGAAGAATATGCACAGAATATTGCATCACAAAATATGACAAATTAAATTTTTCAGTTTAAGGTCGCACGATTATGCCCTTTAGGCTTATGGAGACGATGATTAAGGCAAGTGAATGATGATTAAACAATTGGTAGAACGAAGATGTGGGAGGAAACGAGAGTGCAACGTAAAAAAACATGGACATTATGTTGTCCAACACAAAGTTGCTTGGTCGGGGATCGAACCAGGGACCCCACACACCAGAGGTAAACACTCTACCACTAATCCACCGTGTTCCCCATATTGCATCATGATTGAATAATTTCTTTACGAGATTTATCGTAGCAGGTAGTTTCACTTTACTTTCTACGAGAGGAAATTTCAAAATTCTTGTGAATTCACTTCTTTTACACTTTTTCTTCTTAATCGTTTTGAACTGTAAATATTTGGTAAGTTTGAAAAATCTCGAAAGCTTTCCTATGTTGGTGCTGGTGGTGCTTTGCATAGTAAATGCAAGGCAAATAGTTTTACTTGTAACTTGAAAGTTTTTTATAGTTTTACCTTTGGCTAACTTTAACAATCAAAAGCAGTGCTAATTATTAACAGACAAAGCAAATGAACGCCATTTGTTTTGATTTTAAGTTTAGCGTCTCGTTTAGCAGCGAGGCTGTATTAGATGTGGATCTACAGCTTAATGTGGAAAACGAACCACACGAGCTCCCGCCGGGAAAGGAACACCATGCTTCATGAATGTTAAGCAATTATTTTAGATAAGGTAAATCCGAAAAATAAATCTTAAGTTAAAAGTAAATTCTTATTGAACATCTGACACTTAGTAGAAAATACAAAAATAAACATGTTTCTGAAAAGAAAAAAAATGACTTCAACTTCTTGTCTCTGACTAACTTCAGTCTCAAACAATACGAAAAAGGGTTGTGTTTTAAACTAAATGGATACTATTACTCTTAAACATTGTAGGAAGTTTATGAGAAATATTTGGGCGGTGTTACGGAACAACCATTCAACCCACAACGAGTTAGTTTTGAAGAAATCGCAGTTACAGGTTTCTCGACCCCATAAGATATTACCGTATATGGATTGACTTTTCTCTTCATAAATGGCAGACCGATCGCAAAACGCGTTACCAGGATTTTTTAGTATGTTCCTTACATATGATCGAACACTCCAGCAGGGCTAACTTTTTTTTTTTAATGTGAGTTGACTGGTTGTTGCATAACACCGCCAATTTATGGAACATATTTTTAAATGGAAATAAATGCACGCCGTTTCAACTACAGGCAATGTAATAGTTCGCGATGTATTATATGAACAGAACTAATAACAAGATGCGAAAGTTTTATTATAATCTGATAATTTCTAGTGAATATTTATTTAAGGTGTTCTTTATATTCAATATGCGGTGAATTGGAACTAATAATAATAATAATAATAATAATAATAATAATAATAATAATAATAATAATAATAATAATAATAATAATAATAATAATAATAATAATAATATCGCGAATATCTTGTCTGAAACAAACCACATTTATGTTTAATTGAAATTGGAGAATTTTAACCCTATTTATTTATTTATTGATTTATTTATTTATTATGTTCTTCTTGTTTAACTTGGGGTAAAAGTCACTTCTCATTCATGGTCGATTCAATTCCACGGAGTAGTAATGATTTGCGGGATCTAAATAAAATATTCGCTATATTGCGTAACAATTGATTTATTTATGAAAATTATTATTTTGACAAGAAAATATATATATATATATATATATATATATATATATATATATATATATATATATATATTAGAAGTCTGAATACCTTCTATTTGATGACTATCAAGTTTGGACCCATGAGGAAACTGTAATTAAAACATTTGAGCCATTTTCCATAATGTTAACTGTCGCAGAACTAGCTATGTTAATGTTTAGTCTTAAACGAGAACCCGTTAGTAAATGTGTTATTTAACGACGCTGACATAGGGCTGTTATGTATTAAGATGGAAATTTGACTCTTAGCTATTATCACAAATGTTTCTTTACACAAAAATTATACCAAATGCAGTTACATAACTCATGAAAATATGTATACTGTTGAGTGAAGACAAAAAGTGATATTATTCAATTGCATACTCAACAGAGAAATTTAAATGAATCTTAAATGTTATATACTATAAAGCTGCCGTTTATAAATAGATTGTACCTACCATTGTTTATAAAGTATCTTATGTCTTTACTAAATTCCCTTTGCTTGAACCACAACTAATTCATAAATTCGCTTCTGACACGATCCCATAATTAGTTTTGATTTACGTAATGAAGTTCTTCTTTCCTCGTTTTCGCTAACTTTAAATTTGCAAATACACATTGTCTTGTATTGTGTTTATCAGAATCTTGTTTTTCTTCTACATCTATAGATGGTTATATCTGTGGTTGGAATTTTCCTCAACACTTAGCAACTGCATGCTGGGTGTCTCATAAGTCAGATCTTACTGGCTGGATGTTGAAATAGGTAATGCTATGTTCTCTATAACCTCTATAAATAAGGCATTTACCAATCCCCCCCCCCAAAAAAAACGCCTGGACCAAAGTAAGAGAGTGAGGAATATGACATGTCCCAAAAGCTAACATGGAATAAATACAAGAAACCAAAGGCACGCCCTTGTTTGCTATGGTTCTCTTATATTCATGATTACGTATCACTATAATTTGACTTTCCTAACTTCGGTGGAGTCACGACAATTGCTGTAACCAAATATAATAGGGACTCCGGTGTAGCAATATATTGGAGCCTCGCAATAACTTAGTTGCCACCTGTGTGGGAGAGTATTTGGGGGCCTCAGTCAGTGAGATGGTTCCGGTGTAGGATGGTACTTGTTGAGCCTGCCAATCAGCGAGTTACTTTCAAGATATACCCTTTGAAGCTAGTAGCAATGGCAACGACCCTCCATTTAATTACTGTAAATGGTTCTGCGGTTGGACCTGTTTGCTTTTTGTCCTCTGTACCTCTTGTTGCACAAATGTCTGTCCCCTGCTTCTGATAGCGATAAGAAAGAAAAGGAGAGAGAACAGAGATTGAAGAGTTTCATGGAAAAAAAAAAGATAATTCCGTGCCAAGTTCCAGTGTTCATTTCAGATGCAGTGGCCAAGGAATTTGCCTCATCTATCCTCATATCAACACTTTTTGAGGCTGATGAACCTGGCTGCACATTTTGCACCTCGGGTGTTTTTATTCAGAATTCAGTGTTTTTTTGTAGTTCACCATGTCAATATCGTATATTGAGATTATTAATTGCGGTATATTGTTGGATTAAGATTTAGGATTTACATTTGTAGATTTATTAAGAAGTACATAATGACTACGGACAGTTTTTTGCCCATAAAAAATTCCCATAGTATATTTCTTAAATTTCGAACTTTTTTTTTTACCATACTCAAATCATTATGAGGTACCTTTATGCAGAGTTTCATGTCTCTGTCTCATTTCAAAGTGCCTAATCAATGTGATGAGTGAGTGAATGAACCGATTTCTGCTTGACTAAGGACAGGTTTTTGCCTAGTACTCTAATATGTTTTAAGCTAGAAATATGAGATTTGGCACATGAGCACATCTCTCGGATATCTTCTTAACTTCTAAACCTAATATTTCTACTTTTAACAAAAATCCTTTTTACAGAGCCTCAAAATTGGCGATTTTACCCAAACCTCTTCTTCGTGTATAACATGTTTACGGCAACGCAGGCCAGTTTTCATTTCCGATTAATTTTCTTCGCGGAACTTGGCTGCCATGCACTGCCGTGCATGTTGATAATATTAATTTAGTAACTAAACTTAATACTAGGTACTGTTTTAGTATTTCATCATATTCAAAAGAAACATAATTCGTACATATTGTCCGTCTCTTAAAGTACAAACGTGACTGCTTGCAAAGTCAGACTTCAGACAATATCCCTGAGTACACTTTGTGACACACTTACCTACACTATGCACATCATACTGTCTAAACGTTTAAGGAGAAACTGCTTTCAAGCTCGCGATTAAGACCCTAAAGACGAGGTAATTGGATTTAATAGGGTACATTTTTAGAGTTCGCAATATAGTTAATATAGTCTTCATACAATTGTTCATGTTCCTTCAATATTAATTTGCTAGAATTATCCTGGAAGATTAATTTATTTCTACACATCAAACTAATTCTCGACTATATATTTAACATATTACCCAATCGAGAGTTTCTAGCATTCAATCCCATACCCGACCAGTCCATTTCGTTCCTGTAGTGTTCCCTCTACCTTAATGCTAGCCGTTAGGATATGGAATCAAAATGTACAGAGTGAAATTCAAAAAATAAATATATAAATGCGCGAATAAATAAATAATACAGGTTCTGAAGTACAAGACGAATTACTTTCTCAGCCTCAAAGCCTCACGAACAATCTTCCATATCTTCATACAAGTTCTACTGATAATATAGTTCACTTCTTCTACGAAACCAATCTATCCAAACGACCTTGTCCAATGCAATTTGTACTCGTATTTCTCAACTATATAAGCTAGCATTAGCGAAGTGTCTACCATTTGGATCGATTGGCATATGTGTGAATGTCCAACTGTCTGTCTCTCCGTCCGTCTGCTGTACAATAAATCTTGTAAAACTTTAACCGATTCTAAGGGTATAGACATGCCGAAGCTTCCACGCGGTATACATCGAGGTTTAACTCTCGGTAGCTGCTTCGATGGTGGCGCAAACACATTGATATTTCTGATGTGAAGCAATATCATAGGTCAATGAAAACTTTTAAAATCAACACACACACACACACAAGTACCTCACATGCGTCACAACAATGATACTCCTCAAACTGAGTACTTAGAGCAAGAACGCGACCTCTTCGCTATGTGTGTCCTTCATCCATTGAGACCTAGATATCGAGATAGAAACAGCAAGGCATCTTCGGCATGTTTTTACCTTAACACAACTTTAATGTACTTCCCTTCAACATACTGAAATACCCCCTATTCTTTGCGATCTCAATCTATGAAGTATGAGGGGCAGGATAGTTTCCACTCGCACAATCAGCGACAAAATTTCTTTCCGTTTGGTAATATTTATTTTAGGAATAACTGTGGTATGGCTGGAACTTACAACGGTGGTATAGCTGAAACGCACAGAAAATTACATTCTTTTTAATTTACTGAAAACTGTACTCAAATTGTCACTCCATTCTGAAGTTATTTGCGAAACTAATTTCATCAAACGGAAAGAACTTTTGTCACTAAAGGTACATGTAATCAATTTTCCAACACAAACCGTGTAAACTTCTTCAATTAAGACTAAAATTAGTGTATATTTTCTTCATGGCATCGTAAATGTCCCTACAGCTTGGGGGTAAAATATATTTGCAACGAAAGGATGAATATACTTTCCACTCTAAATTCAAGAAAACATGTTCTACGACAATTTTTGTTTTAAAAAGGGCGATCAATTTTGGCTTAATATGTCCCACATTTTTCGGAGGCTTTCGAAGTATCCCCACTGGGAGAAACTGAAATCAGTAAGGAATAATGTAGTGCATTTACCCTTCTCGCCCCACTTCGCGATTACATTTAGAGTTCTACAAGAACTTTTCTAAAATTCAGTCAGTTTTGGTACAATATAATCTATATTATCTTCGAACTATTTTCCGTAATTCCCAGTGTTTGAGATTAAAATCAGTCAAGAATGAGCGGTAAATTCAGTTCCAAAATATGGTATGGATTACTACGCCTCCCCTCCCGACACACTTATAAAATGTTTCATTATAATTTTTGCTAACATTGTTTGATTTTGATGGAATATGTAGTACTGTTTCTTTAAGGCTTCGTAATCGTTCATTCTGGACGGAGCTGAAATCAGTAAAGAATAATGTAGCAGTATTATCTCCACCCTCGATTTTTTAAAGTTCTACGAAAATTTATATAAAAATCAATTGGTTTTGATACAATATTTTGTATGTATGACTACTTTCCGTAATCCACAATGCTTGGAATGAGCAGTTAATTTACTCCAAAATATGGAATCGATTATTCCCCCTTTCCAGTGAAAAAGTAAATATGTTTCTAGGTACATTTCAAAAAAATATTAGGGTTTCATGGAATAAGACTTCTAGGTTTTGAGACTTAAAATCATTTCCACTACTAATTAACTAACTAATTTTATGACCCATGGAACCTGAAAGTCCAATGCCAAGTTCACCAAAGCTCTCCATTGACTTCTATCTTTAGCCAACTGAATCCAGTTTCTACTTTGTATTGCTATTTCTGCGAGATCCATCTTAATAGTTTACCCCCGTCTGCGTCTAGGTCTTCCTAATGGTCGTTTTCCGATTGGTCTTCCAGTCCAGACATTGGAAGCGTTTCTACTTTCTTCCATCCTAGCTACATGACTTGCCCACCTAAGCCTTCTAGACTTGATGACCCTAACAATGTTGGGTAAACCGTATAAATTATGTAGTTCCTCGTTAGGAAATTTTCGCCATTCCCCATTCCAATTCATCTTGGGTTCGAATATGCGTCTTAGAATCTTGATCTCAAATACTTTCAGTCTATGTTCTTTCCTCAGAGTAAACGATCATGTTTCGGATCCATACAGAACAACAGACACCATTATCGTTTTAAATATTTTAAGCTTCAAATTTCTCGAAAGAATTCGCGACGGAAAATATTTTGAACTGAATAACAACATTACCACTACTTGGATCAAAAATGAACAGAAAATGAGAGAGGTGAATTTTTCTCCCTTCTTGGTATAAAAAATGATCTTTAGTAACTTTCTGAAATATTATTCGATTTTATCACAATATGATGCATGTGTTAATTAAGTTTTTCACATAATCCCTACTCTTGCAGCAGGAGTCAACCAAGCAACCAATTATGGACTTACGAGGGAAGGGCGCGATGTCACTCGGAGATAATTGAACCAAACTTGGTGTAGGAGTAGGTAATGGAAATAGAAAAGAACGTGTGGTAGCATTCGTAACCAGGCTTTCGGAATCAGAAATAATGGGCCCTACAGTTCAGGAGAAGTATGGCCTGTCAATCAGATATTGATGGGACGGAGCCTTTGAGGATGGGACGGAAGTTAGTAGTACTTGCAGCACCTGAGGAAACTTTTTGACCCCTGGGTCCCTGCCTCAGGACCCATGGTCCCTGGCCGGGGTCAATGACCTAGGGGTACATAGGACCACCCCCTCTAAATTTTGGCAGGAACACCATGGCCCACCCCCTAAATTTTGGCAGGGGTACATAGGACCACTCCCCTTAAATTTTGGAAATTGCCAAATCTAAAAATTTGGTATGGTAGCCTAGGACAACAGTATGTACTTCTATCCGTATTGGGTGTCTATGTCGTTCCCTTTCATGGGTAAAAAAATGCCAAAAAGTCAAATTTCGGGGGGGTTTGACTTAATTTATCCCCTTTGATGAGGTGTTATTACCCTATATGGTTATATGGGCGTATACACGGGTCCATTCCCTTTCATAAGACATGGGTATATTAATGCACCCCTTGAAAAATTTGGGAGGGGTACCTTGGCCCACCCCTTAAATTTTGGAAAATGCTCAATTTAAACATTGGGTATTATAGTACAGGACCCTAATATGTATTATGATAAATTTGGGTGGTCCACCTCGTTCCCTTCTAGGGGTACAAAATTGCCAAAATATAAACGTAAGCAATACGTAGTACCACGTGTTTGGTTTTTGGTCGATTTTATCCCCTTTGATGGGGTGTTATTATCCTATATAGTTATATGGTCATGTATAGGGGTCCATTACCTTTCATAAGATACGGGTATATTTGTGCACTCCTTTAAAAATTTGGGAGGGGTACTTTGGCCCACCCCTTAAATTTTGGAAATTGCTCATTTTATATATTTGGTATTATAGTACTGGACCCTAACATGTATTATAATAAATTTGGGTGGTCCACCTCGTTCCCTTCTAGGGGTTCAAAATTGCCAAAATATAAACGTAAGCAATACGTAGTACCACGTGGTTGGTTTTTGGTCGATTTTATCCCCTTTGATGGGGTGTTATTATCCTATATAGTTATATGGTCATGTATAGGGGTCCATTACCTTTCATAAGATACGGGTATATTTGTGCACTCCTTTAAAAATTTGGGAGGGGTACTTTGGCCCACCCCTTAAATTTTAGAAATTGCTCATTTTATATATTTGGTATTATAGTACTGGACCCTAACATGTATTATGATAAATTTGGGTGGTCCACCTTGTTCCCTTTTAGGGGTACAAAATTGTCAAAATATAAACGTAAGCAATACGTTGTACCACGTGTTTGTTTTGGCTCAATTTATCCCCTTGGATGAGGTCCTATTATCTTATATGATTATATGGTTATGTATATTGGTCCATTCCCTATTATAAGACATGGATATATTGATGCACCCTTTAAAAATTTGGGAGGGGTACCTTGGCCCACCTCTTTATTTTGGAAATTGCCCAATTTAAACATTTGGTATAATAGTATAAGACCCTAATATATATATATATATATATATATATATATATATATATATATATATATATTACTATAAATTTGGGTAGTCTATCTTGTTCCCTTTCATGGGTACGAAATTGCCAAGTTTTAGTACAATCACGTGTTTCGTTTTTGACCTAATTTATTCACTTGGATGAGGTCCTAATACCTAATATGATTATATGGTCATGTATAGGGGTCCATTTTCTATCATAAAACATAGGTACATTGATGCACCCCGGGAGGGGTACCATAGCCAATCCCTTAAATTTTGGAAATTTTTCAATTTAAGCATTCGCTATCATAGTACATGACCTCAATATGTATCATGATAAATTAGGGTGGTCCACCTTGTTCCCTTTCATGAGTAAAAAAAATGCAAAAATATAAATATAAGCAATATGTTGTATCACGTGTTTGGTTTTTGGCCCAATTTACCCCGTTTGATGCGGTCTTATACCGTATATGGTCATATGGTCATGTATATAGGTTCATTTCCTATCATAAGACATGAGTACATTGATGCACCCTTTAAAAATTTGGGAGGGGTATCTTGACTCATCCACTCAGTTTTAGAAATTGTTTAATATAAGCATTTGGTATCTTCGTACAGGTCTTCAATATGTACCACTATAAATTTGGATGGTCCACATCGTTCCCTTTCATGGGTAAAGAACTACCAAAAATCAAATTTCGGATTTTATTGACCCTTTGATAAGTATTTAGCACGTTATATGGTTTATTACCTTTATATGTTTATGTTCTCTTTTAAATTTGGGAATTATAAAATAACATAATTTGGTAAACGTTTTCTAGGACCCATTGTAGATGTTGGTGTTCCTCTTATGGCCAAATATTAAAAATTTAAAGGTTATTGACCGGCTTTATTATTGAATAACTATAGGATTTATTACTTTTTCATAAGACACAGGTGTATTTGTGTACCAATCTTAAATTTTGGGAGGGGTACATTTCTTATTGTCATATCAATAATTGGTAATTGTTCTTAAAATTGGATAGTATCTCATTCATTGCGTAAATCATTATGATCACGTGATCAGTTATTGACCTATGATGGGATTAGGAGTCCAGGACATTGGTACATTTAAACTTTGTAGGATAATTTGAGAATGCGTTATTGGTATTGATTATTACAGCCAAATATAAACGTAAGCAATACGATGTACCACGTGATTGACCTTGATGAGGTAGTGTACAGGGATACATAGCTAACCTTATTGAATCTTATGACTCATAGTCTTAAGGGAATACATGCTACAACACTGGCAAAGTTATTGTTGGTGCAATTTGATTGGTTGATCACTATCTTTCGTACAATCTGATTGGCTGATCACTATCTTTCGTGCAATCTGATTGGTTGCTGATTTTCAAATCTTTGCTGCATTCAGTTTTAAGTTTTGTTTAACATTTAAAAATCTTGGTTTCGTTCAACATTTTGCACTCACTGATAAATATGATCAAAACCGTTTATTTGTTAATCGAATAGTTAAAAACCGGATAAAGTTTGACGGTTAACCGTGAAACGTGAATTTTTTTTAGTTTGAAAATTTTTTGTTTGAAAGTTTTTGTTTGAAAACTCTTGTTTCAAATTTGTGTTTGAAAATTTTTTGTTTAACATTTTTTGTTCGAAATTTTTGCTTTGAAATTTTTAGTTCGAAAATTTTTTGTTTGAAAATTTTTGTTTAAAATTTTTTAGTTACAATTTTTTTAGTTCGAAAAAGTTTTAGTTTAAAATTTCTTGCACTCTGTGGAACCGTTTCGAAAAAGAATCGGAGCAGTTTAGATTTTCAAAATCTGGCAACATTGTTTCCATCAATGAAGCACTTACTGATCAACAAACGCTGAGCGTTTAAAAATCGCTCGAACAATGAACTAATCAGATTTAAGCAAAGAGTCATCTTTTTATTTAATCCATGAACGGAAACGAGAGTTACTAATTAGGTCCAAAATCACATCATCCCATCCGCGTTTGTCACAATGTGTGAGGTCCCTGCTTCAATCCTCAATCAAGTAAGTTCATGTTTTTCTCATGTTTTCGTCCTATCACTTCTCATCATCATCGTTTTGCGGAGACGTTAAATTCAACATTTCCTGAAACTAGCACCAAGAATCGAACTCGGGACGATTGCAACACATGTACGGTATCCATGTTCACCCCTAAAGCGGAACAAAATGACCCCTAAAAGGGAACGAGGTGGACCACCCAAATTTATAGTAATATATATTAGGGTCCAGTACTATTATACCAAATGTTTAAATTGGGCAATTTCTAAAACTTAAGGGGTGGGCCAAGGTACCATTCCCAAAAAATTTCAAGGGGTGCACAAATGTACCTATGTCTTATGATATGGAATAAACCCCTATACATGACCATATAACCATGTTAGGTAATAGGTCCTCATCCAAGAGGATAAATTGGATCAAAAACCCAAACACGTGGTACAACATATTGCTTATGTTTGTATTTTGGCAATTTTGTACCCTAAAAGGGAACAAAGTGAACCACCCAAATTTATCATGATACATATTAGAGTCCAGTAGTTTATGCTTAAACTGGAAAATTTCCAAAATTTAAAAGATTGGCCATGGTACTCCTCCCAAATTTTTAAAGGGGTGCACAAATGTACCTATGTCTTATAATAGGAAATGGACATCTGTATACGTCCATATAACTATATAAGGTAATAGGACCTCATCCAAGGTGATAAAATGAGCCAAAATACCAAATACGTGGTTGTAGTAAAATTTGGTAATTTTGTGCCCCTAAAAGGGATATCATAATATATATTAGGGTCCTATACTATTATACCAAATGTTTAAATTGGGCAATTTCTAAAACTTGAAGGGGGTGGGCCAAAGTACTCCACCCAAATTTAAAGGGGTGCACAAATATACCCATATCTTATGAAAGGTAATGAACCCCTGTATACGTCCATATAACTATATAAGGTAATAGGGCCTCATCTAAGAGGATAAATTGGGCCAAAAGACCAAACACGTGGTACAACTTATTGCTTACGTTTATATTTTGACAATTTTGTACCCCTAAAAGGGAACGAGGTGGACCACCCAAATTTATCATAATACATATTAGGGTCCGGTACTATAATACCCAATGTTTAAATTGGGCAATTTCCAAAATTTAAGGGGTGGGCCAAAGTACCCTTCCCAAATTTTTAAAGGAGTGCACAAATATACCCATATCTTATGAAAGGTAATGAACCCCTGTATACGTCCATATAACTATATAAGGTAATAGGGCCTCATCCAAGAGGATAAATTGGGCCAAATGGCCAAACACGTGGTACATTGGAAAGGAATGTGCTGACGTTTGAATTTATGGTTTCATCACAGTTGCTGACGTCATGCTGACCAACCAAATTCATACAACTATGTCTGACGTCAAAGGAATGTGCTGACGTTTGAATTCATGATTGCATCACAATTGCTGACGAATCTGGCTGTGTACTAAATTCAAATTGATGACTTCGACCCAAGAATCCTTTGTAACATAAAGATACAGATCCAGTATTTAAGAAACGCAGCAGTTCTTCTTGTTTTGATGTTTCCATGGATAAATATCTTGCTGGTAAAATTATATTCTTCTCATTTTCAAGCTTCACTACGATTCTTAATCCAAACTTTGTAGGGATCATTTGGCTAGCTAAGATTCTATAAGGTACATTCTGTTGTAAATCAGTAATCTTGGTAAATGATTTTATCACATCACGTGTGTTTAGAAACTGCAGACAAGTAGCCATGATGATGTTATCATGAATACTAACTCGAACGATACGTATATATGATGAAAAACTGATGACGTTGCATTATCATGTTCTGACGTGTACTATTGCACCACAATGTTGCCAGAGGTTTTAGTTCTAAACAGTTCCGGTTCTTTACTAATGAGTGCACAAACTTTAAAAATGTCAAACCAAACTTTGAAACAAACATTTCAAACAAAAATCTTTGAAACAAAATTTTGAAACGAAAAAAATTCAAACAAAAAATTTCAAACGAAAAAAATTCAAACAAAATTTTGAAGCGAAAAAAAATTTCAAACGAAAAAATTTCAAACAAAAAATTTGGAAACGAAAAATTTCAAACAAAAATTTTAAACAAAATTTTGAAACGAAAAATTTCAAACGAAAAATTTTTAAACAAAAAAATTTTGAAACAAAAGTCAAAAAAAATTTCAAACAAAATTCTGAAACAAAAAATTCAAACAAAATTCTGAAACAAAAAAAACAAAAAAAAATTGAAAGCAAGTATTTTCAAACAAAAAGTTTCAAACAAAAAAATTTCAAACTAAAAATTTTTACGTTTCACGGTTAACCGTCAAACTTTATCCGGTTTTTAACTATTCGATTAACAAATAAACGGTTTTGATCATATTTATCAGTGAGTGCAAAATGTTGAACGAAACCAAGATTTTTAAATGTTAAACAAAACTTAAAAACTGAATACAGCAAAGATTTGAAAATCATCAACCAATCAGATTGCACAAAAGATAGTGATCAACCAATCAGATTGCAGGAAAGATAGTGATCATCCAATCAAATTGCATTAACAATAACTTTGCTAGTGTCAGATCACATCACCTTATGATTAAATTTCAAACTGTTGTAGCATGTATTGCCTTTCGTCTATGAGTCATAAGATTCAATAAGGTTAGCTATCAGATTTCTAAAGCTCAAGGTCAAATCAATCACCACTAATGATCTTAGACTATGAGCTGTGACTAAAGTTCAATGTATTGTTTCAAATTTCGCACCTTATGTTAAAATTCTGTTTATCACCATTCCCAAATTTAAAGAATACTTCTCTTGATATACCTAAGTCTTAGAGTTAATCATATCATTATATGTTCAATAAGGTTAATAATGTCCGTCATTTGTTTACCTGAGTAGAACCAACTGTTTTCTAGAAGTGTGTGTACTCAAACTTAAGAAGTACCACAACAAAGGAAATGAATCCCTGTACACTACCTCATCAAGGACAATCACGTGGTACAACGTCTTGCTTACGTTTATATTTGGAGGGAATAATCAAAACCAATGACGTAATTTCATTTGACAATTCTCAAATTATCCTACAAAGTTTCAATGTACCAATGTCCTGGACTCCTAATCCCATCATAGGTCAATAACCGATCACGTGATCATACTCATATTTGACAATGATTTACCCAATGAATGAGATAATATCCAATTTTAAGAACAATTATCAATTATTGATACGACAATAAGAAATGTACCCCTTCCAAAATTTAAGATTGGTACACAAATACACCTGTGTCTTACGAGAAAAGTAATAAATCCTGTACTTATTCAATAATAAAGCCGGTCAATAACATTTAAATTTTGAATATTTGGCCATAAGAGGAACATCAACATCTACAATGGGTCCTAGAAAACGTTTACCGAATTTTGTTATTTGATGATCCCCAAATTTAAAAGGTAACATAAACATATAAAGGTAATAAAACTCTGTACATACCCATATAACGTGCTAAATAGGGGTCAATAACCTCCGAAATTTGATTTTTGGTAGTTCTTTACCAATGAAAAGGGAACGATGTGGACCATCCAAATTTATAGTGGTACATATTGAAGACCTGTGCTATGATACCAAATGTTTATATTAAACAATTTCTAAAACCGAGTGGATGAGCCAAGATACCCCTCCCAAATTTTTAAAGGATGCATCAATGTACCCATATCTTATGATAGGAAATGAACCTATATACATGACCATATAACCATATAAGGTAATAAAACCTCATCAAAGGCGGGAAATTGGGCCAAAAACCAAACACATGGTACAACATATTGCTTATGTTTATATTTTAGCAATTTTGTACCCCTAAAAGAGAACGATGTGGACCACCCAAATTTATCATGATACATGTTGAGGCATATACTATGATATCGAATCCCCTCCCGGGGTGCATCAATGTACCTATGTCTTATGATAGGGAATGAACACCTATACATTACCATATAACCATATAAGGTAATAGGACCTCATCCAAAGGAATAAATTAGGTCATAACCAAACACGTGGTACAACGTAATGCTTACGTTTATATTTTGTCAATTTTGTACCCCTAAAAGGGAACGAGGTGGACCACCCAAATTTATAGTGATCCATATTAGGGTCCTATACTGTAATACCAAATGTTTAATTGAGCAATTTCCAAATTAAAGGGGTGGGCCATTGCACTTCTCCCGGGGGTCCACAAATGTACCTATGTCTTATGATAGGGAATGAACACCTATACATTACCATATAACCATATAAGGTAATAGGACCTCATCCAAAGGAATAAATTAGGTCAAAACCAAACACGTGGTACAACGTAATGCTTACGTTTATATTTTGTCAATTTTGTACCCCTAAAAGGGAACGAGGTGGACCACCCAAATTTATAGTGATCCATATTAGGGTCCTATACTGTAATACCAAATGTTTAATTGAGCAATTTCCAAATTAAAGGGGTGGGCCATTGCACTTCTCCCGGGGGTCCACAAATGTACCTATGTCTTATGATAGGGAATGGACCCCTATACATGACCATATAACTATATGATGTAATAGGACCTCATCAAGGAGATAAATTAGGTCAAAATCAAACACGTGGTATAACGTATTGCTTACGTTTATATTTTGGCAATTTTGTACCCCTAAAAGGGAACGAGGTGGACCACCTAAATTTATAGTGATACATATTAGGGTCCTATACTATAATACACAATGTTGAAATTGGGCAATTTCCAAAATTTAAGGGGTGGGCCAAGGTACCCCTCCCAAATTTTTCAAGGGGTGCATTAATATACCCATGTCTTATGAAAACTAATGGACCCGTGTATACGCCCATATAAATATATAAGGTAATAACACCTCATCAAAGGGGATAAATTAGGTCAAAAGCCCCCGAAATTTGAATTTTTTTCAATTTTTTACCCATAAAAGGGAACGATATAGACACCCAATACTAATAGAGGTACATACTATGGTTCTAGGCTACCATACCAAATTTTTAGATTTGGCAATTTCCAAAATTTAAGGGTGGTGGTCCTATGTACCTCTGCCAAAATTTAGGGGTGGGCCATGGTACCCCTGCCAAAATTTAGAGGGGGTGGTCCTATGTACCCCTAGGTCATTGACCCTGGCCAGGGACCATGGGTCCTGAGGCAGGTACCCAGGGGCCAAAAAGTGTCCTCAGGTGCCCCCATTACTACTAAGTTAAATAAAGTAGAATGAAAACACAAAAGATGAGCTGAACAGAAAATTTACCAACGTCGGCCTTCAGTCCCACCAGGTGAATACTGGGATACTAAATCATCAACTGCCCTTGTCAATACTCACCTTTTCTCTGTAAAGAGCAATTGAAATATATTAAAAAAAAAAAAAAAAAAAAAAAACAGTCTCATCTGTTTCAGACTGAACGTGTGTTGTGTTTTTAGCATATTTATTTTTTTGAATACAGGTCCTTGTACTGTATGTGTCTGTTATACTTTTTAATGATTCTGTTAACAACTGTTTCGTTGTCAAAAGAACAGTATATAACTCACTGTACGGTATATTAAGGTTAACTACAGGTATTTTCTAAATTTGTTGAGACCAATTTGGAAGCTAATTTTACGAACATGGCATCTGTGTAGAAAGTGAAGACATTCTGTTTCATGTGTGCTAGGCAACAGAAGTGAAAACGCTCATGTTCATTTTGTGTTCACACTATTAACGTGCAGTGTTTGTGAAACATGCGTGAGTTAGGCCTATATTTGGAGTCTTGAACGCTGCTATTAAGAGGCTGTTTCTGTTCATTACATTTTGCTGCTTTCTAGTGGTGAGTAGGCCTTTGCGTTAACATAGTTGTGTTAATGAACAGTCTTGTATGTATTCAAACGGTTATTTTTGTTCTGGACGTCCACAGTCATTCCCATTTTAAACATTACTAATCCCGAAATATATATTTAAATTCGCCTCACAAACACACATTCCTTTAATTTTGGTGGGCGTCACGTCATAGATATCAAACACCCGTATAAATGAAATCAGTTAATATTCGTGGGTTCAAACATTTAATAATTGTGTACTGACAGCATCTTATAGTGTGAAGAAATACAGCAACTTCATTTCAAGCCCTTCCCTGGAAAACTTCTGGCTACGCCCATGATTAATTTCTGTGTATATTTTCTTCATTTTTTAAATATAATTTCATTAAGCTAAGTAGTGATGCATACTCAATTAGTAACGGCAAGGGCATGGCAGTTGATAGGTTTAGTATCCCGGCATTCGTCTGTTGGGACTGAGGGCGGACATTGACACATTTTCTGTTCAGCTCATCTTTTCTGTTTTCATTCTACATTATTTAACTTCCATCCCATCCTCAAAGGGTCCGTCCCATAAATATCTGATTGACAGGCCGTACTTCTCCTGAACTGTAGGGCCCATTGTTTCTGATTCCGAACGCCTACGAAATGAATGCTACCACACGTTCTTTTCTATGCCCATTACCTACTCCTACACCAAGTTTGGTGCAATTATCTCTGAGTGACATCATACCCTTTCCTTGTTTTCGAAGATTTAAATAAAATAAATCTAAGCTAACTTTCGTAAAAAAAAGAAAAAAAAATAAAGAAAGAAAAAAATACAATTTCGTCGAATATGGTCTATTTTTTCTGAGAATTTCCAATGGATTCAATTGCTTGCAGTTGAAAAAGGCCAAAAATGAGAGAACAATTCTTGTTAATTTTATATGACATATTTTTCTGAATATGCATTTTAAAAAAAATCATACCTTTGTGCACCATTGTGTATGTGTTTCATCGAAAATTACCTCTACGGTTTGAAGTTCAAATTAGTGATGGGGAAGACCGCTTGCTTTATAGCAATGGACAACATTGCTACGAATTTTCCATTCTGCTATTGGTCAAACTTTATCTACTCAGCTATATATTTGTAAATAGCTAATTACGTAGCTAAGATATTTTTTCTTCTTGTTTAGTAACTCGATGTTACTCCTGACTTTTAACTATGTTCTCTAAGCCAAGGAACCTCCACAGCTTACCAGAAACGCCAACACAATTCTTTATTTCCCTATATTAAACGTAACTTGCAGATTTTTTGAATCAACTTCTTTATTCCAATCAGGTTGTCATTCTTCCAGAATTTAAGACTCTGTGAATGCATCATCGGTATCTTCTGTATCTCTATTTTATTACTCTCATATCATTCTTGGCTGTTGTAATCTTCTGATTATTCAGCTTCGTTGTGTGTACAGTTTGTCTGGTTTCCCTGTGTTATTCTTATAGTTTCTTTATTCCGTGTCGTCCTCTTACACTAACTACACCTCTGTACAGTTATTCTCTTCTTCAACCAAATGCTTAATTGTCATGTGCCAAAGTAATCATCTCAGTTTTTTTTCCTTTCTTGGCCTTGTGAATTACAACCAAATTTTTGCTATAGATATCAATAACTTTCTTTTATTTTTTTCATTTCCTTGTTTGACTGGATTGTGTATCATGTTCTGCGAAATACCATATTTCTGATTGTACAACAGACTTAGTCTCATAAAACTTTTCTTCCTTTCGAAATAGAGAGTCACTCTTGAAAATGTGTAAACTCATTTAACAATCACCTTGCATAGTGAATGTTCGTAAACTATAAACATAAAATACAAGTAATTGAAGTAATACGAGTAATTTGCCAAATTAGAAAACAACCCTATACAATGGGAGAAAAAGCACTATAAATTGTTTGTATGAGTATTCCTTAACGTCTTGTGAACATATGCAAGGCACGGTCCAACAAATTCAAGAAATAACAAAAAAAAAAAAAGAAAGAAAAAAAGGGGCGTTCATCTAATTGAAAGTGTTTATTTAATATTAGCTGAATGACTCCTTCTTCGTACTGGGATAATAGATTTATAAGAGATTCTTGAATCTTCTTCCTCTTAGAATATTTATTTCAATGAAATTTTAATAAAAAATACAGCAGATACTCTACTTTTGACATAAATATTGAAACACCGTATCCCCACTAAATACGCCTTTAATCAAATTGATATGGATAAAAAAAACGGGTAAAGTGGATACTGACTATTTTTAAAAAAAGAATTTCAAACGGGTTAGACGTTTTCCTGACCCTGAAAACTAGGAATTCGATACAAATATCAGTCATTTTTCACATTTTATTTTTCAGCCCTAACTTCTCTCTTTGTAAATGTGAATGAACTTGGACTTGAACGGCATTGGGAGCATCACTGTTCACTTCAGCTAGCCCAAAAACTATAGATTCAACACTAATATCGACTGTTTTCGATCATTCTCATATTTACCCCCTTCCTTCTCAGTAGGTTTGCAAAGGCGTCTTACTCTCATCGAGGACTGAACTTCAACTTAAAGGGCATCGAGACTATCACCATCAGCTCATGGTCCCCCAAAGCTATTGATTTGACACTAATATCAGTCATTTTATATTATTTTTATACGTTTCCCCCTGTTCTAGGGATCTACCCCAACAATCCTCTTTTCAAGACTACAAATAACGCGTGTATCAATGTTAGTTAAATTGGTACAGGTGTTCAGAGTTATTGTCATACATACTCTCTCTCTCGCACGCACACACATCCGTTTTTAAACATATACCGTCTTATGCAGAGTCGTTTTGACGTATGATTAGCGTCATACTGTAGGCCTGACTACTGCAGAAAACATATGTTAGTCGAACTCTTTAGTATAACACTAATCACGCTTCAGAACGACTCTGCATAAGACCCATAAAGATTTACAACATTCTAAAGATATGATGATCTTATGAAACTTGATTCAGACGCTCATAATAATATAAGAGAATAAATAAACAAAAATTTAAGGCGAAACGCATTTAATGAACATTGATTAAAGTGCTCCAAAAACTTCATGGAAAATCCTGCAACTACAGCATTAGCCAAATCTTACCAAATATATCGATTTTCTCTAGTTTATATATATATTACAACTTCTTGACCCTAAAAGTCGTTTGATATATTAGTCGTTGCCATATGAATAAACATTTGCGGTTAGTGCCTTCTAATGAATTGTACTTCATTTTACCTGGAATCTTATCCGAGCTTTCGAATACATGTTTTACAGCATTTCCCATTATCTTTTCCCAACAAGTTATCTTATAGAATGTGCGCTCTGATTTAAGAATCTCTCTGTATTTGATATTGCATAAATGTATGAATTCATTGTACTCTGAAAAGGTGTGTTACATGTGTGCTGTTTTTGAGTAGAAGTTCAAAATGTATTTATGAATTAATTAAGTTCATTACTACCTTTTTTATTTTAGATTAGCAACGACTCAATATGAGGGCTCAGAAGAAAATCTGCAACCTTGGCATATTCAACCCAAAGACAACTATTCGTGATGCTGTTATGGATTTTTACTGGATGGTCACCACAGTAATGTGCTTTGCTCTGGTTCCTATTATCTTCATCGCTTATAAGGGAATGAAGGAAGTCTATGATCTTGATGGAAATTACTTTCAGGCGAACGACTCCGATACTCGTTTCATTTTGTTCAGGTCCAATGTTATGTCATTCAATACCAAAACAGGAGAAATCAGTATTCGTGATGACATTGGAGAGATGCTGCTTGCTGATATATGTTGGTATTCTCTGATGTGGGCTTGGATTTCGATTCAAACATTTAATCTGCGTCTGCCAAATTGCATATGGGCCATGTTTGACAATGGTAGGCTGGATAAATTTATTCACAAGATCGATAAGGCTCTTTCTCTGAAAAGTCCGGTTACCGATGTTGCAAATATGGTTGCTGGAAATTTACACAAATTCAGATTCTACGGGTTAATGCTTTTCGTTTGTCATATCTACAATCTAGTTGCTGCTGTGATGTACTGTTTCACATCGTATGCTCTTCTAATACATGAAGATCGCACATTCGGTATTGTAAAAATATTTAGTACCGATAGTATCGAGTATAAGGCCATCTGCTCTTTCCTTTGGTGTTGTTCTGTTCTCCTAATCACAATTAGTTACATTTACGTAACAATTAATGTGTTACTGTGCCATTCCACTTCGGTCCGGTCTCTATATATTGGTTGGCTCTTCTATAGTGAGGATCGCAAAGCTACGGATACCCTTGCTAAAACACTGTCGTATGAAGATATCGCTTTCTTGCTCCTGCTGCGTAGAAACATAAATCCCAAGTGCTGTGAGGAATTAATTTTCAAACTGTCATCTGTGCTAAATGATCCTCAGGAAGATCGTTCGGCTCACGAAAAATGTATGGTGATACTTAAACCAATGATTTCTAAGCCAATTGGGTTTTGCGTACAGTGTACTCTCGAGCGATACTAAAACATATTTCGTAAACTAACCAGCTACTTTTTCACATAAAAGAGTTAAAGATGACAATGAAATTTAATGGACTTAAAGATGTACGGAATTGATTTTAAATGGTAACAATTTGAAATCCCTTGACATCAATGAACATCAAGAGTAATTAATGTAGCTCGGTTCACTAATTATATATATATATATAGTTGGTGTTTACAGAAATGCGAACTTTGGCTATCCCACGGCTAACGATGATCTGGTAGAAATAACCAAAGTCAAGGCTAAATAATTGTTTGGTAATTCCTAAATGTTAATCATTGCCTTTAAAAATCAACTTAAAATTCAATTTTGCAAATTATTAGTTATCACTTTTTGTTTGTGTAATTGAAACAACTTCTTTTTTTTTTAAAAAAAAATGCTATTCCAGTAGTGTTTGTTTCTGACTTCTAATTGTAATTTTGTTTCTAGAAAGAAGAATTATGATTCAATTGATGATTAAAAATGTGTCTTATCCTTTACTTAATTCACTGTTGCACGACTGTTTTTGCTTGTGCCTTATGAAATGGCAATTTGTTAAATGTTAGATATAGTTCAGTTGATTTGATGCAACATATAAAGCACACAAACTTAAAACGCTTCAATTGGTGAATATTTCTTAAAATATCCTACTGAATTAAACAGCTTAGTATTGGATCTTGCAAGACTATATTTTTTACTTGCTCCTCATAAAATGTCAATTTGTTTGAAGATTTAGTTGAAGTTTGAGTGATTTGTTAAGACAACTATTTTAATCGGGAGAAGTACAACTATTTTTAGGCATTTCAATTGCTAATATTATTAAAACAATCAGTTCTCTGCTGAAATAAATATTTGAGTATTAGCTCTTGCTCGACTATTTTCACATGTTCTTTATAAAATGTAATTCGCAAAAATGTAAATCTAATAATGTTCGGTTGGTTTGATGTAACGTACGAAAAAAAACACTAAAAATAAGCCTTAAATTTGCCTGTTTTTTTTAAATATGTGGTATTGGTTAGTTATGGATTAAAGTAAAGAAGATACTTGGTCAATTTCTCTAGGCCATTAGTTCAGTTTATAAATATCTGTACTGGATGCGTTTTCAATATAGGTTTCAATATCAACTCATGTACGTGGTTCTGGTTTATGCACTTGTGTGGTTTGTACACTTGTTTCATTTTACATACGAAAATATACATTGCACATAGGTCTATATGTAATACTTGTTTCCAAATATTAATTGTACTATTATGTACTAATTTCATTTATATACGTATGTAAAATACACATTACAAAATAAATTGTTCAAGCATCATTATTTTATTTTATTACCCCGTGCATAGCATATATATATATATATACTAAAGGCTAGTTTCTTAGTAGCTTAAATTACTTATTGCCAATAGAGATATGTCCTATTTAGTCCGTACCAGTGTTTCTTTCAGAAAACATGTGCCAGGGGGCTACTTTAACATATAGAAAAAAGCAGCATTTAGTTATATATATATATAAACAATAGCTTCAGTGCGAGCTTTAAAACATTTGTAAAGTAGCAATACTAAGATGTTTGTTTATTTATTGTATTATGATACTATCCTCCAACTACTGATTTTATTTTAGTTCGTGTTAACCTTATCAACTCCGGCGGGCACTCTCAGAGCTCTGGGGAGCGCTGTCCCTCCTCGAAAAGGTATACCTGAAAGAAACACTGTCTGTACTCTGAAATAGAAGTTAAGAAAGGTACATTTCCTTTTTAGCATTTAAATTTTACATTGATATATATCTTAAATGGTAGCTATGTATATATGTTAGGTAACTTCCATACATTATTACCAATGCAGTCACTTCTGAGTAAATATAATCTTCATGTCGTATGATCAAAACGTTTAGGCGAAGATTATGCATGGTTAATGACAGTAAATGGAGATGAAGAATTTGGTGGAATTAACCTAATGGGTATAGAGAGAAACAACAGAAAAAACTACCAACGTAATAATGTCTACCTGCAGCTAATATGCAATACGAGAAAATTACGAATCGTTTACTCCATAGGTAAGATTTTCCGGTAATGATTACGTGGTTCCAATCCAATGATAAAAAATGTTATTGTTTGATGTAGCATCCCTATTGTAAAGTTACGTTAAGCCACAAGATAACAGTCTAACTGCTTTTGCATCTACAATTTTGTCAATTGGTTAAAAGCGATTCTTTGTTATAGAGGGTGTTTCAAAATGTTATCGATATTTTAAGGATTTGTAGTTATTACATTTTAGGTAGAATTATAAATAATACCCAAATGGAAGAGCAACTGAAACAGTATTTTTGCAACAAGTGTTCAATATGAGGACCATTCATCACATGGCACACATCGAGTCAATAGGCGAGTTCTCTCCAAACCTTGATCAGTGTGTCTGGAGTCATTGTTGCAACAACTGTTTAAACCTCTTTCTTAAATTCCTAAATTTCCTTAAAATTCTCCACACACAGACGTCACTGGAATCGATAATTCATGACTAGCCTTCCGAATCCATTTCTTGGGGCTGCGCTTAAAAGACTATCTCACTTGTTCAACACGTTCTTCAGTCACTCTTGGTCCTCCCGTACTCTTTCCTTTGAACAGAAAGCCGGTGTTTTCAAACTGATGATACCATTTACGGATGTTATCATTTGGTGGATTGAAATTGGACTTAATATGGAAAGCACGTTGCACTGTAACCACACATTCAGTGTTTGCGTGGCGTAATACACAAAAAGGTTTTATGCTAATTAGTAGGCATCTTTGCTACTAGCAGTTTCTAACGGTAGACAGAGGAAACAGTGCATGCTCATGAGTGCGTAAAAAACAGTTTAAGTTGCTCTTTTATTTGATATATTATTCATCATTTTAAGTTAATTGTAATAAATACTACAAACTCTGATATACATTTTGAAACACCCTGTATTTTTGCTGTGGAAAGTGTACTATACTTCCCATGGAATATTTAAAAATTTTGATTTATTTTTTTTAACAAAAATTCATGAAGTCACATACGAAACATGTACCTCTACGCTATCCTGTGGTAATTTTCATTTTTTTTTTTAATTTGCGTTCCATACAGAATCAATTTCAATGTTAAAGACTTTTCATAAAATTGAATATTTATTCACGATGTCAAGCTATCTTCATCTTAACTCTATTTAATAAATGCAAAATTATTGCACATGCTATTGAACATGCCGTTCTAGTATTTATTTGGTCTGGAAACATTTATTTTATCAACACCACGACATCTCTGGAAGTCGGCCATTTTTTGGCCAATATCTCGGGAACGGTAAGAGTGACGCGAAACATTTAATCACTTCCTCTGACAGTTTTTGATGCTCTATCGAATGCAGGGTTTTAAATTTAAAAAAAATCATATATAACAGACAGATGGACAGACAGACAGACAGGCATAGACAATTCAGTAACGAACTTTTTAAGTTCGTTGAAAATGAAATGAAATATTGGAGTTTGACGTCCGATGATTATACCCTTTAGGCTAAGGAAAATGTAAGTGAATGATGATAGTGGAATCAGAATGTGGGGGAAACGGGAGTAGAACGAGAATACCCACGGGCAAGATGTTGTTCACCACAAACTTACTTAGCCGGAGATCGAATTGGGGACCCCAAAAGACAGAGGCAAGCTCTCTATTACTGCCCCCCCCCTACAAATTCTTACACAACATATTCTTTTCTTTTGCATCGCTGTTTTGTGTTTGTTGAAGTATTGAAGGTACATATAATACCTAGGGAAGGAGTACATCAACGCACACAATTTTATTTTGTATTAACATTAAACAGTCTTTTATGTGACGCTCACTTGTATTTCTTTTAATTTGGAAGGGCGACTGAAGTTCTCCACGGCAGAAGTGCCCCCTGCATAAGTTTTCGTATTGTGTTACTATTACCATGTTTTTGATGTACTTGTCACTTCGCTGGATTTTTGATGGAGGTATAAAATGACCAGACATGAATTACTTTTTTGTCAAAGTAGCCATGTTTAAAGCCACATTGCCACGTTAAATGAATCTTGTAGCTGTCATAAAAAAAAAAAAAACACCTTTCAACCCGATCTTTCTATTTACACTTTACATGTTACAACTTCTTGAAGGCAAGAAAGGTTTCTCCACACATGCAACACTGCGCTCTAGAGGACAAACAGTGAACCTCCTCATTAGAAACGTGTATTTTGGCGCACTTCCCCTCCCTGTTCAAAAGAATCCGTTGTTTTGGAAGCGGCAAATCATTTATGTCAGCGGGAGGGCGATAGCAGGTAACAAGCAAAACGTCCCAGAAAGTTGCGCATCGTTCAACTCCTTGCAAGATGGAAACAATGTTTTATGAACCTTTCAAGACTACGTGTACACGGTGAAATATGGTAGGGTTTCAAGATTTTTTTTATGACAGCTACAAGTTCTTCTAACGTGATAATGTGGCTTAATTCGAATAAACTTCCTCCCTAGACACTTTTTTTTCTTCTAACTAGTGGTGATTCTTCCTGGTTACACCGGTTATCCCACAACAAGCGTGGGAACTAATGATGCCATGATAGAAATCCTTGAATTGCACTTAATGCGTCTCATACAGAGTTGTTCTGACGCGTGATTAGTGCCATAGAAAACGAGTGCAACTAGCATATCTTTCCTGCAGTAGAAAGACCTTTAGTATTACGCTAATCATGCGAAAAAACGACTCTGCATAAGGCCTAATGTGTTTTTAGATTGCTTTGTGAACTTTTGTTATTTTAAAAGCAAATGACAACTTCGACAGATGACAGCACTTCTTTTACTTTTCTCATTCCTCTTTTGAAGTGTTTGTTTTTACAAGGGAAGTACTTGAAGTGGTATTCGAGGATCTGCATGTGTTATATATCGTTGGAAAGGTCACACCAAGTACACCTCACATGTGAAATATTTCTCTTGAGTTTGGACTGTAAGGGGCATGGCGACCATTTGAAGATCACAAGAAGACACGCTCCGAAGCATCACGAAAGATGGATAAAATAGGAAGCTATGATGTAATTGTTTTGAGATGTGGTATATATAGATTTAAAAGGCAGCTGAATAAAATCTGACATCAAATGTTTAAATCAAAATGAGGATCCAACATGGTGGATACAAATTACAAAAACATATTATGGATCTGAAATTTGGCATATAGGGATATTCGACATTGTTTTGTATGAATCGAATACCAAAAATGTAAAATTCGAAATGGCTGATCCAAGATGGCGGACAAAATGAAAAATATCGCTATGAAACTTAAAGCTGGAGGGTAGAGATTTTCTTTGTCGTGGAGTACGAATCCAATGTTAAAGCTGCAAAATGCAATATGTCAGATCCAAATATGGCGGACAAAAGGTGCTAAAATACAGAATGGACACATGCGTATCGAGACGAGCCTGGGCTCCATCTCAGTCTCGTCTCGATTTAGAGAGCAGGGCCCGGTCTCCAATTAGAGATGAAACCAGATTTGGCGTGGGTCAATGAAAGCTTGACCCACGACTCACTGACCCACCACCCACCATGACCCACTCTGACCCACGACCCACTCTGACCTACGACCCACCGTGACCCACTCTGACCCACCACCCACCATGACCCCTCTGGCCCACCACCCACCATGACCCCTCTGGCCCACCACCCACCGTGACCCACTCTGACTACCACCCACCATGAACCACTCTCATCCACTTTGACCTACTCTCACCAAAATCCATCGCCATCAACTCGGAACACAATCCACGGCCTCTTCTGAACTGACTAAAGAGTTTGCACTTGTAATAAAACAAGACTGTGAAATTGTCACTAATCGGAGTTTGAATATCTAGTCAATCGCTCAAACACCACTCTGTTACAATAACGGTGGATCTGACCTTTACGATATAAAAATGGTAAAGTGTTTGTCAGTGAGGAAATTGAAACAGTTCGAGGTGGAGGGAAAATTAGTGTGTGCCTAAAATATACTTGTACTAAGAGAGTATTCTTGCAAGTGTTAATTTCTGAACGCATTCCACAAGAAACTTGTATTCGCAGAAAAATACCCTGTACAATATGGAAAAGGTTATGGTTTCTCAGTTCACATTATTTTTCTCACAAAAGACTTGAAAAATCAGTTGTTCATAGTGTATAAAGGTGCTCGGGTACCCTACGTGAGAGCATCTCCATAAAGTATGCTCATAATTGTAATTTGTGTAATCACTAAAACACACGTTAAATTTAAGTTACAAATATGCATAATTGCAATTATTATGAATATTTCTTCAAAGTAATTTACCTAAAGCAAAGAAGAGACTTACTAAAAATAGGTACAAAGTTCAATAACACAAATAAGCCATTAGTAATACAAGTATACATTTTCTATAACTCGTAATTTTCCACCTTAAAACAAATCTGAAATTGGGTTTATTTCCTGTTGGTAAATTTTTCGTGATAAATCATCCGCAGCGGAATGATGTCCATTCTTCAGCCAAGAAATAACTAGCTCGTGTACTTTGAGCTTGTCTAGCGGTGGGCCATTAACATTGTTGAACAACAAGTTAGACAATGCGTGAGCACTTAGTCTATTTCTAATATCAATCATCTGTAAATTCATAAGGGGAAATCCCCGTTCGCACTCTGTCGTGGAAATTGATAATACTTCTACCCGATTTCTGCAACTCCTCATCGACAATCTGCTTGTTAGACTTAAGTCTGATAACGACTTTTCTCGGTCAGTTTTGAAATACTCAGCAAGAAGTATCATCTCTCTATCACCATACAACATGTTTTCCATATCGACCATGTCAGTTGGCAATGTCAACCCATGTAGAACAGAAACTTCATCTACCACGCCTTTGGTAGGGAATCTTTTGAATAAATTATCAATTAAAGCCTGATAAACTGATGATTTCTTATTTGTTTATACATTTAATTTTTGTAATTACACATGAAGGTTTGATACCATTACCAATTTCCCTCCCCCGCCTAGAAAGTGAAAGAGAACGAGGTTTCTGGAAAGTATTCAGAAATGAATGGGAATTTCCCTCCTTCTTCAACTTCAGTTACCACACTGCTGTTTGCCATGTGCCAAATTACGATGAATTTCAATTAAATTATCATAGTATAATTATTTCCTTGTTGAATTATCAATACTTTTCAGTGGAAAAAAGGATGAAATTTCAAAGTTCCAAATCAAAGTAAGTAGACCAACGTAAAGGGAAAAAAGTGTAAAATTTTTCATACAATTATGCATACAATCTGAACTTCAAATTTCCGTGTAATTAAGCTTACAGTACAAATTTTATGCCTATTTTAATCACAACTTTATGGGTTGATTGCCCTGTGTTGTGAGCCCTCCATATAATAAACATAAGCTTCAGCAATTATTATAGCAGAAAGCAATGGATATATGAAACCAAGCACTGTATTTTTTGTTTCTGATTTTTTTTTCTGAAATAATATCGATCGTTTTCGATGATTTTTCAAACCAACTCTCTACCAATTTTCCATATATAGAAAGTGACCCCCCACACACTCACATAAAGAAGAATTTTAAAAAAATGCTAGGACACATTCTGTTTATTTTCAATAAAGAGTTAATACACTGAATTTCAGCTCCGTAAGTTTAACGCCTTGCCAGATACTCATTTTTTTTTTCGCAAAAATTCGGATCCTCACTACCTCCTTAGGGTATTATGCATTATAATAAAAGCAATATAACATCCCAATTTGGATTAAGGCCTAACTATATACCAAAAGTAATTTCATTTGACTTTGTAATTTGACCGTGATGATCAGGCACGCATAGTTACATTCAATTTTTTGTAAATTTATTTATATATTACAGTGATTCAAAAATGTATTTTTTCCAGTAGTTAGCTCTAAAAGCCCACAGGTCTCGAAAGCCAAGTTGTAGTGTAAGTCCTATTGCTATTATTACTATTAAAAATATCAATATCCAAAAGTGTCCCAAGTTCTTTTTTTCACTTAGTTAGATATACTCACCTCGGGTAAGTAGACAGAAACAAGTGGAAAAGAAAGGGAAATGAAGGTCTTGAAAGTAAAACGGAGACAAATTTACCAGTCTTCAGAAGATACTCTCTACAATGCAGTGAGCAGAGAGGGTCGGTAGATCATACTGAGTCGGTGGGTCGCAGTGGGTCACGGTGGGTGGTGGGTCACAGTGGGTCACATGCTGTTGACCCACGACCCACTGACCCACTCAGAAAACTTGACCCACTTGACCCACTGACCCACCGACCCACTGACCCACTCCATCTCTGGATGAAACCCAGACGAGATCGATACTAGTCTTGGTGTCGGTACCATCCCTACTCAACAGAGTGGACATTTGTCATACATATGCTTCACAAGTATACACTGCATGATGTGAAACCGGAAAGAAGCATAACGATGTTTCAAACTCCAACGTGCACTTTTCTCTATCATTGTTTGGTTCTTCAGATGGTACCTGCAAATAATCGCCATGTGCCCTACAGTCACCATTCAATCGAGATCTTACAGATATAGAGTGTACTCGGTGCGAGCTTTTCAAGGATATATAACACATGCCGATCCCCTAGGGGAAGGGAGAGGGAGTTGGCAGTAAAACATTGGGAAAATTTGGGAGAGGGAGTTGGGGGAAATTGGGAGGTATGCTTTTATCAACCTTTTTTTCCTCACAGGTTATAGGTGTTTTTCTAGATTTAAGAACTGATTGTATGTTGCAGGTTCTTCTGCACCCACTGTGATAGTGGTAAGCTTTCGACATCTTTACTTTTGATGCTGCAAGATTCATATTATAGTTGGTCTGATTTCATTTGTGCAAAATGATTAAAGCCAGTGACGGTGCACATAAACCCGTGGGGATAATTGGGTGCAAATGAAGAAAACTCAAGCTTTCATTTGGTGTATATAACTTGCGTTCCACTTAAAAACTAATAGTTTTGTGTGGCCAGAAAAAAAACATATACAGTATATCTTTGTTTACGCAAAATAAATAGTAACTTATTTATAACTCTCAAAGAAATTTGAATGCCTTTTCAAGCCTTCCAGCTATTGTTTATAGCATAGTATATTGTCCTGTGAAATTAATGCAAAATGTACCACATACGAAAATAAAATTATAATGGGTCAAAACTTTGGTCGAAAACGTAATAATAATAATAATAATAACTAGGAATGCAATGGATGTACCCGATTGCAATGAAATGAGCTGAGCGAGCTTAAACTACGTAATCATTCCTGGCCATTATGCAATAATAAATGCCATTTTTAATTGTTGACAAAAAAATCGCGTGAAAACTTTTTCCCCATGTTAAGTCTATGGAAGCGTTTTTCGGTGATTATTCCTCGATGGTACATCGGATTTTTGATTTCGACCTATGTTCTCACTCACCACGACATACTCTATCAGCGTGCTAAGTTTGGTTGAGATCGGCCAAACGGTCTAGAAGGAAGCGTTTTTCGGTGATTATTCCTCCATGGTACATCGGATTTTTGATTTCGATCTATGTTGTCTCTCACCACGACATACTCTATCAGCGTGCTAAGTTTGGTTGAGTTCGGCCAAACGGTCTAGGAGGAGTTCGCGGACAACCAAACGGCTAACCCGAGTATAAGAGCTTCGCTTCGCTCAGCTCTTTAATAGTAATAATAATAATAATAATAATAATAATAATAATAATAATAATAATAATAATAATAATAATAATAATAATAATAATAATAATAATAATAAAACAAGAGAACAGGCCCTGATATACAAACAAACATAGGAGAAGGTAATAAGACTAAAGCTAAATAACTATGAACTATTACAACAGAACACGTGTTGGAAGTCTGGGTTGATAAACAGATCCTATTTACAGCATCAGCACTATTGGTATACGCAACAGCCACTGAAGGCCAAAGTTAAACAAAATAGCTTAGCACAATACACTATCAAAGAAAAGTGTACACCACAAAAGACAAAAATAGCACAGTATTTAACTGAATTCTAAGCAAAAAATATTCACTTAAGCATTCCACCCATTAACCCCCTCATCATGCGCCCAATTACCCCGTAGGGGTAATTGGTGGATACAAATTCTAACGAACATTTAACTGCCTCACAGTGAGGATTCATGATTGCTGCTCTTCACGGCATCATTCTTATGATATTTTCAGGCAGCAGAAAAAAAAAACTAACATGTGTGCAATTTATTGCAACTAATACCAAAACACACACAAACCTGAAACTCGGTTTCAAATACGTCATTCTCAACCAAATCAGTTTTTGATTTTTGTCATTATTACACCATCTAAGCTTTTTCTCTGATCAGTATCTACCCACCCTAAATTTGGGTGTGATTAAATTTATAAAAATATACTTAAATGCAAAAAAAAAAAAAAAAATGATAAAAAAAATAAAATAAAATAAAAAATAAAAAAGTTTTCCGCCTAATCACCTCCTGCACCCAATTTCCTCCTTCTACTCTACTGTCTATGATTGCAATCTCTTCATATCATAAAACTTTCATGTTCACTACAAAATCTGCCCTACATTTCGTGTTTCAATTTTGGCATGATTGTATAGCAAAGCACTCTCCTTGTTTATTGTAAAACATCACCTGCCCCTACTTGCCCTATATGTTATGTACTATATTTATTATTCTATCATGTGTGTAAGAATCATATATGTCCTTTCTGTACACATTTCTTGCACTTTTTCAGCCACAACGAATGTGTAGTATTGCATTTTGCACTTTTAGCATTGAATTCATACTCAGCAACTACGGAAACCTCTACCTACCCGATTTAAATTCCATAGCAATGTTTTGCATTTTGTCCGCCATCTTGGATCCGCCATATTGAATTTTACACTTTTGGTATCCGATTCATACGTGGCGACGTCGAATATCTTTATATACCAAATTTTAGATCCATAGCTTGTTTTATTAAATTTGTGTCCGCCATGTTGCATCCGCCATTTTGATTTGTAACAATTTGATATCAGATTCGTATTCCGCTATCTTTTAAACCTATATATACAACGTCTCAAAACAATTACGTCATAACTTCCTATTCTGTCAATGTTATCTGGTGTTCCCGGCCGTGCCTTGTTCTGATTTTCAAATTGTCGCCACGCTCCCTACAGTCCCTGTTCAATCGATATGTTTCACATGTTAGGTGTACTCGGTGTGCAGTTTCCAATGATATGTAACACATGCAGACCTCCGCGTACCACTTTGAGTATTTCCTTGTTAGTATTATTATTAAACTATTTCATATAGTGTATAATGTAATGGTATATATATGAAGGTGGAACTAGTTGCAACACTTTTCAGATCTGATTTTTTACTCGAAGTATATTATAGATACAATAACTATATTGAGTGGACTAAAAGGTACATGAATTAGCTACATACCAAGAAAAAATAGGAGTGCAAAACATCGAACAGTAGATTTGATAGCATCAATTTTTGAATTAAGTCCGACTGTTGACACTTGCCCCACCATGGTGTAAATTGCAACATCATCTGGGGTGACTTGCAACAATCGGACTTGGTTCAGAAACTTAATGCTATCAAATCTACAGTTCTCACATTGTGTAACTCACTATCACTGTGGCAGTCAATGCTATCAAATTTACAGTTTCAACTTCGCTTCACTCACTTTCACAATCCAAACAGATACAATCTTCTGTGGAAGGACTTGAAAATAAATTCTTCTTAGCTAATGGTTTCACTTTTCGCCTCTTCTTAGACGCTTCTTTTCCATTTCGATAGCACTTTTTTCTGATGTGTCTATGAGAATAGCACATCTTTTCCTTTTACGAGCTGTCAGTTTTCGAGGTCCAGCTTTTGGATAGGACAGTACATGTTCAGGAGAGAAGCAAAGTATGTCTGGAAATCCACTTATCCTGGTATTTGATCATCTGAAGGATTCTGCACTATCTTGATAGATCCGTTTGCAGGTGATCCATGAAGCTCACTTTGACCTGCAGTCTGAAGTTCTGAGGAGACGAATGGAAACAACTACTACTTGGCACTGCAACCAATAAGCCATTGCTATTGTCCTATAATAATAATAATAATAATAATAATAATAATAATAATAATAATAATAATAATAATAATAATAATAATAATAATAATAATAATAATAACTACAGTAATTACAACAACAACTGTGCATATAACAATTCTTAACCGGAATTTTTTTTCAATGCCATGGTGCATGTTGCAACAGATGTTGCAAATTACCCCATCACACAGTGGTCCAGACACCCTTCAAACCTGGCTAAAAACACAAAATTCGATATTATCACAAATATGAAAGACCATACACATTTAATTAGGAAAGATGTAAGGTTTGCAGAAATATGTAGGTTTTCGTACAGCTCCTAAGGGTTGGGATTACAGTTAGTACCAATGTGAAAGATCACAGTCGATGGAAGGCCATGTGTCTACTCCGGTAGCAGATGCAAAGTTCCTGATGTGAAAAAAAATAATGTTTCGTTGTTAGGCGTCAACAATGATTGTGCAGAATGTTGTTATACAGTCATCGTTCACGACACATACATAGAACTCTAATATAGTTTCATGTACACTCCGCACCAAAAAAGCAACAGCTAACGCCGTGCACTCAGGCCAGCCAGTATACTCCTTCTTATTCCATAATCGTGTCAGGTAAAGAGACAACCTCTCTCTCTCCTCCTTTCTTCTCTCCCATACTAAAATTACCTAACAACATGGGCGCAATTCTAATTTCAAACTACACAAGTATAAGTTTCGATAAAATGAAATAACAAAACAGACGAAAAAAGATTCATAGGTTGATGTATTGAGAAAATGAAACGCACAATGAAAAAGTGAAACTAATGAATATCTATTACACAGAGATTCAGAAATGAGGCAGAGAGAGAGAGAGAGAGAGAGAGAGAGAGAGAGAGAGAAGAGGAGAGAAGAAGGGAAAGAAAAGGGAGAACAGATAAAACTGTGGAATTCAAACGTAGTAAGAAAATGACCTAACATTATAAATATCCGTTTTCAGAAATCCAACAGTAGTAGAGAAATAACGTATATTTTTAAATATTCTTTTCAGAACTATTCGAATATATAGAGGATACTTTAAACATTCATAATGCCACTTTTATAATGGATAACACACTCAATTTCAAGTAGGAATGTAGATCTCCGAGACACATCTAGGATAATGTCAAAAGTTTAACACACATGCTTTGTTTCCGTGTGGTTCGATTGCAAAGTCGGTAGTGTTCATTGGAAAACAAGACAAAGGAAACGAAAAAAAGACAAAGAAAGAAAGAAAGAAATAGAAAAATAAGGAGTTCTATTTTACTGCTAGATTTCTATCAGAAAGGCCCTATATTAAAAGTCAAAATTGTATCGTACTGAAAAGTTAGAAATGTTCGAAAGGAATAGTTTGTTCCTCATAGATGTAGTATGTTTCACATTTGAACGTAAATAAAACACATTGAATTATAGGATGGAAACAATTTTTATGTCGAAGTAGTATAAATAAAATTTTGTTATAGCGTAAAAAAATATAATGTAATTTGCACAGATAGAATGAACACGCTAAGAGCTCAAACGGATCATCGTGTTAGTCGGATGATGTTGGTTAGGTTATAGACCACCAGTGGGTCAAGGATTCAAACCCGTAGTGACCCGGTAATTCGACTGCGACTGGGTAGCCTAGAGGATAGAAAAGAGATTTTAGTTATTCCCTTGCGTTTAAACAGTATTTCTGTCAGAGATGACCAGGACTGGAGATGTTATCCCAGAGCACGAAAAACACAACACTGAAGTTCCCAGTTAATTAGATTCTGCAGACCAGGTATATCGGGCTCTTACTCCGTTTTAAGTTTGGAACATGAAGTGAGTGTGTGTGTGTGAGAGAGAGGGGGAGAAGTGAAAGATGTAAAGACAGGATAGGGAAACGTCAAGAAAGAGAGAGAGGAGCGGGACGAATATAAATATGAAAGATACTTATCATTGCCTGTGTATGATGTAGAACGCACACACTGTTTACTCGAACTATCGCTAGTGATGCCCTGTAAGTTCTGCATCAGAAGATGAATCTCTGTTTGCAGCCATTATTTTGCACGAATAAGTCATACTGTCTGATGAGGAATCGAACCAAGATTATTCATTGTGAAGTCTGGCGAGTTAGCACTACATCACCGATTCCTTTAGCCAAACTTTGTTTAACAAATAGTGTAGTGTTTCTTTCTGAGAACGATAACACGTAAAGTGTATATTGCAGATCAATGATATCTTTGGAATGTCCTGGTAATTCCCCTGGCCTTTCCCAACCAACATTCGTAAATCGTCTCTATCATGATACAGGTGTTTGCTTCCACATTCTTATGTATTGCTTGTGCAGTATGATAAGTCGATCCTTCACAATCACTTTGTAAAAACACGACTTCGGCGTGAACAAGATTTGAACCTGTGTTAGGTAGCTATATTATTCATAAGACCATTACGTTACCACTACACTTTCAAGTGACCTGAAATTATAAGCCAAATGTTACTTACTGTAGCCTTGATCTTCAGAATGAACCAAGTGCACAACGAAATTGATTTATTCGACGGCATAGAGAGAAATTAGTACCCACTAATAAAGAAAAAAACACAATCCCGGCTAAAATAACAGAAATAAAACATATTGCAGTATTTTCGTCGTGCAAGTTCAAAAGTACGTTAGTACTACTACTACTACTACTATTAATAGTAATAATAATAATAGTAATAATAACAATAATGATAATAATAAATGTTCACATTCACAGTTTCGTAGTCTATTATTATTATTATTATTATTATTATTATTATTATTATTATTATTATTATTATTATTATTATTATTATTATTATTAGCATCAATTACTTGCTTCGTTGGGTTAAATTGAGGAAAAATAGTAATATGTTCAGTTACTCAATCACTGTTTAGTATTACTAAAGCGCTCTTTGATATCGGTCATTTTCGGTGAGTTTTATATATCCCCTCCCCGCCCTATGTTATGGCGTACGGCATCTGCAGTGTCATTGTTAATCTCAGCGGGCCGGAAAACTATGAATTCGACACTGTTATTGGTTATTTCGATCATTTTCATGTCTCCCCGTCCCCCAAGTTGAGGAACTGAATTTGGATTTAAGCAGAAGTGTCACTGTTAATCTCAGGGACTCCAAAATTATAGATTCGCCATTAATATAGATTCGCCACTTTTAGTTCCTTTTTAAATGTCGCTCCCCGTCCCCATCTATTAAGTTACACCGTCAAAGTGATATGATAAACCATCTCAGGTTGGAACTTCTTCTAGTTTGGAAATTTCATCGAGATTGGTTTGGTGGTTCAAGAGTCCTTAAGTTTTATTATTTTTATATATATATCTCCCTCTCCCATTCTCCTTCCCAAGTTCTCCCGTGAAAGTGAAATGATACAGGCCCGAACCTCACCTACGTTAAAAATTTGATTGTGATTGATCCTATGTTTCACGAGTTATCAATATTTATTTATTCTTTTAACTCCTCCCTCACCTCAACCCTCAAAGTAAATAGATAAATACCATCTTAGACCCAAGCCTCAACAATGTTGAAAATTTAATCCAAATTGTTCGAGTGGTTCAAGAGTGATGAAGTCACAAAAACAGTCACTTTCATTTTCATTTCTTATATATATCTCCCTCTCACGGCCCCTACGTTGCACAGTCAAACTAAAATGATAAAAGTCGTTCACGATCAGAACCTTATCTATGGTGAAATTTTGATAGAGATCGGTTTGGTAATTCAAGAGTTATCACGTTTTATTCACTTGTATATATCAACCCTGCACCTTCCTCTAAGTTTTACCGTTAAAATGAAATGATAAAAAAGCTTATCAATGTTGAAAATTTGATCAAGATCGGTTGAGTGGTTCAAGAGATAAGGAGTCACAAGCATAGTTATTTTCAATTTTATAATATAGGTTATTACCATTATTATTACTATTATTATTATTATTATTAATAATAATAATAATAATAATAATTGCGTACTTTTGAAATTGCACTGCGAAATTGCTGCAAAATATGTTTTATTTCTTTATTTTTTCCTCGATTGTACGTTTTTCCTTTATTAGTGTGCACTAATTTCTCTCTACGCCATCGAATAAATGAATTTCGTTGTGCACTTTGGTGCAAATAACGTTACAGGAAGAAGCCGGTTCCTTTAAAAGATCAGGGTGAAAGTAAGTAATATCTGGCTCATAATTTTAGATGACATGATAGTATAGGGCTAACGTAATGGCCTTACGAATAATACAGCTATCTAACACAGGTTCAAATCCTGTTCACATCAAAGTTACTTTTTCATATAGTGATTGTGTAGGATCGACTTATCATACTGGACAAGCAATACATAAGAATGTGGAAGCAAACACCTGTACCATGATAGAGACGATTTACGAATGTTGGTTTGGAAAGGGTAAGGAAATTACCATGACATTCCAGAGACATCAGTGATCTGCAGTATACACTTTTCGTGTTATCGTTCTCGGAAAGAAACACTACACCATTTGCTAAACAGAGTTTTGGGTAAAACAACCGGTGATGTAGTGGTAAAGTGCTAGACTTCCAAATGGAAAATCTTGGTTCGATTCCCCATCAGACAGTATGATTTTTCGTGGAAAATAATGGCTGCAAACAGAGATTCATCTTCTGATGGAGAACTTACAGGGCATCACTAGCGAAGGATCGAGTAAACAGTGTGTGCGTTCTACATCATACACAGGCAAAGATAAGTATATTTCATATTTATATTAATCCCGCTCCTCTCTCTCTTTCTTGACGTTTCCCTATCCTGTCTTTACATCTTTCACATCTCCCCCTCTCTACCTCTCTCTCACATATGCACTTCATGTTCCAAACTTAAAACGGAGCAAGAACCCGATATACCTGGTCTGGAGAATCTAATTAACTGGGAACTTCGGCGTCGTGTTTTTCATGCTCTGGGGATAACATCTCCAGTCCTGGTCATCTCTGTCAGAAATACTCTTTTAACGCAAGGGAATAACTAAAATCTCTTTTTTTATCCTCTGGGTTATCCAGTCGCAATCGAATTACCAGGTCACTATGGATTTGAATCATCTACTCAGTGGTAGTCTATAACCTAACTAACATCATCCGACTAACACGATGATCCGTTTGAGCTCTTAGCGTGTTCATTCTATCTGTGCAAATTACGTTATATCCGGAAGAGATTAAATCAATTCTGGATGTTTGGAACAGATAAATCTTCAGAAAAGACTAGAAAATGGTAATATATTTTGTTATTTGAAAACAAAATTTTATTTATACTAGTTCGACATAAAATTTATTTCCATCCTATAATTCAGTGTGTTTTATTTACGTTCAAATTTGAAACATGCTTCATCTATGAGGAACATAAACTATTCCTTTCGAACATTTGTAACTTTTCATTACGATACAATTTTGACTTTTAATATAGGGCCTTTCTGATAGAAATCTAGCACTAAAATATAACTCTTCAATTTTCTCTTTCTTTCTTCCTTTCTATTTTCTTTTCGTTTCCTTTCTCTTGTTTTTCGTTTGTTTGTTCAATTTGCATTAGTAGTCTGAAATGAAGGATATGACCAACGCTATCTCCTGGGTTTATTAGAATGTATTTTGGATCAGTACGTCCAATGAACACTACCGACTTTGCAATAGAACCACGCGGAAACAAAGCATGTGTGTTAAACTTTTGACATTATCCTAGATGTGTCTCGGAGATCTACATTGCTACTTGAAATGGAGTGTGTTATCCATTATGAAAGTGACATTATGAATGTTTAAACTATCCTCTGTATATTCGAATAGTTCTTAAAAAATATGTAAAAACAAACGTTATTTTTATATTACTGTTGGATGTCCCTTTTCTTTTTCTTCTTCTCTTCTCTTCTCTTCTCTTCCCTTCTCTTCTCTTCTCTTCTCTTCTCTTCTCTTCTCTTCTCTTCTCTCTATCTGCCTCATTTCTGAATCTCTGTGTAATAGATATTCATTGGTTTCAATTTTTCATTGTGTGTGTTTCATTTTCTCCCTACATCAACCTATGAATCTTTTTTCGTCTCTGTTTTGTTATTTCATTTTATGGAAACTAATACTTGTGTAGCTTGAAATTAGATTTGCGCTCATGTTGTTAGGTAATTTTAGTATGGGAGAGAAGAAAGAAGGAGAGAGAAGGGGTCTCTTTACCTGACACGATTATGGTATAAGAAGGTGTTTATTGGGTGGCCTAACTGCACAGCGTTAGCTGTCGCAATTTTTTGAAGCGGAGTGTACCAGTCAATATGTGGATAAATAAAATAAGATTGAAAACCAAAATGGTTGTACTTGATATTGAATTTCATGTAAATATTTATTTTGAGTCCAGCCGAGTGCATTTCTACTGTGTGCTAGATGTGAAAGTAGAGGATGTTATCTCTTAGAGGAAAAGACTGATTATTGCCCGTTTTTGCCCGATCTGGGTACATTTGTATGTTTGTAGGGTAATATTTTTGCGAGTAGTAGTTAGACTAATGACTGTTTTTCCTTATCATTCTCGAAATGTCATACAAAACAAGACGAAGGAGGCCTCTACAAGTTCCGAAGGAGGCGAAGAAAGCGGAAGGATGAAGGAGGCGAAATGTATAAGGAAATAGAGACATCAAAAGGCAACATCGGATTGGTTTCCATGATAAAGAAACGTCCACCGAATTGACTAGTACAATGTGTTTTAGTAGTCAATTCGTACTAGTATGGAAATACTATGAGAAAACCCCTTGAACATGATATTGTCCACCACAATCTTACTTAGCCGGGTATCGAAGCGGGGGTTCCACGCACCAGAGGTAAGCGCTATACCACTGAGAAACCATGTTTTATGGAGGTTAATTAATGAACTAAATGAGAATTTAAAATTTTTCGATTTTAGCATTGATTTAAATAGTCCAACACATCTGTAATTGTAATATTTTTTTTTTTAGTTATTTCGCAATATAGCAGGATATTGCACACCATTACAGGGTACTGCACAGTACTTGCGACACAAGGACCATAGTCACAACTAATTTATTTGCATAAAACAATCTCAAACTAGCATCTCTGAAGCAAGTTGTAACTCGTGTATTTGAACCTTAAGTGCTTATCAACCCATCAAAATATTTCTTTTTCAAAATAGTTAGAAATAAACACACTATGTCTACAAGGTTCCTTCCTATTCTGCCTAATTACTGTTATGCTTAATGATCCTCTAGCACTTTGTAACACAATTTTTATCTAATCTTATCTTTAGGCAGAATAGGAATTCCTGTTCTGCCTAATTCTTTTAAAAAGAATATTTAGACTTAAGGGAAATGTATTATAGTACCTATTTTCAACTGAGATGCATTAAAGAACTTTTTGAATTAAATTCTCTGAAATGGGACTATATATAGTGTAATTCTTTACAAAAACCAAGTCGTAGAGTCATGGTCAAAAAAAATTGGCTTCCCATAAGCCCCATCATTAGCCGGTGGCGCAACCAGCTATGAGCTCGGGGGGCCGAGGTTTCCTTCGAAATTAATCTGGCCTATCTTATACAGCAGCGCTGCAGACAAATTTTGATGAAATCTCCAATCATTATTTCTTCTCATTTGTCCAGTATTTATAAAAGTATGCAAATTCTCTCTCACACACTCACCGTGAGTGAAGAGTGCTCTTAATCTGGTTTGAGGCATGTGACATCATGTACGAAATTTTGTCTTAATAATTTTGAACTAGAATTTTTTAATGCCTTTTAGCGTGTTAATGATAATAAAATGAAGTGAAATCTATTGAACGTCCCACGATTATGCTCTTTAGGCTGAGACAACGATTAAAGCAAGAGAATGATGATGGAATAATTGGTGGAATGAGAAAGTGGGAGAAAACGAGAGCACCACCTCGAAGAAACCCACGGACTCGGACCCGTTACAAAAATACTTGACCTCGGATCGATCCAGGGATCCCACGCACCAGAAGTAAGCGCACTACCACTGAGCCACTGTATCCCTGTTAATCATAGGGATAACTTAAACTTGTTGTAATGGGGAAATTTCAAACTTTCAATTTTGTCCATACCAGATGGTGCACCACGTCGTTTTCAGACTACTTTACTAGGTAGTCTTGGCTCCTCCCGAAATTAAATCCTAGTTGCGCCACTGTCTTTAGCATATCAACCTCAAAACTGTTCATTGTAACAAGTTTTGCAGTAAAAATAATCCTGTTGAGTCTTACACTATGGTGCAGTATCTATAGTGTACAATGAGTGTAAGATCAAAAATTCAGACTTTGCTTTCTTTTAAATGCTACTATATTATTGTATATCAACTCATATTCGGTAAGATTTTATAGGCTTATTTCTCTCATTTTGTTCATTTTATAACCAGTAAATAGAAAACTATAGCAAAATAAATCTTTTTTTCTTATATATGGCTCTACAACTAAAAGGTAAATTCTACCTGAAATTGAAACTAAATTTGCACGTACTTTATTATTTGAAAGACATTTAAAAAGTAATATTAACATATTTATAAAGCAGCTTCGATTAAATTATATAGCATAAATAATCCAATTTACATAGCTTTTGGCAGCTAGTATGGACAACTGAATCTGAGTTCTGTAATGTCCCCTTATTTGAAATAAGCAATTTAGTCTCAATATGGAAAAAAATAATTGGCCACTTACAATCAAGAATTAGTTGACATCTAGTTTGTGCCAATCAGAAACAATTATTTGTTTCCGTTTAGAGCTACTTCGGTGGGAAAACTGCATGCCAACGAATTCTTGCTTTTAATAGACCATTGCTCCACCAACGATATTGCTCCACATTTTAAATTAAAACTGTTCTATAAATTACGTAGAATTCACTAATGGATTTCCACTAAGATATGTACATCATATTTACTCCGAATTTCAAATAAAATTTACTATCTTTGGTAACACAAGAGAAACATTTATAACCCATTATAGGTATTGCATCATAGTGTGTCACTCCTTAGAATTGCCTTTACTTGAAAGCTAATGTTACAATGAAAATTTCAGTTTGTTTCTTTTTTTTTTCTTTTTTTCTTTTTTTCTTTTTTTTTTACGAAACTTAAGCCACTTTACATATTATGCGGGTCAAGACAAACACATTTCTTTAAGTTCGATATTTTAATACTCCTTGCAAAATTACCTTCCACAAAAGTACCATCCTTGTTACAAAAAAAAAAAAGTACATTCAACTTGAGTAATTCAGATTTAATCGAATCGAATCGAATCAAGCTTAATAGTTCCACATGGCCTCAAATATCGCGTCTATCTAAAGAACTTAGGGACACAACCATCAATAGCCCCATCTGATGCACTTGAACAGAGATTTTCTCCATGGTCGCAAATTACGCAGAGTCATACACTAAGAAAGGCACTTCTGTAGTATACAGAAAAAAGTGGCAAAGAAAAAAATAGCAAAAGGAAAGAGAGACTGATTATCAAAATAGACCCTGAACATAGACTCCTAATACTGAAATAGACTCTGAATGAAGTATGTCATCCATGACGTAGTCATGCCAATCACACTCAATAATTTGGAGCGGGATACTGCTGTTTCGGTATAGGACGTTTCGATGTAGGGCGTTTCGGTGTAGACAGTTCCGATATAAGGACGTTTAGGTGTGAGGCTTGTTCGGTGTGAAGTTTTATCATAGGATCATGGTTCATACCTTGCTTTTTCAGAATAGATCATACTTTCCAACAGTTTCACTCTCTTGTCCGTATTATACACCAGAAACAAGAAAATTAAAAAAAGGGAGATTTTTCGATTTTTCTTTTTGAAATTGTGCCCCTCTGTCCCGGATCTGGGATCACTTAGGGATCTGATTTTTTTAAAATACATTGTTACACACATATATAGGTGAAAAATTTAGTTCTTGTATCTTGAAAACTGAGGGGAGAAATTTTTGAAAGTCTGAAGGTGACCCATTTCTTCACATATGTATATACATATATGTAAAAAAATACTTCAAACATGTACTACGTCATTCTATCTACCTAGAATCATGGCTCAAACGCCATTTTCTTTATTATAACCTTTCTAACGGTGACAGTTGCACGTCCGTATCATACACCTGAACCGGTAAATTAGGGAAAATCCCAGAAGTATTTTTTATAATCCAATCAAAATATGTTGCCTCTCTGGCCTAGCCTTGGGTTGATGTGGGGATCTGATTTTTTTTTTTCTGGAAATACATTGTTATGTACATAATACGTATGCAAACTTTCATTCGTGTATCTTGTAAACAAAGGGCGGAAAAAATGTTAAAATCTGAATTTAGTCTCTCTCTCTATATATGTATATATAAACACATATATACATATACATACTATAAAAATTTACTCCGTCATTACTATTTAGCCTAGGATCTTCGTTCCAATGTTATTTTCTTTAGCATAACAAGTCCTTTCCAACAACATCACTCGCATGTACATATATGCCAAAAGCGGGGAAATCAGGGAAAACCGGAATTTTTTCTAAAAAAAAAAAAATCACTCCCTTGGAACACTTACGCCCTTCCTGCCCAGACCCGGTTTTACGTACGAGATCTAAAAAAAAATGAGAAATACCCGAAGGTATATACAATCTGTATGCAAAGTTCCAATCTGATATCGTGAAAATTAAAGGTCCGAAAAAGTTTTGAAAATTGTCGTAAGAAAAAATAATAAAGTCCCATCCTCCGCGTCCCACTCAGCGCCACCAAATTGACTATCCGGTTCCAAAACGCATTTGAGGTATCCTTTAGTTAATCCTTGGCTTTACTAATTAAAAAAAAAAACTGGCTTACATACCTGTTATAGAACCTAAATAAGCGGTCAAACACGATACTATGCCATGGTAACAAAAGTTACCAAAAATCCTAAAAGAGATAATTATGACACAATTCGGACTTTTAATATAGCCCCTTTATGATAGAAATTTAGCAGTAAAATAACACTCGTTTATTTTTCTTTCTTTTTTCTTTAGTTTTATTTATTTATTTATTTTTGTTCAGTTTGCATTAGTAGTCTGGAATGGAAGGTATGACCTACACTATCTACTTGGTTTATTATAATGTATTTCGAATGAGTACGTTCAATGAACACACACTAACGAACTTGCAACAAACTGCAATTTTTGATGCTGAGTGTACAAATAGAAGCTGGAAAATTTTACTAGAAACTTAATAAAGCATCCTTATGTATAATATGTATTAGTGGAAGTGTCAAATCAGAAGCAAGAAGCAAGACTTTGTTGACAATTGGGAGAAAAAAAAAAAAAAAAACAGGGTACGCGCTTCGGGAATTCGAGTCGAATGTAGATGCTTCGCACCTCTCATTATAGAAGTTATTAAATGCTCTCCTAAGAGAGAAATTTCATGTGCGATTCAAATGGAACGAATTACTGGCGAATATGAGGACATAATAAAAAAAATAAAAAGAGGCTAAGCAACATTTGTACAAATGCTAATTTAATTATATAATTACTTTGTTAAAGGAAATTGCATACAATTTTGAATTCTAAATTTTTTGATTCTAAGGAAACTGAAATTGTTCAGATTTTCTTGACCAGAATTTCTATAAGGTAGGCACATGCGCAGGAATTTATTTTGGGAGGATCCAAGTTCAATATGTGGATAAATTATATTAAAATTTGTAAATTCTCCCCTAAAATTGGCCTAAATTTACACAAAAGTCAGGATTTTCAGGGGCACTCTCAAGACCCTCCACTTCCTGTGATTCAGTTTGTAAGTTGGTTTCTTAGGAACGTTCTGAAATAAGCTTATTTGTTGACGCTGAATCTTTGAAATACATTTGAACTAAATTCGATTATTATTATTATTATTATTATTATTATTATTATTATTATTATTATTATTATTATTATTATTATTATTATTATTATTATTATTTCTTTGTCGTTTTCTTCATCTTACTGCAGACCTCATGTTCGTGTTGCTTGAGGCGTCAAGCCAGCGACTCAAGGGTCTCGACTTCGAATCGCTGCTGGGGTATGGTTGTTTGTGGATTTTAAAACCTTTATAGCAGTGCTGGAGGACACTCAAGACTGGCCGAAGTCCATTACTTAACGGGCCCAACAATATAGCCTATTTCTTGTCATCTTCCCCTTATTATTATTTTTACTCATCATACTGCTCATATTAATAATGCTAATTATACTACTACTACTCATAGTAATAATAGTAATAGTAATAATAGTAATAATAATAATAATAATAGTCATACTAATAACAACAGTAATAATCATAGAAAGACATTTTTGCATTGCGGTTTTAGTGTGTCCCTTTTCTCCACCGGGTAAACGTGTTCGTTTGAAACTTACGATCGTGCATCGTGTTCCACTCTATATCAATTCGCATTAATGACATACTAGAGATCCCAATCACCAACTACTGTTATTATCTTGATTCTGCAATATTTGTCTTCGTGAGAAAACAGGTTCCAGTGTATCACATTCTAGCATGTATGACCAGAGTACATAAATTTCAGGGGCTATGGGGAACGATCATTCTACTTTCGGTTGGACGACGTTGCGAATCGTAAGGGTAAGTATATTTCCATCCTTCAACATGTCCCTCCACTTGTGTAAGTTTCAATGCGATAGTCGTTGAGGAGTTGGATAGCTTGCCTTGTTGAAAAAAAAAAAACGAAAAAAACAGGAAGAAAATGAGCAGTCTGTGCAGTTGTTATAATAAGATACCTATGTTAGGGATATTCAACTTGGTATATACACTCCTTATTCAAAACGAGCGGGATTATGTCACAGAGTTTCTGAAAATTCCAATTTTAACAAAATAAGGGAGTAATTTATGTTATTTTTCTCTTGATAAAAAAAAATTCGAAACTATCAGTCTCATCACAGAAAAACAGGTGAACCATTTGCATTGAAGTTCGAAACTGCTAGCGTTTGAGGCAACATGTGTTTCTATTATTTCAAATTTATTAAATGTGAATTCTAAAGAAGAAACAGGTTTAAATATTTCGCAAATAATAATGGCATAAACATATTGTACTGTACGAAGAACAAAACCAATGGCTAAAATACGATGCACACTCATGTCCTAAGTGATTATCTCATATCTATAACTCTCTTCTTGTAAGAATATAATTTGTTAATGATTTTGTAGGGTACTTTTAATGCTGATACTATGGGCATAATCGGGAAATGTATATTTGTGGTAAAGTTCATAGGAAAATAATTATAAATACGCAAATTATAATGAGTGAGACAAAATGTTGCTAAATGGACAACAACGATTTAGTTTCATTTTATTGTTCTTATTTACTGCTCTTTTGACATGAAATTTGCTACATACCTGTCTTTGCCGATTATACACATATTAACATTATAAGAAATACAGGGCGAATTCGTTATCAAACTATATTCTTACAACAACATATTTATAGACATGCGACAATAATTTTGGACATGGGTGTGCGAGGTCGTAGGCCAAGCAAACACGGGGATCTGGACCAAGTACCCAGTTGTCCTCAGGCTTCGATAAAATATGTGTGAAATTCGTGTAGGTTTATCCACTCTTAATAAACAAATTCATTAACTTTGATCTCAGACCAGCTATAAATGTCAAAAGTAATTAATTATATTTAAGGTAAAAGTCGAACATCCTCTGAAGGAGTAGTTCCCAACCTGAGGGCGTAAAGAACGAGCAAACATAGTTAAAATTACTGACATAAAGAAACTGAAATTATAAATGAAGCACCACTTACCATCACCAGTTACAGTTTTGCTTCAGCAAAATTTACAGATGCTACATTTATGACATTTTATATTCCCTATTCCTATTCAAGACTTTTACGTTATTAAAAAATAATTGTCCTATGCTAATTAAGATTATTTACAAAATCATCGAAACTGAATACGAAATGCTATTTTAGTATACAGGTGGACTTCAAAAAATTATCAAGAGTTAAGATGACGATTATTATTATTATTATTATTATTATTATTATTATTATTATTATTATTATTATTATTATTATTATTATTATTATTATTATTATTATTATTATTATTATTATTATTGAGGTTTTGAGAACTCAATACTGCATCTAGAACATGATAAGATCGAGAAGATAAAATGGATGGAGAAAGTAACAAACGGAGACTTTTTTAACGAAGGTAGGAGAAAAGAGAGCGCTTTTAACCAGAATAACTAAAAAAAACTAACTCTGTCTTATGGAACCCGGAGGTTCAATGCCACGTTCACAAAAGCTCTCTACTGACTTCTATCCTTAGCCAACTGGATCCAGTTTCTACTTTGGATTCCTATCTCTGCGAGATCCATCTTGATATTGTCCTCCCATCTGCGCCTAGGTCTTCCTAATGGTTATTTTCCGATTGGTCTTCCTGTAAAGACTTTGAAAACGTTTCTACTTTCTTCCATCCTAGGTACATGACCTGCCCACCTAAGCCTCTTAGACTTGATGACCCTAATAATGTTTGGTAAACCGTATAAATTATGTAGTTCCTCGTTATGAAGTTTCCGCCATTTCCCATTCTCGTTCCTATTGGGTCCGAATATTCGTCTCAGGATCTTGTTTTCAAATACTTTCAGTCTATGTTCTTCTTGCACAGTAAGCGACCATGTTTCGTAACCATATAGAACAACAGGCATGGTTCCGCTTTCAACCAGAATGCTTTGTGAAAAGGCCAATTGGATTAGATAGATCTTGCGAAGAAATTGTGTTTTTCATACCGTCATAGAGGAACCGATGGAAGGAAAGCGACGAGTATGAAGAAGAACACAACTGATCGATGGTAGGTTTGAAAAATAGAAGAAAAGATTGGGAGTTAAAAATGGAACCTAAAGACTGAGAAACGTAAAAGAAATATTTCCCGGCCCAAACCTAGAAAATAAATCATTAGTCTCAGGACCTTTCAACAGTCAGAATACTTAATAATAATAATAATAATAATAATAATAATAATAATAATAATAATAATAATAATAATAATATGAAATCTCGAAGTGGTCAGATGAAAATCACGTATGACGAAGCAGTAAGGAGGTGGCGTAAAGTATGCAAAGTTTATGATGGGTACACCAGATGAAAAACGTTGGAAATCACTCCTCTAAAATCTCCACATGCCTTCTAGTTGCTCTCGAAGTGAGACCTCTTGGAAGGACACTTCTAATGAAATATGTTGAACAAATATTATTAACGAAACATTTTATTTAAAACATTGAAATGCTCACTATGAATTAATATAAAAAAAAAAAAAAACTAATCCTGCGTATATTATGTGTCAATCTTTAAATGTTTGATTTTATACTACAATAGAATTGCACGGTTGTCAGTTTCTATCTTGCTACTAATTTCTTTCTGTAAACATACACTTTTAAACTTCAAAGAAAGCCAGACCGTTTTCTCGAAAAAGTAATAATAATAATAATAATAATAATAATAATAATAATAATAATAATAATAATAATAATAATAATAATAATAATAATAGTAATAATAATAACAACAAAATATATAAATATTAACATTTATCTTCAGTTTTAAAACCAAATAGTATATGATTTTATTATCTTCAATTCCAAGTAGGGGACATAGCTTCTAAAGTGCGGAATGATTATTCAGTTGTTGAGCATGATAAAGCATTACTTTAGGAAACAAAAAGAACAGTATTCTTTTGGAAAATTTTCCACGTACTGAGGAAGTTCATACTAGTCTAAGAATTATGTAATTTCCTTGTTTTCTCATACATTTATTTCAAGTATTTATAATAATCAGATAATACAATATTGTTCCAGTTCCATAATTATATGTCACAAATCAGTTCTTTTCTAGAGTTTCTCCGACGAACTTCAGACAGGCAGAAAGCATTGACATCAAGGCAGGGGCGGATCCTCTGGGGGGCGGTGAGTTGTAATACTGCTACTTAGAGCTACTTTTAAGAGCTCCAAACTCTGGAATAGGTTTATATATATATATATATATATATATATATATATATATATATATATATATATATATATATATATATATATATATAAATAAGAAAGTTTCCCCTTCTGCGGGTGGAGGAGGCGATCGCCCACCCTGGATCCGCCCCTGCATCAAGGTAGATAACTCTAGATAAAGAATGAAACATTTCAGTTTAACCGTCCCACGATTATGCCCTTTAGGCTAAGGGAGACGGATGATTAAGGCAAGTGAATGATGATGGAAGAATCGGCAGAATGAGAATGTGGGAGGAAACGGGAGTACCCTGGAAAAACCCACGGCCACGATGCTATCCACCACAAACTTATTTGGCCGGGGATCGAACTAGGGCTTCACGTACTAGAGGTAACTACTGTACCACGGAGCCACCGTGCCATTCTATACAAAAAGAACAGTGCGTTTTAATGGGATACAAAGTGTAGAAGTATCACTTCGTATAGAATAATGTTTCTCGCATTTCTAGATACTGTCTTAGACTTCATGGAAATTCAAATTACAAACACAATCAACCCTCATCTAAAGTAAAGAAACTTGGGAATTCTATACATGTTTCAGTGTATTTTATTGTGTAACGACCTTTATATAGCTCCAATGTAAAAGCTTCAACCATCTTCTTTCTAATGCACTAGCTCTGCTTCTAATATATGCTAGTGGCGCTTCCGTAAAATAATTAAGAAAAGAAGAACTGAATCCTCATTCTGTGACAATTTGTGTCAATACAAGGAAAAATTTGCACTTTAGTTTCCAATAACTGGTATAGTACTTGTAATTGCTTCTTCCAGCTATCGTTCCCCTCAAGTTTTGTGAAAACTGGTGCACAATGACGACTCTGGAAAGCCTCAATCACTCGCACTTCCATTTGAAAATTAGTCTTACCTGAAACCCACAATGAGAAATTCAAATACTTTCTTATACTTTATATTAATCAACAGAGATTAACATTTGCGGAAAAAAAAGAGAGAGTTACAGGGTGATAGGACAGATCACGCATACTAATTTTCTTGTTTTTGATATTATCGATTCTCGGAGACCCTGGAAACCTGACCAAGAAGGCTAGCTACCATCATACTAAAAATAATCCTGATCCATTAGTTCTTTCTTGTATGCCTGTAAATGCTTGGATGAACTAATTAACTCTATGAAACCCGGAGGTTCAATGCCGCGTTCACAAAAGCTCTCCATTGACTTCTGTCCTTATCCAACTGGATCCAGTTTCTACTTTGTATTCTTATTTCTGCGAGATCTATCTTAATGTTGTCCTTCCATCTGCGCCTAGGTTTTCCTAATGCTCGTTTTTCGATTGTTATTCCAGTTAAAATTTGAAAGCGTTCCTACTTTCTTCCATTCTTGCTACATGACCTGCCCACCTGTGCCTCCTAGATTTTATGATCTTAAAAATGTTTAGTAAATGGTATAAATTGAACCGTTATGAAGTTAAATTTCCGCCATTCTCCATTCCTGTTAATGTTGGGTCCGAATATTCGTCACAGGATTATATTCTCAAATACTTTCCGTCTGCTTTCTTCTCTTAAAGTAAGCAAACCATGATTCACAACCATACAGCACAACAGACATGATTATCGTTTTATACGTATTTTAAGCTTCAAATTCCTCGACAGAATTCGACGGTAAAAGAATGTGAACTGAATAATAACACGAATTTCCTGTTTTCAGTCGACATTTAATTTCTTGGTGGATTTGATTTTAGTCTGCTAATATTGATCCTAGATATTTGAAAGTATCTACTTTATGCAAAGTATTAATTGATACTTTGACGCATCCATAATTTGAAGTATTATGATCCGGCGAACATCCATGTATTTAGTTTTCTCTGCATTTACTTTCAAACTCATATCCTGGCATGCGTTTAATAAGGCCACTGTTTCTTTCTATTGCCTTCCTATCCACTATTAGATTTACACCATAAGCATACATTTTACCAGTGCTTGGGTGGTAATAAAATTTTCAGACTTTTAATGCGAAGAAAACTTCATTATAAATAATATATTAATTTCACTCAGTATCTATTTATTATTCCATTTAACAAAAGAAAAAAGTTAAGTTAATATGTTTTAAATTCAGTGACTCCAATTTGAAATCCTTTCTATTATACTCTTTCAGAAATAATTTTACCTCAATTACTCTCGATTAGGAGTTGTGTTTCCAAAATGCTCTTGAGCACTACATACACGTTTATTTAATTTTAGAGATGACCTTATAAGATAAATTTTACGTATCCAACTACCACACTACATGACTACCATGATGTGATTGCAGTCCAAAACCATTGTAGAACATTCTGAATAACTGAGACACTTCCATTGAATAATGTCCAATATGCTACGAATTTCATGGACATCGCTCGATGGCAACACTATTCAACAATATCATTATCACTACTGAACACCCTTTTGTACTTTTCTCCGCTCAACTTTTGGAAATATGATTAGTATGCAATGAGGCAATGAATTATATATTCACGTATAAGAAATTTTAAGAATATTGAAACAATGTTAGAACAAGCATTTTAGGAATTATCCAAAAAATAGATAGAAAGATTACGATCTTGGCTAATAATTAGATTTTCGGTCGGAGGCCACAAATTTTTTGAACTGCCCCGAAATCAAGTTTCCATATTTTCTGCAAAATAAGCACACCATACTGAGTTAAATGATAGTTTGAGTTTTAGCTATACTGTATGAAATTCTCGAGATATAAGGCGTACAAGAAAATTTGTGATTGAATGAAATATATTGCAGTTTTTGGATCAGGGGCCACAACATTTTGAACGATCCCTAAATCGAGTTTTCGTATTTTTTAAGGAATAAGAACATCATACTGAGTTAAATGATTGTTTGGGTTTGGCTACAATATATGTAGTTCTCGAGATATCAGGCATACATGAAACTTTTTGATTGAAATATACTGCATTTTTTGGATCAGGGGCCACAACATTTGTGAACGGTCCCTAAATCGAGTTTTCGTATTTTTTTATGTAATAAGCACATAGTACTGAATTAAGTAATAGTTTGAGTTTGGCTACACTATATGTAGTGCTTCAGTTCTAAGGCGTACAAGAAAATGTTTGAATGAATAAAATATATGGGATTTTTTTTTATATCAGGTCGACAAAAAATTTGAATGGCCTCTAAATCGAGTTTATTAATTATTATTATTATTATTATTATTATTATTATTATTATTATTATTATTATTATTATTATTATTATTATTATTATTAATATTATTATTATTATTATTATTATTAATAATAATAATAATAATAATAATAATACGGAATAAGCACATCATACTGAGTTATGTGGTAATTATTGTTTGGCTACACTATATGTAGTTCTCCAGATATAAAAAAAAGTCTGCAAGAAATGTTTTGCCCGAAATATATTGGATCTTTTAATCTAAAAAGAAAAGACGGAACTTTAATTACGCTTTTGCTTTACGTCATTATTCAATAACGAGGTTACAAAGGGCAAGACTTACTATTAGAGTTGCAACTGTCCGGAGTACTGTTTCTCTTTAGGATTTTCTCTTTCCAATTAAGTTTGAATTTGCAACTACACGCTCCAAAACTCAGGGCTCCAGCCATGATGCTTGGGGAAACCCCAAATTTTCATTTGGAGTTGTGTAACAACAAAAGTATGTTTCAAGATAAATACATAATATTTTTATTATTACGACCATTGTTCAAAAACTATTATTTTAGTTTTACAGTATCACAGAACATTCCAGAATTGCTGAGGGTTTCTTAGGTTAAATTATAATGTTTATTTATTATTATCTTTGGATTTTATACCGTTTAGACTAGTTGGGGACTACCGATTCAAACTAGCCTTTGACCAGCTGGGGACTCTGCCTCCAGACTTCCGCGTTTGCTTGGATTACTGTATCGCATCTATTATACATCGCCTTTGCATCAAGAGTGAATTTTTTGCATTTGCTCTTTAATTACATTTCCGGAAATTAGCCCAGCTGGCGGCTAGGCACACTGACCACCACTTTTACTCGGCCTACGGCCTCGCACTTCTCAAACCTACAATTTTATCAAATTTAAAGTTTCTTTTCGTATTTCAACTATCTAAAAAGAAATAAGATTATCTATCGCAAGGAAACGCCCACTTAAATAACATGGGAATGTCCTTATCCCCCCTTTAGACCTCTTAAAAATTAAAGGCAATTCTCCTGTGGGCACTTTTGGCAATTCTGCTGTGGGCTAGTCTTGGAAGGATACAATCATGCAAAATTTCACCATCCTAATCCTGACGGAAGTGCCTAAACAATTTGGGGTGTAGAAAATGTTTCATATAAATATCATGATAAATATTTTTCTATACCTCATAAAACCAATCAACACTTGGAAATTTTATTTTTTTCTTATTTATACACACAACACTATTTACTTAGTTGACGATAACGAAAACGTATAAACATACCAAATTTCAAGTTTTTATTCCAATTTCGAATACCTAAAATTTGAGATTACAGGTAAAAAAAAGGTCCATTTAAAAAACATGGGAAATTTCTTCATCACCCCTCTAGACCCTCTGAAACTTAAAAATATTCACTGTTGGCAATTTTTCTGTTGGATAATCCCGAAAAGCTACAATCGTGTCAAATTTAACCATTGTAGTCTTACAGGAAGTGCCCAACAATTTTGGTGTGTAAAAAGTGTCGCATATGAATAACATGGAGAGGATTTTTCAGTTCTCTATAAAACCATTCTAAATTTGAAATTTTTTTATTTTTATTGATTTACTTTAGTAACGCCAATGAAAACGTACAAGCATACCGAATTTCAAGTTTTTTTTATTCCAATTCCAAGTATCTAAAACATGTGATTATAAGTCCAGGAAAAAGGCCCATTTAAATAACATGGGAATTTTTTTCATGCTGCCTTTAGGCCACTTAAAAATTAAAAATATTCACTTTTGGGAACTTTCCTGTAAGGTAGCTCCGGAAAGCTACAATCATGCCAAATTTCAACTTTCCATGTCAACCGAAAGTACCCCTTTATTTTATATCAGTTCATGGAGTTTTATATATAGTTAGGATTATAACGTCGTATCTTCGGGGGTGGTACGTAATTACCTTTATATACATGAAGCATTGGTAATCGCCAGGTTTCTAGACATAGAATGATGCAAAATTTAGGGAAGAACATGGACATTAAATGAACGTTTTTTATTCGAAAAATAACTTCCCCTCTAAAAGAACTTCTTTTTTTAAAGTTAAATGTGCCACGATTATGAGACAATGCTATAGGAGGCGGTAAATATAGAATGGATGATAATGGTGGAATAATTGAAGTAGGAGGAAATAGAAGAACACCGAGATAACTCAAGTGTACGGTGTTTGTCCACCACCATTTACTTGGCGCGGACTAGGGCCGAACCAGGAACCCCACGCACCAGAGATGAACGCTTTTACTCTGAGCGATCGCGATCAATAAAATTACTCATATTTACACTTCTAAAGCGCTTGCCACATCTTTCGCAAATAGAAGAAAAAAGATAATTAAAATCGGTATTGTTCTTTACGTACGAAATAAATAGGTACAAGTATTGTGTGATTTACCGTATTTTATTCTTGTATAATTTATAATATACAAAATGCTCATTACTTTCATTCAAAATTTCAGTTTTTAAAATCTTGGTATTTTACGAGTTTTATTTTATTATAAACTCAAAACATTTCCTTAAACCTGCACTAACTCTAAAACACATTAAAATTCTTTCTTATAGTAATGTCATACTATTTTTTTCATAAGTAGTATTTTCTGTGTTTTAAAGTTTAATATTTTTATTTTCTAAATGAGTTTTTTTGTTTTTCATGTACACTGGACCTTTTCTAGCCGCAGATCTTGAAAGGAAGGCCAATTCAGTTTGTTTCTCCAGTAATACTTTCAAAATTACATATCGGAAAGTGTTGATTATTTGTACTCAGTAGTAACGAGAAAATATGTAGTGATGTAATTAAGTAGGCATTGTGTTGAAATTTCCTTCTGCAACCAGATAGATAAAGGAGAACAATAAAATAAGGATTTCCTTTCATAAGTACATTTGGAATGTACAAAACAATCAACTTCCCTTCAATAATATCGCAAGGAAAATAACCTTACGTATGAGCTCACCGTATGGGAATGATATTGAAAGAATATCACGTGATGAGAGATAAAGAAACAAGACGCAATAATATCCTGTTTAGGTTATGTAGAAACTTCCAGAAAGTATCCTGGATAGTGATAGTATTTCATTTCTCATATCTAAACAATGATACTTATTCAAATTTGATTCAAGATAAACTATGTGGCGCTGTGATTGCTCATATACATGTTCTGTGTGTCGTGCAGTCATTGTCATATCTGCATACACACACACACAAACATACATACATACATACATACATACATACATATATATATATATATATATATATATATATATATATATATATATATATATATATATAGTGGTGTATTTAAGGGGAGTTCCAGGCTTAAGCCCAACCGAAATTTTTTTTTACTATTTTAAAGTTAATGAAATATCTTAGAGATTTTTCACATTTTCAGGAATAAGTAAAGAAGGCTCTCTCCGAAAGAAAATTGTAAATACCAAACTGTATATATATATATATATATATATATATATATATATATATATATATATATATATATATATATATATTAGGGTGGTCCTTATTTTACAACATTGTAATTTTTTTGGGACATCCCTTGATTTGGTGCCACTTGTCAGAATACTATCTTCTGCAAAATTTCATTCCAATCGAATACGAATAAATGGTACCGCAAAGAGCCTAAAGTTTTTGTTCATTTATTAGGAGCTTTTGAATTCTCCAATAGATGGCAGCACATATAAAGATATAACAACAAGCATTTACAAGCGAAATTTTTAAACTCCTGTGATTTTCAAGAAAAAATAGTAAGTTAAGATGTGCTACGAAAATAAATTATTTTGATTGGATAAATGTCACACTTAATATGTATTTTCGCATAACGTTCATGCAACCACAAGCGCCTAATTTTATGTTTCTGCTGAGTTCCCCCAGTTCTGTTGTTAGTTGATGACCAGTGGAGTAAAAGCGAATATCTTACAGCAATGGAAACTAGAAGCACCGATGAGATCGATTTTTTAAAGCACGACAATTGCCAAATTGTTGGTTCCAAGTTACTATCAAATGCACAAATGCTCAGGGTATTGTTTTACAACCGTAGAAAAGTAAAGTTTACGTCGTGGTGCATCTTTAGTGATAAAAGAGGTTGAAGTTTTCTCTTTTGCTTTTTGGTCGGAGGGGAGGCCCGTATCTCAATAAAAATATTCCAGCACAGATAGAGCATTTGGAAAAACCTTACAATGAATGCAGGTCTTTGCAGAAATCTCCTTTTTGGAAACTGAATTACAAAAGAAAAAGGATGAAGACTTTCTGGAAAAACTGGATGATGTTTTGGACATTACTCATTTTTCTGCTTTGGCTCTTATTGACAATGAGGAAGATAAAATGGATCTTATTAGTTAGAGGAAAAAGGACGACCTGGATGCATGATTGAAGCGGACATTGTCCTACTGGAAAAAGAGAGATCGAAACTTGTTGCAGTTTTGGATAAATGCAAAGTTAGTGACAGAGAAGTGCTTCATATTTTTACTGCTGTTGCCGACGCATTGAATCAAGATATAGATGCCTTGGTTATAAATAAATCATCTATTAGCCTTTGTCGTCAATATTTGTGTCAGTTAGAATCTGCAACTTGCAAGAAGCTTCTTTGGGTGAAATTGAAAAAATAAATGCTGTTACCGTGCACTAAGATGAAAAAATGCTTCCTGCATTAAGAAAGACAGTGTTCATTGACAGACTACCGGTTACTGTTAATTTCAATGAGAGTGAACGATTACTAGCACTTCCGAAATTACCATCTTCAACAGGAGAGCATCAAGCGATTGCTGTGCATAATACTCTGGAATACTCTTGGTCTTGTTGATGAAGTTAAAGATCTTTGATGTGGCACAACCTCCGCAAATACTGCACGAATAAAACGTGTCTGCATCTTGTAGGAACAATATTTGGGAAGAGATATTTTATATTTGTTATGCAGGCATCACATTTATGAACTCGTTTTAAAAGTTGATTTCGAGTCAAAGATCAATGATCATTCCGGAAACATTTCTATTTTCAATCATGCTTAGAGTGATATTGACAAAGCTAAATTCCCGGTATACAAAATGAACGCATTCAAGACAAACTACACGACACTGTCAATGACGTTCTTTAGATTGCTATGCAGAATATCTAGAATAACTTACACAGAGAAGACTGCCTTGAACTTATTGAACTTGTCGTTATTTTTGTCGAAGGAGTTTCACCCAGAAGTCCCACTCAGCATTACGTTTCCCAGGAGCTTATCATCTCGCCAGATGGATGGCAAAAGCCATATATTCCTTGAAGAGTTTACTCTTCAGTAATTCATTTTCACTGGAGTAAAAGCCTGATTCACTTTCACTTACTGCTTCTAGTACTGCTCGTGATTCACTTTCACCTACTACTTTTTTTTTTTGAAAATCATAAAAAAAGAGTTTGAAAATATTACTTATCGGTGCTTGTTACTATATTTTTATAGGTGCTGCCATCTATTGCATAATTATAAAGCTCCCAATAAATGAACAAAAACTTTAGGCTATTTGCGGCACCATTTATCCACCCCGCCTTATAGTTTGCGTTACAAAAAATACCTTGGTAGTGTGATGGTTAATACTACGACTAAGTAAATTGCATCCGAATAATTTTAGCACATAAACTAGTCATCATGTGTAATTAATATCAAAAGGCATTTACGTTTCTGAATTCACCGTAAAATAATAATGCATGTTGTAGTTTATTTGTTAAGTATACGGTTATGCAAGTGGTGTAATGAAAATGTAGGAGCAAAGTTTTTTATTTCTTATTACAAAATAATTTGTGTGAATTTGAACCAGGGAATCCATAGCTTCAGTTTATTTGAATAGTGTGGTGCTGATACTGTGGTGTCTCATATTGTATAGTGTAAATGCATTCATAACTTGAAGTTGCTTGGGAAAACGTTTAGTATTATTCAATTGTGCAATTTTTCTCATGGATTGCTTTGGTTTGATATGAAACTGTTCTAAGAGGAGAGACTCAAGACAATTCAAAATTCAAAAATCTTTCACTTTAACGTTCCTCTTTAGATTAAGGGAAAGGAATGATTAGAGTAAGTGATTGAGGATGGAAAAATTAATGAAATTAAAAGGTGCAAGGAAACGGTAGTACGCCGAGAAAACTCAAGGACACGATGTTGTCCAGCACAGAACTACTTGGCTGGGTATCAAACCAAGGACCCCATGCACCAAATTTAAGAACTCTACTATTGAGCTACCGTCGCCCAGCTCAGAATTTTAAAAGGGACCACTAAAATTCACACACAACATAGTATCTTAGCTTCAAAAAATCATAATAAACTTGAATTAAATTTCGATATTAAAATGCAATTTGTTAGTGTTTTTATGTATGTATTTACATTGTTCTTTAAAAAAAAAAAAACAAGAGATGAAAATGACTAAAATAGTTAAAAGCCGTATCTTTAAATTCGACCGTCACTTCTATCTCGAAACGTTGTTTCATAAGAGCGAACGTCTGTAACCTAGTTGATCGTTAGAAGGAATATGCAAATGCATTTTTTAACCTATTGTTCAATTGGCAGATAACTGAAGGCAAATCTCTAGTTGGAAGACTGTTGCTATATCCCTCAAGTACTTTGCAGTTTGCACAACAGTTTTTATAACTCTGTTGCATGTCTTTACGAGGAAACGAAAACAACTAGAATTTAAATTACTATTTGACCTTGACTATCTGCAGATAATGATGATTAAATAACAAACGTTTATATGTGTTGGAGTGGACAGGGACGGATCCAGGATTCTTTGAGGGGGAGGGGTGCACCAATAACTACAAGTACATTTGAATTAAATTTGAGTTTTTTAAATCCTTTAGACACCTGTGATGTGAATGAGGGATTCCTTTGGAAATGCTAAGTGTCTGCTATCGATGAACTCGTTTCCTTCAACCTTCAGAAAATTGACTTAAACTATTGATTTTGCAAAACTTACTGCTAGGTTTTCACTTTAGATAGTGTATATTTACAACGAAGGGGATGCACGTACACCTTTGCACCCCTCTAAATCCGGCCCTGAGAGTGGATAAGAACTTTGATCACCGATTGTCCTGAGATCTGCGCTTTACTATTACTCCTCTAAATATTTAAAGATATTTAATTCAAAATGTCTACTAATAACGCATTTCTTTACTTTATAATACAATATAAAACCTTACAACATAGAGTTTACTTATTCTAAATGCATACTTCTGGTTCTATTTTCTTGGCGTGGGAGACCCGAGTTATATTCCCGGAAGGTCATGTGGTTCAGATCTGACGTTAAACTGTAGGTCCACGTCTCATATAGCCTCGCTGATGAAAGAGATGCTAAACTAAAATCAATCAAGTCAAATAGTTTTTTTTTTTGTCTTAACACCTTGATACAATCCGTATATTCAGAGATGCGGGAGAAAGCAAGGAAGTTACGGTCAAATTCATATAAAATGGCTTACTAGTTTCGATATACGACGCGTATCGCGCTGCGTTCTGCTTTGCGGAACGTATTTCAATTACACTCGCTAGATGGTGTTCTGATTGTGGTTTTGCTCACAACTTGTGACTAAAGTAATATATAGTGTCTGCATAATGATTTCATTGCTTCAGCAATCATGACGTCATTGATTGAGTTTTGAAATCACAGTTTCGATTTGGATGTTTAAGTTTTTTTTTTTTTTATTTAAGAAATTAACTGAATATAAATTATCAATCACAGTGGCTTGTTTCTCTACTGTACTGTTTACTTTTATTTTCAATTCAAGTCATTATACGAAGTTTACGTAAAATTTTGTTTTATGATGCTGGGTGTTACAAAACAACACCGACAACGTTTGGGAGGTGATTTCTGACCCTAAGATAAGACAAACCATATAGATCTATATAAGTGTAGAAATGCTTCCTTTCGATGCTATGACCAGCCAAAAATTTGTCAGAAAAATGCAAGAACAGCCATAATTTTAGAATAAAACGTCGGATCTAAATCAAGTAATAGGGAATGTCTTTTTTTCTTAAATAGTAGCTTCAATTAATGCATAGTTGGTCGTGGTGCGGGCGGGTGCAAGGTTGACCCCAAAGAAACTTGAAAACTGTTAGAGTATTCTCTCAAGAATTGAATGAGGAAACTAAACAACAATCATTTGCAATATCTGAAGGAACAGAAACCGTGGTATATTATTTACGTTAGAAGAACACTATTAGAACTCAAGAGAATGAAAATATGGGTGTAGGGTGGCTCAATGGTAGACCTCTTAGCTATAATGCGTGCGGTCTGTGGTTCGATCCCCGGCCAAGTATGTTTGTGGTGGACAACATTATGTTCGGAGGTTTTCTCGGGGTACTCCTATTTCCTCCCACATCTTGTTCCACCACTTCTTCCATCATAATTCACTTACCTTACCCATCGTTTTCCTTAGCCTAAAGGGTATAATCGTGGGACGTAAAATTGAAAGATTAAAAAAAAATCAAAGATACACATATTTGGTTGATCTACTTTGTCTCTGTACAGAATAAACTCTGGTTGAAACATCTGAAATGAAACGAATTTTTAAGTTTTCATGGTTGTGTCTTTTAGTCTAATGAAGACGGATAATAAATGAAAGCAATTTCTTGGGAAATAATTCATGGACAGAGAGTGTGTTAGAATAGGGGTACTCCACCAGAAAACTCACTAACACGATATTGTCTACCACAAAGTTTCATGGTCTGAATTTTAACTAGGAATACATAAGATCAGAAATGAGCACTTTATCACTGAGCCACCGTATTTCCACTTTATATGTAGAACTAGGATTCTCATAGATAGATCGGTCAAGTAAATATTATGTGTGATAAACCAACGTACAGGAAAAGGCACTGACGCTGAAAGAAGTGAAATTTGTAGAGTTCTATTCGTCCGGCAAAGATAAGTCGTTTTTTAGGTCAGTTATTCTCAACAGGAGGCACATGGACAAGTTGTCGGTGAACTCAGTGATAGGCAATAAACATATTATACGGCGTTATTCTTTATCACGCAACCGCTCTGCAAGGATTAATATACGGAAGCCACAATAGTACTATATGTATTTTTCCGCACTTACAATATAAACAAATACAATTGTTGACAGGTTGTTGCGACATCATGCAGCAGAGGCCATATATAAGACCGTATTACTGAGAGACTGAACTACTAAGGGCTGGATTAGCGATAGTCTAGCGCAGTGGTTCTCAACCTAATTCCTGTCACGACCCCCATTTTATAACATCCTTTTGTCATTGACCTACTTACAGTTTTTAATAAACTTGTGATAAACTTGTGTCTGATTTTTAATATACCTATTGCTGAGATCTCAAGATACTCATCTATTTCTATAATAGAAGAAGCCATTTCTTGCATATAGTGGATAAAGTAACTTCCCTAAAAGAGAATGGATTAAAACTAATTTGGCCAGTTCATTCATATTACAACAGAGATGCAAATAACCACTCGCCGACTAATATCACTAATAAAAATATCGAAGGTAAATAAATCTTTTATTTGTGGGATATGGGCTAGTAAAGTTTTGTTGCTCATTTACAGCCCTGAATCGTATCCGGTCCGTTATGCTGTTTCAAAATAGACTCCTTTGAAAATTTTAAAACTTCATAACTCCCTTAATTTTGGGTCATATGATAAGAAAATAAACCGATTTCTAATTATTGGTTTTAAAAACTTGAACAGTTGTTAAAAAAAAAGTTACTGAGTATTTTAAATAACTTGATTGTGTGCGTCACGAAGATTGAACTGGACATTGCCACACTAGTGAAATCACATCATGCTCAATTATCTCATTAGCTTTCAATTTTAATTGAATTTCAATATGGGCAGGTTTTGTTGCACTTGATTTTTTCTGATGTTTTAATATGCAGTTCTCATTAGTTGCATAGTGTACCTCTTTCATTTAAATTGATTTTTAAATGGCTGTTTAAAATGTTTAGTAGACCTATTTTTTGTTGTTCTTAACAGTATGTATCAATACAGAAATATGCCTCTCAGAACAAAATTCAAAATAATATTTAAAAATATTTTCCGGTATTAGATTCTAACTATATTTATCTTTTCCGCTTATTTTCGCGATCCCTATGAAACCCTTTCTCTACCCCTCTAGGGGTTGCGACCCCCAGGTTGAGAAACCCTGGTCAAACATACTACAAATAACTTCAATTAATATCGATAGTAATGAACAAATGCAAGACCAAGGCTAAGACCCGGGTGGTCTTGGTCTTGGTCTTGCTGCGAGAGTCTTGCAAATCTTGCTTTTAAGAAATTTTATGCTTTTCATAGGTAAATTTTACTCTGGATAAATTCTACAATGCGCCAATTGTAACGGAAATACAATGTGTTTCTAAATGTAATGTAGGTTTACCTTTACTACTTATAAATTACAACGTTTCGTAATCTTTTTATACTTTTTTTAACAGATTCAATATTCCACCAAATTGGGGAGACTATGAACGAAAATCAAGATGGCACAGATTACTGAAATATCATGAATTGCTATATTATTTTCACACTTCAAAGGCATCAAGTATTTTTTTTTTATTTATTTTCAACCAAGATTAGCTAATCTTTGCATTGAACAAACTTCCAATTAAATATTGAGATTTTATTTTACTGATTCTAATATGTACTCTATGGAACAGAAACAGTGGCCGCGATTGGACTTTAAACGTGGGGGGGGGGGGGCAAGACATGATCTGAATATTTGTATATCAGTGTTACTGTTTCTGGGTGTTTCTAACACTTTGTTTGACTTTCTTTTTCTGTTAAAATACCGTACATCGTATTTTATATTTTATTAAGTAAATTGACAAAAGCAACACAAGTAGGTACTCTTAAACGACGAAAGTGTAAGAAGAGATTTGCTTCATTGTTTATGAACGTCTTAAAATTCTTTCTGGAAAATTGTGTGATCAGATTACCGGTAGCTATTTTATAACAAATTTGCAAAACAAATAAATAGAAAGGATAATATTAATCATAGTAATAAATAATGAGAATTGTTTTGAAAAAGTTACATTGAAACGAGATTAATGAACAACTTTTATTTTTAATTTCACGCATGCTTCTAAATGTATGTTATTACTCTTAGAAAGATAGAAATACTACAAGCACATGTACAGAATTTAAAGAAGTACTTTTGCAGCTTCCCGAAACATGTTAAAATGAAATTAAAGTCTTTCAGTTTTACGTTCCACTGTTATTCCGGCTAGGCTAATGAAGACAGAGATGATGACAAATAAATGAAATAGTAGAGTGAAGAAAGTGGGAGGAAACGGGACAACCCAGGGAAACTCCACGCACACGGTGATTGTCCACCACAAAGTTCACTTGGCTTGAGAGGGATCGAACCAAGGACCTTACGCACCAGAGATGAACGCTCTACCACTAAGCCACCAAGGCCCTTCCGAAATATGTTCGTTGCCAATAGGTCGAGTTTTCACTTTCTTGGAATACATCAACACTCAACAATACTTAGAATCACTCCACAGTCCAGCTACACAAAATAATCCTAAAACCTAGAATTATGTTGAATTCACTAAATTTAATTGTATATACACTCATACTACCCTAAACGCATCACTTCACTCGTATATTACACTGCAAAACAGTGAGAAGGTACAAATTGTTTCTTATTACTCTCTTTTTAATCAATATTCTTTAATATTAGAAAGAAGGAAGGACATTTTAGAAACTGTTAATTTTTGTGAAATTAAAGAATAACTTTATGGAAGACTTTTTTCTCTTTTGTAAAATGTTCTCCCAATTACTTTCAAAGCGGCTGACTAATATTACGAGCCGACTAACATTGTAAGAAGAAATGAAAGTACTCTGGAATTGCGCTCCAATAGATTAATTTTTGGGCCATTTTCCATGGCAATCACAACGCAATTCTTGTAGCTTTCTTAACTCCACGGGAAGACAACTAATACATACTAACGCAATAGCAAATATTTTATGACATATTTTTTTTCTATTAACCAGTAATACATACAATAATTTTATATTTCCAAATGAAAGTAGATATAGGGTCTATACATTAATGGGTGACTTCAAAAAAGTGGGGGTCAACTTCACCCCTTTGCCCCCCCCTAATCGCCGTCCATGAACAGAAACATGGACATTACGCAAAAGCGATAAAAATTGTTGGTGGCTTTCGAAAAAATGTGAGAATTAGCTGGGTTGAACGGAAAACGAATGGGAAGGTGTTAGAAATTGTAGCAGTAAAGGAGAAAAGAAGAATTTTAGATGTAATTAAGAGGAATAAAAGGAACTGGTTGGGACATTGGTTGAGGAGGAACTTCATTATGAGGGACATGCTAGAGGATATGGTGGAAGGAAAGAGAGAGAGGGGACGAAGAAGACTATAGTTGGAGGAAGGTATTAAAACAGAAAATTGCTACGCCAAGATGAAGAGACTAGCTGAAGACCACCGTATATCGAAGCTTCTGAGTTGCAACAAGTGACTTGCCAATAATGGCAGAATAGCTATGATGATGATGATGTTAGCAATATTGATCAAAAAAGGGAGAAAATTAAAATAATATCGATTATAATCAAACCTCATAATATTTTAGTATAATTTGAGTAAAAACTGAAAACGACTCAACTGTCCATGTCTTTCGTGTAAACTCAATTTATACAAATACCTTTGACCTATATTAGAAATACAAAAACACAGCATCAAACTCCAAGTTATTTGAAATAACTGAACAAAATCACTCTCACTTGTAAATACGGATTATTTATTGTTATATAATGTTATATAGCTCAATCCTCGTGGTCCATATACCTGAGGAGACTAAAAGTTATATTGATAAACAATTATTTAACGTGTAAGCCCCGCTCATGAAATTAAACTTGCGGTCACATACACTAAGTTTTTGTCAATGTCATGAAAACGTTATTTCGATATTGATTTTTTGGAGCACACAATAAAAATTTCTAACGGATACTTGATCCTTGGAGCCAAGGCCATACCCATGTAGTCGGCACCTATGGTGTACGGAATTATCGATGTTCAATACTACATTTCTGTTTAGTTTTAGAAGAAGAACACCACTAATATGTTTTGAAATGATATAATATCTAGTTTTACGTGCCACGATTATGCACCGAGGCTAAGGGAGATGGTGATGGTGAGAAATGAATAAAATGGTGGAATGAAGAAAGTAGGAGGAAACGGGAAAACCCCGAGAAAACCTACGCTTACGATCTCCATCCACCAAAAAAGCTCACATGGTGCAAGCTGAGATCGAACCAGGCACCCCGACATCAGAGATGAAAACTCAACCGCTGAGCTGGTACTTGTGCAAGACTCTTGCGCAAGAGTTTGGTCTTAGTCTTGGTCTTGCACCCCTTGGTCTTGGTCTTTGTCTTGCATCGGGATTCCTGGTCTTGGTCTTGGTCTTGGTTTTGCATGCAAGACTCTTGCAAAAACTGCAAGACCAAGACTCCTGCGCTCATCACTAAATATCGATAAGGTATAATATATATGAGTGCATTTACTTTATGTTCCTTGTATTAGCGTATTTCACATTATGATGTACAACATTTATCAGATCAATTCTACAAAACCTACTGAGTCAACAATAGTAAACTAAGTTGTATAGACTGCTTCATTGCGTCACAGTAACTATTTCTTAACCTGTAAATCATCAGTGAAAAATATTTTAAAGTAAGAAGAAATTGATTCAGGAAGTCACCAAAAAATTCTAAACATGAACAGAGCCAGCTTTAATTTCTTGATGGGGGAAAGTGGGAAAGCAGAACAATTTTGGGAAAACAATTTTCATATAGTAAAACAGGTACACAAACATTATTTTATATACCATATTTTTGGAATAATTAACACTTCGGACCAAAGTATATACACTTATTTGCTCCAGCTAAAACACAGTGTATCGATCTCGACAACTTAACGTTATCTTTATCAGACCCTAACTCTGTATTTTAGTCGTAAAAACTAAGTGTTACAATGCATTTTAATTGTAATAAATAAGTGTATATACTTTGGTCAGAAGTGTTAATTATTCCTTTAGTGGGTTCCATGGTCGTGGTGGATAGAGTACCATATTTTTATATAATTTTTAATTGTTTTTATTTTTATATAATTTTTATATACTCAATTTTATATTATTTCACCTACATTACAGTACAACATATCTGGGTAGAAGTGGTCGTCACTGGTTGCGGACACCGGCCCTCCTGTTCCCCTCTGTAGTCAGTCATTCTTTTTTTTTTCATTATTCAGAGTATTGCAAACGTATCAGGAGAAAAGACAGCCACTCAGACTATCACTTAAGTCAGTATGATGTGCTTATTCGGAAGAAAATACGAAAACTCAATTTAAGGGCCGTTCAAAAAGTTTGTGCCCCTGACGGAAGATCCAGTATATTTCATTCAATAAAAAAATTTTCTTGTACGCCTTATATCTGGAGAACTACAAATAGTGTAGCCAAACCAAAACTACCACTTAACTCAGTATGATGTGTTTATTTGTTAGAAAATACGTGAACCCGATGTAAGGGCCCATGTTAATTGTTTGTCATAAATTGTTAACTAATCAATAGCTCGAAATGTTTAAATAATTAAAAAAATGTTTTTCTCCACTATTATTATCCTTCTAATCGCTTACTTATTTACAAATATAATAGACAGTGACTTTAGATCAGGACTATTGTCTGTTATCCAGTTAATTTTCGGACAAACAGTTTAAATAAATTACAAAAACAAAAATAAATAAATAAATAAAATGTAAGGACCACCGCACTACATTTTCTTGCTCCAACTCCTTAAACTATATCATGACATGAAGTTACTAATGAAACATTTTCTTGTGAAATACAAACAAAATTTTAAGACTTTTCGGAAAACTTCACCATAAGAAAACTCATCCTTGAAATTCTTGTATTAAAAATGACTTATGTCGTATATTAGGATTATTAATGAAAAATGTGTTTACAAAATAATAACAAAATTGTATGAGTGGTGTCTTACAAAATTAGTAAAAAGGAAACAAAAAACCTCCCCGAGAGTAAACTACTCGTTGTGGACATTTTCAGATAAGTGATGTATGCAACATCATAGGAATAATAATGAAATATTTATTTACGATATGTGATCAAAATCGCCAGAGTAGTTTTCGAAAAAGTAGTCTAAAAAGAAACAAATCCCTAAGAGTAAACTACAAATTGTGAATTTCTTAGAAAAGAATAATTTACACAACACTCTAGCTTTATTAATGAACAGAGTCTGATGAATCTAATACGCTTAGTTAGTTGGCGAAACATGTACACATTTATTATTTTTAAGTAAACGTTCCTTTGCAGAGCGATTTGTACTTCTAGTTTACGTGAAATATTTGTTTACGAAAAATGAACAAATTCACCTGTCTTTTTATTTTTTTTTTAATAAAATCGCCCGAAAAGAAACTAACCACAAAGAATAAACTACCCTCGTAGAGTTTTCTGAGAATAAATTATCTGTATCACATTTTCAGCTTATTAATAAAATATGAATATCACGTGAGTCATTTCTGAGAACATCTTCCGAAAAATAAGCTCAGCTCTAAGATTAAACTAACTTCGTAGATTTCCTTTTTCAGGACAAATTAAGTCATATTGTCAGGTTAGTAATGCAATATTTATTTCTCATATTAACGAAATCACTTGAGTCATAATTGAGAAAACCGTTCGACAAATGACACCCCCAAGAATAAATTACTCCTAGTATATATGTATTTAAGAGAAGTAAATTATGCTATATTACACTGTGCAACAAATTTATTTTTTTCTGTTCTTCAAATGAAATAATGAGATTTTAACTAAATGACAGGTGTTGAATTCGTTAGTGGAATCCAACATGTTCCATCACGTCACACTTTTGTTGGGCAGACCACAAAACATTATACGAAATGTACATATTTACTATCTAATGTAGGCTGGGAAGGCGTACTATACTCACATTTAATTTTGTTGACTTACCCTTTAAAATACTTCCTTTGGTCGCTTACACATGTAGACACTTTCTGGAAACTCTTTGACAATAGACCAGCAAATACTCAGCAAGATACTTTCAGTCCATTTTCCACTGTAGCGCTTTTCAAATGTGATAATGTCCTGACGAAACCGTTCTTCGTGTTCAACACTTACTACGCCGAAGTTTTGCGGGAAAAAGTCAAGATGTGAGTGCAAAAAGTGTAATTTTAATGATATGTTGCATCCCATGAGTTGAAAACTCCGCATCATGTCACTAATAATAGCTTCATAATCTTCAGCTTTCACATTTCCAAGAAATCCTCAACATATGGTTCAAATAACAGCGAAGCTAATTTCTCAATTTCAGAGAGTTAAGTTTCAAAGTCTTCACCCTGCATGACTTTTTTAATCTGTGTACCAACAAATACACCTTCTTTAACTTTTGCCTCACTTAAGTTTGGGAATTTCTCTTTAAGTTGCTTGAAAGAGACCTTCTCTATCTACCTTCTCTATCTAGTGCTTTAACAAAAATCATCATCATCTCAAATTTGATACGTAATGGTGGCAAAAATACATCTTAAGGGTTCACAATTGGTTTATGAGATATGTATCTGGTGAAAGGATGGCAGTATTTAAGGACGCAGTAGTTTACTTTGTCACGATGTCCGACTCACATAAAAAACAACAATATTCACGTATCCTTGTTGCATTCTTGTGAGAATACCCATAACTTTCAAGTCCCGCCCCCCACACATGCCATTTGAATTTTTTATACTCAATGAAGTGCAATATTGCACTCAAAACTTCATAGTCCTTTCTATGAGCCGCGTATGCTACACAAACAGATAGATTAACATTTCCAATATGGGAAAGCACTGCCTTCAGACTTAGTTTCGAGCTCTCAAAAGTGCCAGTCGTTGGGATTATGTTCATGTCCCAAAGACTAAAATAAGCCATCTACATCTTTGCAATAAACAATGCCACCCTTTTCAACAAACTAGTCCTCAAAATGACTTTGTCGTTTTATAAACAAAGTGATTTTAATATCTTGAGCTAAGAGGTCCCAACCTTGAAGCCTGGAGCCCAATTCTTCCGCTTTTCTTTTAGGAAGGTTTAAGTCTCGTATAAAATTGTTAAACTCTTCTTGTGTGACCAAGTAAGGTGACGTTGATTGGGATGCAGATGGGTGAAAGTCTTCACTTTCTCCGTTGCTTGTAACGTCTACTAATCATCTTCTGAATCAATAGTGTAATGTTCTGGAGCTTTAGGTACTGGAAGATCTTCACTATGATAACTGGCCGAATAGCTGATTTTAAATTAAAGTACTGAATCTGATGTTTAGAGGAAAAGTCCTTTACATCTGTCAAGCAAAAGTAACAGTCAGTTACATTATCTATTTGTTCGAGCCAAATCATAGGAATAGCAAATTTCATGAAACTATGTTTTTCTTGCAGCCAATTTCTCAAATTCCTGGAAGACGTAGTGCAACATATGTGCGGGGCCCAAGGCTTACCCTTGTCTCCAACCCTACAGCTAAAGTACAGTTCATAAGCCTTTTTTAACTAAAGGTGTACATTTATTCAACATTTTCTTGAAACCCAATGCTTAACACACACTACCACAAAAATATACAACGCGGCAAATCCGACCACTCCTGACGAAACACCACTCAGCAAATAACAATACAATCGAACCAAAAAATACTCAAATGCTAGAACATATAGTAGCAGATTTAGGCGACACAAATCTGAACTCGTTTATTATTAGATATTAATGGTCTACTACCTGAAATAAAGATAAAGAGTGAGTAGAAATATGAGAAACTAGTGCTTCCTATTATAACACAGAAAAAGACTCGTATGTGGTAGGAGAAAATTGGGATGAGGAGAACCCCTCTTTAAACAGCGTATTCCTTCTGTAAAGAAGAAAATTTGTCGTTTGGATGATTTTTCAATAAGAGTATATTTTAATGTATACTACATATGCAACAATTTTTATCTTAAGCACATTTTTGCTCTCCCAGCTGGTCTAGTGGGTAGCACGCGAGCTTTCGGTGCATGAGATCTCGTGTTCGATTCCCGGTAAGAGAACATTGAACGACACGATTGCTCGGATTCCATCCTAAACTGTAGGACCACGTCTCATATAGCCTAGCTCCTGAAAAAGTACGCTAAATTTCAATTACCAAACCAATCATTTATCATATTTCATCACCACCCGTAAAAATACGCTATTTCACAGTACACAATTTCAAACTTTTCAATTTTTCAAAAAAAAAAAAAAAAATGATACGTGACACAAAAAGTAATTAGAGATTCGATTTTCTCATCCAAAAATACGTAAGAAAAACATATTTTCATGTAAAGGACAGATTTCGTGTTACACAGTGTTATTAGAATGTTAAAGAAACATTTATTTGTGAAATACGAAAAAAATATTAAATAGTTTGTGAGAAAATCGCCTGAAAAACTCACTTCCGAGAACAAATTGCGCCTTCTCGATTTTCCCCACAGAAATGACTTATACCATTTGATGCTTTTTTTAAAATTGATTTATGAAATATAAACATAATCGTTAGAGCCAGATTTCAGAAAATCAATTTTGAACATCTGTCCATTTGTTCGTACGATTGCCAGTCCGTCTGTTCATCTATTTGTCCTTATGTATATGTCCTTATGGTTTCTATGTGATTTTCCAGGGACATGTTTCGAATATTTTTACTTAACGGAAACATCAAAATTTGCGATTTTCTCAGAAACAGCTCTAACGATTTTTTTTTTTTAAATATAAGGAGCATACTGAAATTTGTGAGCAACATTTTTTCTCAACCGTAATCTTTATTTGTAAGTGAAACCAAATATATCATCTCAATCTACAGACCTTTCTTTCACTTTTCCACATAGTTCCTATTTGCTTGCACACATTTTCCCATCGTTCAGCAGGTTTGAAAATACCCTTACGATCGAATTCCGTTCCAGCTGCCAGTAGATAGTGCGCACTGCTTACCGAATATCCTCCAGTGTTTCGTAGTGATGGCGTCGCATCTGTTCCTTCATAAAACCGAAAAGATGTTAGTCGGAGGGTGCCATGTCGGGAATGTAGTGAGGATGTAGAAGTGTTTCCCACCCGAATCTCCTGATCTGCTCCATAGTGGCACATCCATCATGCGAACGAGCATTATCCTGTTGAAGTATGATCTTCTTTCCAGAACGTTGATCACGCAAGGCATGACGGAGCTTCAAAAATGTCTGGATGTAGCGAGCAGAATGTATGGTTTGCTCAGGCTCAAGGAAGTCAACCAGAATGCAGACGCTCCCCATAACTTTCCCTACTGATTGCACTGTCTTCGCTTTCTTATTCGCTGAATTCAAGTGGAGCCATTCTATACTCTGTCGTCTTGTTTCAGGTTCATAATGAGATGGAACCATCTTTCATCTCCAGTCACAATACTCGTCAAAAACTCATCACCTTCATGTCTAAGTCTCTGAAGAAGGGTTTCGTTAATGATTAGTCTCTGATGGTTGTGGTCCTCGGTTAAAAAACGTGGTACCCAACGGGGGCATAAACCTTTTGATAACCTACGCTGTGAATCATTTCTTGCACCGCACTATGTTCAACACCAAGTTTTGTAGCGATTTCATTTACAATGAAACGCTTATTTCCTCTATTCAGCTCATCAACCGTTACTTTGTCGCGTTCAGTGGAGGCAGTTTCAGGGCGCCCGCTGCGAGGCTCATCTTCGATACTCGTGTTTCTATCCGTAAAATATTTCACCCACCTCCTAACACTGATGGCACCCATGCACACATCTCCATAGGCACGCTGGAGTCTGCGGGGAATTTTAGAAGCGGATTGATCCTCTTTAACAATGAATTCAATCGCAGCACGCTGTCGAAACGAAACATGGCTGTCAGTCATTTTGGAAATTCTTTCTGTGGTCATGTGCTACAACAAACAGCGTCAACGTCAAGAAAGAAAGAAAGGTCTGAAGATTGAGATGATATACTTGGTTTCACTTACAACTAAAGATTCCGGTTGTAAAAACATGTTGCTCACGACTTTCTATGCTCCTCGTATTTAATAAATCCTTAAAAAAAAAAAAAAAAAAAACTCATTATGTTTTTTTCCCTGGGGAAAATCTCGAAAGGGTATTTTATTTATGGGAGTTAGCTTTCTCGGACGATTTTCTCCAGATGAACTCAAACAATTTTGTTCATATTTCACAAATTAATATTTCAACAATTACTCTGTAGTGTTGTGTAATATATTGCTTACGAAAAAAAAATAGCACGGGGTATTTTCTTTTGAGGATAAGTTTCTTTTTAGACTGCATTCTCAAAAACAGCTTAGGGGATTTTGGTCATATTTCATAAATAAATATTTGATAATTATTCATATAATGTTGTGTATATCACTTCCATGAGATTACCAACACGGGATTGTACTCTTTTGTGGTGAGTTATTTTTCTTTTTGTTGGCTGTATTGAAAATTACCACTCATGTAATTTTATTATTATTTTATAAACACGTCTTTGTTTCTTTCTTTATTTCTTCTTTCAGTTTAACGCCCCACGATTATGCCCTTTAGGCTAAGAGAGAATTATGATTAAGGCAATTAAATGATGATACAATAGTCGGTGGAATGACAATGTAGGCGGAAAACAGGATTACCGAATAAACCCATGGACACGATGTTGTCTATCACAAACTTACTTTGCCAGGGATGACACACACCAGAGGTAAGCACTGTACAACTGAACAACCGTGCTCTCTAAAGGCACATTTTATTAATAACACTAACATATAGTATTTTTTAAAACAAAAATCTACAAAAGTTAATTTCCTTTTGAAGATGATTTTTCTTTGAATGACGTTTTCCTAAACCTTCTTATGATTTTGTTACTATTTCACAAGAAAATATTTCATTAGTAACTACAGCACAACATGATACAGTTGAAGAAATTGGAGCGAGAAAGTTTAGTACGGTGACCTGTACCTTTCTATTTTAGTTTCTTAATGTTTTTTGGTATGGACATCATTGAAATATTTCTAAGATATCTCTATTCGATATTTGTTACGCCGGCCATGAGATGACATATTTCCTCATCCTTATATTGCGAGAATATGGCCTAGGATGTAAATATTTCCTTTCATGGTGGATTTTGAAATTTGTGGTGAATGGTGTAAAAATGTAGAGTCTGAATCATCTTTAGGAAAGTAAGATAGTCTCGGCAACTGCTAGTCATGATTTTCAAAATGCAATAAGATTGGTTGTTTTTTTCGTTTGAAGTTTAACCTCTCTTAGCATCGATACTATATGAGACATGAACCTAAAGCCTAAAGTGGTATCCGAAGAATATGAGCCACTACTGTCAAAAGAACTAGGGAGTATCCCACTGACGGAAGCAAGCTATTGATATAACGGTAACACATGTGGACCATGTTTTGCATTAAGACATACTGATCGTTCTTTATGTTTTATTGATTATAGACTTTATACTCATCGAAGCCGTACATATAAGAAAAAAATCAGAGTATAGAATTTTATAGTTTTTAGACTTTAGTCATTATGGAAGTTAGAAAAGATATACTTAGAAAGCTTCAAAATGTAATGTCGGAAGAGGTGAGGAAGATAAAACGGATGGAGAGAATAACAAACGAGAAAATTTAAATGTGTAAAGAGATGATACTTTTAACCATCATCCTTCATACGAAGGCCAATTGATTGGACACATGTTACAAAAAAAAATGCCTCATTCGTGACGCCACAGAGAGAAATACGTAAAGGTATCATAGAGATGGAAGAGTTATAACTCATCGATGGTTAAAAAATATAATAAAATATTGATAGTTAAAGGAGGAAGCCGAAGATCGAGTAACGTAGAAACAACTCTAACAGAAAGAATAAAAACAGAAATAAAAGATATAAACTTTTAATAAATAATAAATTTTACGTGTTGAGAACAACTGAAATGCAGCAAAAATACAGCACTTTGTCATATTCTGCAACATTATTTTAACGCTATGATATAATAAAAGAGAGAAATAATGATTAACTTTTTTACATGAATTGATAATAAGATAAACTCTGACAGTGCAGTTTATGTCAATTCTTAAAACACTGAGACATATATATACTCTACAATGATTTTTAAAATAGATGGTTATGTTTTTAAACCATAACTTTCTGTAAGTCTTTTCAGTATTTCAGATGTCTAATTTAAAGGGAACATCATTTATTGATTCCTTATTCTATAATGTATTACTCTAATGCATACAGCTAACTAACTAACTAATTAATTAACTCTATGGCCTATGGAACCCGGAGGTTCAATGCCGCGTTGACAAAAGCTCTCCACTGACCTCTATCCTTAGCCAACTGAATCCAGTTTCTACTTTGTATTCCTATTTCTGCGAGATCTTAATATTGTCCTCCCATCTACCCCTAGGTTTTCCTAATGGTCGATTTTCGATTGGTTTTTCAGTCAAGGCTTTGAAAGCATTTCTACTTTCTTCCATCCTAGCTACATGGCCTGCCCATCTAAGCCTCCTAGACTTGATGACCCTAACAATGTTTGGTAAACGGTTTAAATTATGTAGTTCCTATTTATGAAGTTTCCACTATACCCCATTCCCATTCCTCTTGGGTCCGAATATTCGTCTCAGGATCTTGTTCTGACATACTTTCAGTCTATGTTCTTCCCTCAGAGTAAGCGACTATGTTTCGCAACCATACAGAACAACAGGCGTGATTACCGTTTTATATATTTTAAGCTTCAAATTCCTTGACAGAATACGCGACGACAAGAGATTTTAAACTGAATAATAACACGTATTCCCTGCTTTTAGTCGACATTTAATTTCTTCGTGAATATGGTTTTCGTCTGTTAATATTGATCCTAGATATTTGAAAGTATCCACTTTATCAAAAGTATTATTTAACATACAGTTTCTAATGCAAGTAATTCATACAGCTTCTAAATTATATTTGCTGTTCTAATTGTCTTTAATAACATTTGAAAAAATGATTTATCTATCAATTTTCTTTAATCAAACAGACTTTGGAGTCTCCAATAGTTCAGCTTGTATTCGTAATTATGAAAGTAATACTTTATTTTGTAATAAAATAGTTAGACAAAACAATTGTGAACAGTTTCTACTTCGTTTATTAGCACACTACAAATATGGTTCATATCACTAAACCAAACCATAATTCTAACTACTGTCTTGTATAAATACCTACTATGAACTACCATATTTAAAATCAGGTCAATGATTGACTACACAAATCATTGGCCTTTAACTTTTAAATCCTATAACTTTTCTTGCGTTTTGTACCGTATTTTTTAAATTACTGCCAAATTTCAGTTGCCTGAAATATACAAGATATAAATATTTCATTTGTTCTTCATTGTTTATTGTTACTTTATTTATTGTATATTTACTGACAACATATTGAATATTGTTCGTAAATGTCATCCACTTAGTATATTTTCGCAGTTGATTTCTTTTAAATTACTTTTTCGGCAGTTATCTACTTTATCTAAATAATTTTGTAATAAGTAACTATCATATTCATTGTTAACTGTTCTAAAACGTTTTATGTCAACTGTGTACCGAATTATTTATGAATATTTGATTCTTCCTAATCTTTTATAAAGGAGAATAAAAAGTGTCATAAGTAAGACCATTGCGATATTATCTTCCCTAATTGACTCCCCCTAGATGATATTACCAATGTTTTCCTTGAACCTTCTATTTGACAGGTAGCTTTCAAGCCATCTAATGTATGCTAATGATAATCCGGTATTTGATAAGGTATTAAGAAGTAACTTACGATCAATGGAGTCAAATGCCTTTGGAGTATCAATATAATATACAGCATCTGCCTGTAAATTCTTTAATCCAACGTATGAGAAATCAGTAAAATGAATATGGTTTGTTACAGTTGATCTGTCCTTGAAGAATCAATGTTGTTCTTCAGTTATTCTTTTTCTTACGTTAGAATAAAAAAATCTATGTATAATTGATTCATAAAATTTAGAAAACACACCCACTAACTTTATAGACCTATAGCTTTAAATGTTTTTATGATAATCTTATTTGTAAATTGGTACAACGTATACTTATTTCCATTTCGAAGAGAAAACTCTGATATTTAATTAAATATTAAGAATGTTCGATAAATTTGTTGCTATTGCTATAGGCTTTAATTATGTAGTATGGGATAGTAGTAGTAGTAGTAATATTAATATTTCTAATGATAATAATACTAATAATAAAAACGGTAAGAAGTATAAGTTGAATATTTAATCAAATGAGCTGAAATCTTTAAGTTTTAGTCCCACTGTTATGCCGTCTAGGCTAAAAGAGATGATTAACAAGGAATGAAATGGTTCAATGAAGAAAGTAGGAGGAAATGGGAGAACCCCGAGAAAACCCACGGTGTTTGTCCAACACAAAACTCACTTGACGCGAGCTGGGATCGAACCAAGGACCTCATGCACCAGAGGTGAACGCTCTAGCTGAGCAACTGCAGCACCGAAGTTGAATATTAGTAAAATGAAATATTATTGAATGTAGACTTCAGAATTTTATTGAGACTTCCCACATCCCTTAGTCGTTAGGGAGACAGGACTATTTATAAAACTAAATCTAAAAACGTCATATTTTTCGGTTCTTTTTCACAGAACCTTCGCTGCTAATTGAAGGAAAAACTTTTGTTGGGTGCAAAAAAGCAGTCATCACGTACACAGTTTTCTATCTTCTTTGCTATGGACATCTGCATAAGTTCATAGTTCAAATACGACTTCCACGTTGATGTGTTTTTTGTTTTCGGTTTTCCAGATAAAGACTGTTGTCTTGGTTGCAGTAAATAATGGACTGAATAGATTCTTGTCCTTATTTTCTGTTGATTTCACCTTTGCAGGAAACTCTAATAGCAATTTGTGAGAAAAACATTGACACTCCTCCTGCTAAGATCAAATGATCATTATTCTCATTGCGTTACAACATGTGTGTGTGAGGAACAACAGTTGGTAAACACCAAACATCACGTCTGATCGTCGAATACTTTAGTGAACAAATAAGGGTAAAAGGCGAGACTTAAAGGAGGAAACAGCCGGAAATACTAATATGATTCAATATTATTTTTGGTAGACGAAATACCTACTGTAATTTCTTGACCATGACTACAAGCAGCGAAATAATTGAAAAAACACTGAGCTCCCATATGACTATATGGTTAGCGTTCGTGGCGTTGATGCAGGAGACTTGCATTCGAGTCCCAGTAAGAGTTCATGTGGTTCGATTGATTGATTACAGTGTAATGGGAACTCAGCACCGAGGTTATTCATCCCCTTATGATTCGTGTGGTTGGGATTCCACTTCAAACTGTAGATTCTTGTCCCACATGTTCTCAGTGCTAGAAAGGATCAAATCAACCAACCAAAAGTAATTTTTATGACATTCGCAATCGGCAACATATTCCGATATTTAATAACATATTTGTAACATATTTGCATATCGAGCATGGGGTCCCGGTTTCATACCCTGCTCCCACCAAGTGAACATTGTGGTGGACGGACACCGTGTGCGTGAGTTTTCTCGGGGTTGTCCCGTTTCCTCCCACTTTCATCATTCCAACACTTAATTTATTTCTCATCATCACCGTCTCCTTACAAGGAACATCACCCAATTGTCCGGCTCCGATTTCAATGAAATTTTTATTGCTGATAGAGGACATGTATTCATTACTTGTGATGAAAGAAATTTTTGCCATGGTGCAAGTTTTCTATTTTTTAATAATTTTTAAAAGTTGTGAAGTGGTTAATAGAGATTACTGCAGAAGTCCCTTACTACCCTTTGTAAACGGAATGTTAATGAAAGAACAACCACGTAGATACATGTAGGGCATAGGGAGAGGTCGTATGGTACGTATGACTTTGACGGCAGCCATCTTGAAATCCGCCATTTTGAATTAAGGTTAAATTTTTTAAATGGGAATAGGATAATATGATATATAATTTCGGGCTAGAATTTAATCAGAAAGACAATGGTGAAGTTAGTTTTAAGGTGCGCTCATTTGGGGAAAAGTTACAGGCATATTAATTGTTTATACTTACTATATGCGTAAGTCCCTTACATCCGCTTCTAACCCGCGTATTAATGATAATAAGTGGATAAAGGTTTCGGTAATACATATTATGGCTAGGTGGAAGTGATACGATAAGGGTATCATTGACGGCAGCAATCTTGAAATCCGCTATTTTGAATTAAAGTGAAGTTTTGAAAAATGAAAACCATAGCATGTGGCACCTTATTTTAATAGTAAATTTTCCCCAAAAGAGCTCCTTCGTAGCTAAGCGGTTAGCGTACGCGCCTTTGGCGCGGGAGACCCGGGTTCGATTCCCAGTGGGAGCTCCTGTGGTTCGGATTACACGTTAATCAGTAGGTCCACGTCTCATATAGCCTCGCTGCTGAACGGGACGTAAAACCCAAAATTAATCAATCAATTTTCCCCAAAAGCCAATGGTATGCTTATTTTTGTTCTATATTTAACTAGTATGAATTTATGACTATTCTAATGAACACGAAACGTCCATTATTCGATCCTTCAAATTGGCAACACTTCTAATTTTCACTGCATGTTTTAAGATTCCAACTGACACTTTGCAATTGTTGCCATGGCTCATGTTTTCTAAATTTATTGCATGTTTTTAAGAGTTGCGATTTGTCAGTTCTTGAATACGGTTGGGATAAGCATCCAGCGATATTTCTGAATTTTGAAGACTTGCTATGTAATTATTAATTTAATAGTCAGTATAGTCATTTATTTTAACGCAGAATACATGAGGAACCTATGGACCTATGTGACGTAAAGAAATACAAATAAAATTATAACAAATTGGTGTTACACGAACTCAAATTAGCATGAAATGTGGCCTACATGTTGCGCAAACGATAAACAGTATTTTTTTTTTAAAAAAATAAATACAACTTTATAACTTTAAAGGAACAGCAGCAATGATAGAAAATATCAAAGAGGCATAATATGACTGTTCCCAACACACTGTTTGTACCATGAACAAAATATGAAAACAGGTAACTTGTTTATAAAGAGGTGTAACTTAATCGAGTTCCCGATCAATACAGATTATAAATCTTACAAATTTGAACCATCGACAACAATCGCTAGAAAACGAACGACTTTTTTTTTTGTCTGACTAGCTAAAATATTGCCATAGAAAATAAATACATATACAATAAACAAATAAATGTAAAACAAAACAAAAGACCATTGATTTACACAAAAATCATATTTCTTTTTCTTTTTTGAAGTGATTTTTCATTTGATTTCTCGTCTTATCTACTATCCATTACAAGCTACGTCTTCGGTATTACCTGAAAGCAAAATTGAAGTTCTTTCGTTGTGTGACGATTCATGTCAGTAAACGAGTTTTTGAAGGGAAGGTAAAGGAAATAAATAATTACATTGCCTAGGAAATTAATAATTACATGGCAAGTCTTCAAAATTCAGAAAGATTGCTGGATGCTTATCCCAACAGTATTCATGAACTGACAAATCGCAACTCTTAAAAAAATGTAATAAATTTAGAAAACATGAGCCATGGCAACAATTGCAAAGTGCCAGTTGGAATCTTAAAACATGCGGTGAAAATTAGGAGTGTTGCCAATTTGAAAGATCGAATAATGGACGTTTCATGCTCACTAGAAGAGTCATTACTTCATACTAGTTAACTATAGAACAAAAATAAGCATACCATAGGCTTTTGGGGAAAATTTACTATTAACATTGGGTGCCACATGCTATGGTTTTCATTTTTCAAAACTTTACTTTAATTCAAAATGGCGGATTTCAAGATTGCTGCCGTCAATGATACCCTTATCGTATCACTTCCCTCTAACCATAATATGTATTACCGAAACCTTTGTCCACTTATTATCATTAATACGCGGGTTAGAAGCGGACGTAACGGACTTACGCAGATAGTAAGTATAAACAATTAATACACGTGTAACTTTTCCCCAAATGGGCGCATCTTAAAACTAACTTCACCATTTTCTTCCTGATTAAATTCTAGCCCGAAATTATGTATCATATTACCCTATTCCCATTTAAAAAAAATTGACCTTAATTCAAAATGGCGGATTTCAAGATGGCTGCCGTCAAAGTCATACGTACCATACGACCTCTCCCTATGCCCTACATGCATCTACGTGGTTGTTCTTTCATTAACACTTCGTTTACAAAGGGTAGTAAGGGACTTCTGCAGTAATCTCTATTAACCACATCACAACTTTTAAAAATTATTAAAAAATAGAAAACTTGCACCATGGCAAAAATTTCTGTCATCACAAGTAACGAATACATGTCCTCTATCAGCAATAAAAATTTCATTGAAATCGGAGCCGGACAATTGGGTGATGTCCCTTGTTAGCATAGCCGGCATAATCGTAGAACGTAAAACTCAAATATTTCATTTCATATTTTATATTTGCATATCGACAACATATTTGCAATCGACAAATCATACGTCTCGAAATAATCTTTAAAAAATATAAGGAAAAAAAAAACTACACATAATTTTATGTTGATATCATGAGAATCTTCAAACAGTATTTATTTATTTATTTATTTATTTATTTATTTTATTTATTTCATAATCAAAAAGGTGGAACAATTTCGTGAACAAACAGAAAGAACATAACTAAAAGCTACAAATCAGACATAAGTGATGGTTTATAATAGCTATTTGTATTCACGATGGGGGTCACGGTGGTTCAGTGGTAGAGCTCGAACGTCTGTTGAGTGGGGTCCCTGATTCGATCTCCGTCCATGCAAGGTTGCTGTGAACATCGTGTCCGAGGTTTTTTTTTTTCTCAAGGTACTCTCTTTTCCTCCCACAATTTATTCCATAAATCATCATTCACTTGAATTAACGATCGTTAACCTTAGCCTTAAGGGCATAAGTGTGGGACGTTAAACTGAAAGATTTCATTTCATTTCATTTCTATTTACGGTTCAGACGTCAGAATTCGAATCGTCTCTGGAATTCGAATTTCAGGATTTGTTGTTTGTACCTAACACTGAACATTTATTGAGTGGGTGTAATATGGTAGTGATGATAGTTGCATTGCAATCAGGTTTTAGATCCAATCCTGTGGTTGGTCATTGTGATACAAGTTTACATAAGGTCGGACTTTCAACGATTCGATAACTTCGGAGCAGACACATAAGTTCGAGAACGTTCAATTGTACGTTTTTTTAAATGTTTTCCTTTCGAAGCAACTGAGGTGGTAGCGTGGTTTTACAACCCAGCTTTCTTGTTGCTGATATAGTGTGGTGGAGAACAATATATATCAGATACTATGACGGTTGATCTTTCATGATGATCTGTGCACCTTTCAACTACACGGGATTCCAGCTCCCGTCGTACGATAATTTTATTCTAAATGTAGATGCCTCAATAATAATAATAATAATAATAATAATAATAATAATAATAATAATAATAATAATAATAATAATAATAATAATAATAATAATAATAATAACGATATAAAGAACAGATTTACTAAGTAGTAGATCGTGTATTTGACTATCTTCCAAGATATCATATGACAATTCCATCTAGCGCTCATCTGCGGTACGTGGGGTCACTGGGTGGATCCCAAGCTAAGAAAGTTTGTGGTGGACATCATCATGTCAGTGGGTTTTTTCGGGGTACTTCCATTTCCTCCCACATCCCATTCCACCGATTCTTCCGTCATCATTCGCTTGCTTTAGTCTGAAGGGCATAATCGTGGGATGTTACAACTGAAATACATAATTTCATTTCAAAACGAAGGTAGAACAAGAGAAGGGCCGGATTTTTGGGGGGGAGTGCAAAGGTTCATGTCCACCCACCCCCCATCGTTGTTAATATGCACTACCTGAAATGTGAAGCTTGCAGTGAGTGCAGTGCAAAATCAATAGTTTAAGTCATTTTTTTGAAGGTTGAAGGAAGAGAATTCATCGAGAGCAGACACTTAGCATTTCCAAAGGAATCCCTCATTCACATCAGAGATGCCTAAAGGCATTTAAAAAAAAACTCAAATTTAATTCAAATGTACTGGTAGTTATTGGTGCACCCCCCCCCCCTCAGAGAGTCCTGGAACCGACCCTGAACAAGAGGATATGTTCAAACCCATTATAGGAAACAAAATGTCTGTATAAAGAAAATAATGACAACAGTATTACATTCGTGAATTTTGCAACATCTGAAGAATTTATCGTGAAAAGTACGCAATTCCAACATCGCAACATTAATAAACATACTTGGATTTCAGCAGATAAAAAAAAACATAATGTAATTGAACACGTTTTAAATAAAATGAAATTAAATATTTCAGTTTAACATCCCACAATTATGACATTTTGTGCTAAGGGAGACGATGATTAAGGAAAGTAAATGAAGAATTGATGGAATGAGAAAGTGGGAGGAAAGAGGAGTACCCCAAGAAAAGCTCCTTACATGCCCACCACAAATTTACTTCGTAGAGGTTCGAACCAGGGACTTCACGCACCAGAATAAACACTCTACCACTCAGCCACCGACCCTATTGATCACGTTTAAGTAGACAGAACAAGACAGTCTAGTATAGGTGATGTTCGGCTATTTTGAGAAGCTGACTGTGACACTCATCACTACCTGATAACAACGATCATAAAAGAGATTATCGTTGAAATAAGGAAATCTTCACCATCAAAAACCATATAAATTTATTTAAAAAAAAATAAGAGTCTGAGGAGAATGAAATACCAGACTGAAATGTCGAATATATTCTCGATTTTAAAAGTTTGTAGTACACTATTCTTGAGAATAGTTGAGTTAAACTTAGGGATAGTATAAAAAAATTTCGGAAAATTAAGAATTATGGCAGAAATGTGCAAGAAGCAACTCATGGTTCATACAGGAAAGCAGTAAACTAGCAGAAAAGAGAAAACAGACAAACCTTATTGGGCTGTTTTTTCGAACCCTTCCAACACCCCTCAAAAATAGGAGTTGTTTACTAAAAGGTAAAAGTTAAATTTTGATTCTCCCGGAAACGACTCAAGCTTATATTTCATAAATCTATTTTCTCTACTCCAAGACAATCTGCAAAAAGCGTGTTTATATTATTTTGTGGATTATTTTCTCGGAAACAACTCTACCGATTTTATTCTAGGTTCATATATGAATGTTTATTTATCAGATCTTCAATATGGCGTAAATCATTTCTTTTCAAAGGACAGTTCAGTATTGGGGTGAATTTATCCTGAATTTTGTAACTCAACCCTTCCCCACAAACATTTCGTACTTTACAACTGAATTTTATTAACAACACTACAATGTGGAACAATTCATTTCTCATTAAAAATGTCGATAAGGACTAGTTTACTCTTTGTCGCCAACATATTTTATTAATGATTTCCTCAAACGCTACGAATGAGTTTCTTCTTCAAGTACATATTCGCTTACGAATCATATTAGGTTTAGAGGAAAGGGTGGCAAAGTGGATATATGAGGCAAAGAGAATAACGCAGTTTACAGTCAACTGAAAACAGAGGGCAGGAAATGTTTGCCCCAGTTTATGACGTCAGTAGTGAAAGAAGAGAAGGACGTTACTGTTTTGTGTGTACGTGTTGTTGTTTAGACGAGAGAGGAGAAAAAAAGAAAATACGCATTTTGCTAAAAAAAATTCAAGAGGTAAGGATTTTGAAATATTTTTTTACTATTCTGTAGAATGTTTGCGAACACACTATTCATAGACAGGGTGGGATCTTACCTTTGTTATCATGTTTGAGAATTATCGTAAACACGTCGTCCATATGCTGTGGACAGTCCTTTGTCTCATGTGGTAGTGTGGGGCAAAGATAATAATTTTAGAAGGGGCAAAGCGAATAGGGATTCACTTTGCCCCAAGTATAATGCAGTACTGCTTTAGAACATCTGTTTGGCACTAAATGTGGTATTGACGGTACGTATAAATTGCAACACAGCTAATATGAATATTGAAATTCATATTGAATTTGTTCCGTTAACACTCGCCGAACAAAAATATAGCAGTAGTAATAGTAGTAGTGGTGGTAGTCGTAGTAGAGTAACATCAGTAGTTGTTGAAGTAGGGTTAAGATAGGAGTTCAGTTAAATAATCGCAGCGGCTATTAACGCAACTTATCCTATATTAAACTATGTAATTCTATACCACTGTTAAGAAACTATTAGTTTGATTTTACATCTTTTAAAATGATTTTAATTAACTTCAGTTCTTTGTTTCTTCGTTTCTCTACTTTTTGCCTCGAATCAATTTACGTAAAATCTTCCACACATGTTCAGTACTAATGACTACAGTGGCGTACAGTGAAAGTTTGTTCGGGGAGGGGGGACCTGAGGTCTCTACGTGCAGGGGAACTAACGAGTACCCCTATGAAGGAATGTTTAAAACAGAAGAGTGTGTAGAAGTATAGCAAGTCTACTATGTCTACCGAACCAAGTACTCGTGAAACTTCCGTAAAGGAAATACCAGAGGAAAGGAGGAAATCTACCATTCAAGGTTCTCCTGCAAGAAGAAATGTTTTGCTGCGGCTATAGCTCTCCCAGGAATTACAAAGAAAAAACATTCAAAATCATCAGAAGGAAACGGTAGCTACCAATGCAAGTTCTGTCATGAATATTATTCAGATCCACTTAATGAAGATCTGGATTCAGTGTTCTGTTTGTCTGTCATGGCTTCACGAAAACTGTACCGATTATTATAAGGGACAAGACATTTAAATTTGTGATCTGTGTAAACCAAGCGTGTGATGTGATATTATTTTCAGCCCTAAGCCTTATAATTGTTTTTTTTTCTTTTTTTAAATATGTTTGCTACTACGTAGATTGTACTCATTAGGGTTACTATAGATTGAAAGAAACTAGATATTAGATGCCTACTTGATAAGAAAAAAGACTTCTATGGACTTGAGCTTTTTAAACATATTTAGGGATCATGTGTATGCAAGCTTTGTCTAGACTTAATTCTATATTTAAATGTGTTAGGCTAATACTCACAAAATATTAAACATTTTAATCTTCTGGTAGGTAAAGCAGTTCATTTAGGTGTCATTCTTTTATTATCTTAGACTGTGTACACATATATTGTTCTTCTATACAATTTCTATTTTGCATATCTGTATTAAACCCTGACTTTTAATGTATGAGTTTTTGCTTATTCACTTTGCCCCACTATCATGATCCGCTTTGCCCGACGGGTGGGGCAAAGTGAAAAAATTGCAGTAGTTCAGTAATTAAGCAATATCATTTATGTATATGCAATCCTTGTTACTATTGTGTTGTTATTTGAAAGTTTAATAATCATAAAATATTTCCTCAAACTTTGGTTTCCTAGTCTTAATTTTAGTTGCCATTTGAGGCCCTTGAAGTTAAGTGATCCGCTTTGACCTCCTTTCCTCTATATGGCGTAACCTTTTTCTACAAGTAAACGAATAAACAATAGATAGTTTGTTATTGCGGGTGAGTTTATGGGGCAATCTTCACGTCAACAACTAAAACGATCTGAATCATTTCATAAATAGAACTCCAATAAGAAACTTACAACATGGTTTCACTCATTTCTCATTCAAAAATTGTTAGAACGAAGTTTACTCTTGGGAGAAAATTTTCTTCGAAATTTACCTAAAACATCTGTTATAATTTTGCCCATATTTCGTTAAAAATGTATCAGTCATGAGTTGATTTAATTTAAGGTATGGTAGCAGAGAATGTTTAGTGCGTTGGTCTCTACCCTTTATTTCACCGCTATATTGAACAAAACTATAATAAATGTATTCACGCATTGTTAACTAGTCTTCTATAGAGTGAGAGAAACGATCTAATGTTGATTAAAAGAGGATGGGCTTTACATATAACATTGTCATAGTCTGCGCATGATTTTAGTAAGCTCCTCCCGTTACAGCAGGCAATCCACGACGATCTTTATTCCATATTGTGGGCGTATCATGAATTCCGCCAGACTCCAACTGCGCTAGCCTCCCCAACGCGCAAGAGCAGGAAACAGAGGTAGGAAGGAACGGTTCTCAACGTTTCAGAAACTAAAGGAATGTACAGTCAGCGACAAAACTTATTTCCATTTGGTAAAATTTATTTCGGGAATAACGGTGGAACGTGCAGTTTGATCGAGCTTGTAGGCTGGAACGTACAGAAGATTACATTTGTTTTAATTTAAAAAATTGAAAAAAAACTGTACTAAAATTGTCCTTGCTTTCAGAAGTTATTTACGAAACTAATTTCATAGCGGAAAGAAATTTTGTCGCCGACTGTACCAGTCATTGCAAACATTGTGATTTTTCACAGAAAAAAATAGCATAAGTGTCAACCATATAACTCTTTTTTTAACCTGATCAATAAATTCAATTGTATTTGTTTCAATTAGACATTATACTTAACAGTACAGTCTATATAATATATATTATACATTATTATACGCTAGCCTTGCTAACTAGTCGAGTGGCTAGTGCGAACGCCTTTGGAGGAAATGGACCCGAATTTGATTCTCTGTTGGTGAACATTAACATTTGAAAGCATTGTGGCTCGCATTCCATCTGAAATTATAGAGTCATCTTATATAATCTTGGTTCTGAAAAAAGAGAATTAACTCCAACAAACAAACGTTATTGTACGCCGCTCATTATTGGAAGCCTTGACGAAAGCTGGGTCTCTATTATTATTATTATTATTATTATTATTATTATTATTATTATTATTATTATTATTATTATTATTATTATTTAGTGTTTTATATGTTCATTGGCAATAAAAATGTACAGGCTGCAAGTGCATCAGGTAATGTCAATGAAGAAAAAAGTATTTTAAAAGAAAAAGGCACATACAAGCTAAAAGCATCACATTTAGAATTTAATACAAATAAAATAAAGACTTTTTTGTGTGTTTGTCTGTCTGCCTGTGTGCGCCCTGGAGACCAGACAAGTGTACTAAGCGTTATCAAAATTTGGTCACGGGTACCTTAGTCCAGGCCCCAAGACGAAGCATTTTTTTCGAATATCGAACCCGGGGAGTCTCAGAGGGGTCGTTTATCGGGACCGGCCTGGAGACCAGACAAGTTGACCGAGAGTTACCAAATTTTGGTCACGGATACCTTGGTCCAGATCTCAGACCAATAAGAAGCGTTTTCGTTTTTGAATTCGAACCAGGGGTCTCAAGAGGGGGGGGTTACCGGGACGTGTAAAAGTTGTAGAAAATGACCGATATTAGTGTGAAAATCATAGTTTTCGGGGTCGCTGAGATCAATAGTGAAACTCCGATCGCATTAACTTCCAAATTCACCCCATTTGGCTGCGGGCCGGGGGTCACCTGGGGTTGGGGTACCGAAAGATGTAAAAGTAATCAAAAATTATTGATATTAGTGTCAAATCCATAGTTTTCGCGGTTGCTAAGATCAATGGTGACACTTCTATTAGCTATGACTTGCAAATTCAGTTACCATTGTATGCAGTCCGGGGGTCAGCTTTGGGGGGGGGGGCGTACCGAGACATGTAAAATAATGAGCGATATTAGTGTCAAATCCATAATATTCGGGGTCGCTGAAATAAATGATGATACTCTCAAGGGCGTTGACTTCCAAATACAGTCCCCATGCAAAGAAAAAATGTTTATTCAGCTAGTATAAAATATATGTTGTGATACAGAATTTAATGAAAAGAATCATTATTATTTAAAAAAAATACATTATAAAGAAACAAAAAACATGCAGTATCATTTACAAAACAATAAAAAAAGGAAATAAAACATATTTCACATGCGAATAAATGAAATACATCGTATAAAGTATTGAAAATACATATCATCATGCAGAAAATTGATTGAAAAGTTTTACTGGTTGACTGCCGTGAGTATAAATAACGGTACTCACATTACTTGTCACGGTTGCTGTGATTACCAAATTTGGTACTCATCACTTGTGTTCCTTTCTTTCACGTGGGCCCATATCGGTACTAAATTTCACGTTTTAACATGTGTTTAGAGAGAGTAGAAATCACGTTTTAAAACGGTAGCTTTAGCTTCCAAATATCTTGATTTTTAAGAAAGTTATTGCACTATAGATATAAGAGTTTTCTGTCCATATATTACTGCTCGAATTGAGGTTTATAATGTGGATTTCTGTATGCTCTGTTACGTTTGACACCATAATTGCAAAAAAATACAGACTTTGGTGAGATTTGCAAGTTTATGACGTAATTATACCCCAGTACCATCTCTGGTACTCATGGTAACCGAGATGAAAACTTGCTCTCTTCTCGTGAGTACAAAATTTCGTACTCGGACATAACTGCATCATCAATTTGCATATCCAGTCAAAGAATAAATCCCCAGGGAGGGAAAAGGGGGGAATTTGTCCCTCATACCTGGAAGTAAAAATACTGCTGATTTTATGGAATTTCCCCCCTTGCACCTCTCTGAGGATTCATTCCTTGGTTGGATATGCAAATGGATGACGTAATTATGCCCGAGTAACAAATTTGGTACTCATGGGAAAAGAGCAAATTTTTATCTCGGTTGCCATGAGTACTAAAGATGGTACTCAGTCATACTTACGTCATCAACTTGCATATTTAACCATAGTCTGCACTAATGGGAACTTCCGGATCAAATGAAACTGAGAATGTAAAAAAAAAAAAAAGTAATGTTGCTTTGGGGGCAATGCGCACGATAATGCCTTAGCAGTCAATCTGTTAAATATTATTTTAATAAAAAAAACTGTAATTTATTGCAAAAAGAATTCAAAGTTTCTGAGCTAAACATATTAAAATCCCTTTGCAAGGCCCAAGATAAAAATAAGACAATATTTCCATTAAAATCAAATCAAGCACAAAATATGAAAATGTAACTTCAAGCATAAGTCAAAGGTAAAAGAAAACTAAGATAAGAAAAAATATTATTATTATTATTATTATTATTATTATTATTATTATTATTATTATTATTATTATTATTATTAATGATAATAATACATTTCAATTAACATTCTTCTTTGCCTTCAGATTTCATCCAGGTGACGACGAAAATTGTGTGAATTTAAAAATAAAATAAATTAAGAAATATTCAGATAATGTTTATATCTTATAATTAATCCTTCAATATATGTAGTTTTATTTATAAGATAAGAAATTTCTTTCAAATAAAAATGTATATTTAGGACCCTTTGAATGTTTATTATTATTTTCAAAAATTCGTGCCTCTGTATTCCGGTACCATGGGGTAACAAACAAGTGACACTGGTTGTGCTCGTACAGTCTCTCAAAAGTCCCGTGACGTAGGATAACACTGTAACTGTTTGAAATGGGGCTGACCATCGACACGTTAGCGTAAAAAACAATAACTTTGTTCATTTAAGTTGTGGGTCCAGGTAAATGCCAAGGTTGCATTTTCATTTTGCATGGAGCACATAAAGAGTGTACAACCCAAACGAGTCGTCCGATTAACAAAATCCTTTATTTTAGATTAAAAATATTATATTTGGAGACTGTTTCTTGTCTTACGATTTGCTTTAACTCTGATAATAACGGAGTTACCGTATGGTAGAGGACTTTTGGGACACCCTGTATATATATATTTAATGATCATGGAATTTTACTATGTATTATTTCCGTATAACTAAATATTTTTCATGTAACTTGTAATAGTCCAGGATATGACTATGGTTCTGCGGGAAAGTTTGCGTAAGGAGAATTTTTCTTCAGAAATCGTTAGTTGGTGTCTTACTAATTATTTTTTACTTGGGTGGACATCTAGTACGCTTTCCGGGTATGACGTCATCAAATATGGCGGCTACTTAATCACAAAATGGTTCATATCTTGGCTAATATTGGACTGATTAACACGTAATTTTGGACTGATTAGCACGTAATAAACTAGCAACAATGTTATTTCGCATTTGGCAGCTGCCCCTAGAATTTTCTCTGCCATTGTCAGTAGTTAATACACAACGGTCACTAACATTGCATATGATGCATTAATTTTTACTAGATTGGAACTCTCGACAAGTTTGTTGCATCCATACTTTATTTCAAAAGCCTGACGGAAAAAGAAAGAGAAACTTATAATCTAAACTAGGACACTTGAAGTATTCTCTAGATTTACACTTGAAATTGGCATAGATACGAAAAGAAATAATGTAGTGTAGCAGCCACCTTATTTGATGACGTCATGCTTGAAAAAATGTGTTGAATGTACAGCTAAATTAAAAGTACTTACTACGTCACCTGCTAAGTTTTCCTTTAAACAACCAAACAAGCTTTCATGTTTATTAGTCAAATATTACCAACGATATGAAGAATTCTGTGATTGAATAGACGAAATCTTGGATGACGTTACATGTGGAAAATTTGTCGGATGACCACCCAAATTGAAACTAGTTACATGAATATTTGTTTAACAGGAATGAAAAATTACAACGGAATTTTTAATTAATTTTAGTAAAATATTACCCGAAGTGTGAATATTTTTGGAATTGAGCAGCCGCCACCTTGGATGACGTCATCCCAGAGAATTGTGTAATTGTTCAGTTTAGTAAGAAAAATACTTACTAGGATCCCTGTTAAGCAAATCTTGAGAAAAGAACGAAATTACATATCATCAGTCCAATATTAGTCGAAATATGAACATTTTTTAGATTAAGTAGCCGCAATCTTGGATGACGTCATCCCAAAGAAATATTGGGTGTTCACCTTAGTAAAAAGATACGTACTAGGTCCTTTGCTAAGCAATTTTCAAAGAAAGAAATACAACATTACATGTTAATCAGTCCAATACTAGCCTAGATATGAACATTTTTGTGATTAAGTAGCCGCCATATTTGATGACGTTATAACCGAAAAACGTATCAGATATCGGATGTCCACCCAAGTAAAAAATAATTAGTAAGACACCTACTAACGATTTCTGAAGAAAAATTCTCCATCCTCAAACATGCCTACAGAACCATAGCTAGATTCAGGATTATAACACATTTGACAATGAATCTCTGGCACTGATAAAGCATATTACAGAAAACATCTAGTAGGCCTTTACAATCTCAACAGTGCAAGTACTCAGAAAATATTTTATGATTCATATCAAATTTCGGTTGTACATGAAGTTTCTGCTAGCATCAGAAGTTTTTATCTTGAAATTCTTGAGAAGTAAAGTTCATATCAACTGAAAATATTAACTGTTGAAAATAGTCGATTGATATTAGCTTCATCTTTCTCTCCGCTATCTTCTTCAGTTTTATAGTCACCTTAGGAAAAATAAGAACGAATTCCTGTATGCTGAAATTGGATTCGTCTTCTTACAAGCACCGTAGAATTTTATGGAGTTTCAAGCTATAACAAGAAAAAATTAAATAATAATTTAACTGACGGAAATCATTGTAATACCATTATCTATATATTAAAATGCTGGGTTTATATGCTTGTCTCCGAATTAAAGCTTATATGTTTGTCTGCAATATTTTCAACAATGATATGTTGAAAACCACAAGTGATAGAAATGTGCTGTTTTCACTGGTTGATTCCAAATTCTGTGTAGATTCTTTAGTTCTAATTGAATATTCGAACAACATGGCCGTTATTTCTTTATTACATTTTTTTAGTGGTACAACGGAGGTGTTGAAATTTTAAAAAAAGTAAAGCATTATATGCTATGAGTTATACATTTTACACAACATATATATATATATATATATATATATATATATATATATATATATATATATATATATATATATATATATATATGTGAGGAATGACAAGAAGATTCATGCTGATATGTGAATGATGCGCTTTGTAGAGAGTGCAGGTTCAGCTACTTTTATATAAAAACTAACCTTTGGTTAGCAGGGGGCTCCGCACCCAGACCCCCGAGTTCGCTCGGCCTACGGCCTCGCATTTCTTATCTATATGCCTTCGAATAAACAGTGAATTTCGTGAACTTGCTCTTCATATTTCCTGAATCTGCGCATCCCGGGCCTTCACTCCCACACATTGTCTTTGCTCGGCCTACGGCCTCGCAGCTCTTAAACCCACAATTCTATCGTTTCTTTTCCTATTTCTACTGTCTAAAATATAAAGTTTTGTATCCGAAGAAAACGCCCATATAAATAGTATGGGAATTTCTTCATCCGCCTTTAGACCCCTAAAAAATTAAAAATTTTCAGTTTTGGCAATTTTCCTGTCTGTTAGTCCTAGAAGGCTACAATCATGCTAAATTTCATCATTCTAATCCTGCCGGAAGTGCCTAAACATTTTGGGGTGTAGAAAACTTCCGATATAAATAGCATGGGAAAGATTTTTCAGTTGTCCATAAAACCACTCCACGTTTGAGGATCTTTATTTCTAGTGATTTACTTAGGTAACGCTAACGAAAACGTACAAGCATGCCGAATTTCAAGTTTTTATTTCAGTTCTAAGTACCTAAAATATGAGATCATAGGTCCAAAAAAGGCCTATTTAAATAACATGGGGAAATTCATCTCCTCTTTAGACCCTCTAAAATTAAAAATATTCATTTTTGGCAATTTTTCTGTGGGTTTGTACCGAAAACCTACAACCATGTCAAAATTAACCATTGTAGCCCTACAAGAAGTGCTCAATAATTTGGGGGTGTAAAAGGTATCCCATGTAAATAACATGGAAAAGATTTTTCAGTTCCCTATAAAAACACTCAAAATTTGGATTTCTTTATTTTTACTGATTTACTTAGGTAGTGCTAATAAAAACGTACAAGCATACCGAATTTCAAGTTTTAATTCAAATTCTAAGTACCTAAAACATGAGGTTATAGGTCCAAAAAAGGCCCATTTAAATAACATGAGGAAATTTTTCATCCCCTCTTTAGACCCCCTAAAAATTAAAAAAATATTCACTTTGCCAATTTTCCTTCAGTTAGTTCTGGAAAGCTACAAACATGCCAAATTTAATCATTGTAGCCCTACAGGAAGTGCTCAATAATTTACGTCAGCTCATGTAGTTTTATATATAGTTAAGATATGATATAAAATATAGTATAAGGTAAATGTGTTCTCCCGTAAATGCGGCCAGACCATGAATGGCACAGGGAAGAGGTTTTTTCTTGACCTACGCATTAAAAGAAAGTGATATGGAAAGCACCACGCTCTCTCTCTCATAACTGTTCGCACCACGCTCTCACAACTCTCTCTCTCTCTTTGCCTCTCATAACTGTTCTATATCAATTTGATCGATGTCTGGAAGCTCTGTTTTGGACAATGATATGAAATAAAGGATATAAATCCTTCAAAACATCCAAGCTCTCCGAAATGAAGTTTTATGTAAACTACAAACACAAATTTTTGGCTTATTACGTAGAAATTTACCTGACATCGTTTTCAAACTGACATGGAAGCGTAAACTTATATTTAGATTTATTTATATCTTACCCTTTCCGTATCAACAGATACATACTGATAAAATAAGTAGAAGGATAAATATTAATGCATAGTTGTGCGCGTACAGGTTATTTGGAAACGTTTTCTATAATAAGCACTTACAACCACAAGATCACACACAAACAAAGAAAATGTGTTTGCAAATAAGTAACCTTTGCAATAATAGATATTCTGTATCTGAGAAACGGAACAGAAACCAGAAAGATCAAGTAACGTGGTATGTTACAGGTGCTACTAACTGCATTAAGCAATACGATTTGTAGATCTGTATTCCAGTGTCACTTGTAGATGATATCAAAAACTTGAATTGCCATAAAATAACAGCAGTTGAGATCTGTACCAAACTAAATTTTAAAAATACTACTAACTGATACCTCAAGTAAGAAATAATAATATTTAAATAACACAAGCAGAGATGGAATGGGTCAGTGGATTAAGATTTGTGAGTGAATCGAACCACCACCCACCGTGACCCTCCAACCCACCGACTCACTAAGACCCACCGACCCATTCTGCTCAGTGCATTGTACACAGCATCTTCTGAACACTGGTAAATTTGTCTAAGTTTTAATTTCAAGGCTACTATTTTTCTTCCTTTTTAATTTGTTGCTATTTATTTACTTGAGATGAGTATATCTAAGTGAAAAAGTAATTTCAGGCACTTATGGAGCGTTTGAGTGATTTACCGTAGAAATTCAAACTCCGATTAGTGACAGTTTCACAGCCTTGTTTATTACAAGTGTAACATCTTTACGCACTAGGAAAGATTCCATACCGGAACCAAGAACCTGGGGAAAACCTATATATCGTCTCAAAGCTCTTGCAATGAGAAGTACGAAACCGTTTCCAAATCGCGGGCAAACCCACAACCTGACTATATAAGGAGCCAGTTTGTTGGTGTTTGTAGCCCTATGTGTGGCATATTGGACAGAAGTAAAAGTGAATGATACTCGATACAAATTGTAAATGCAATGTGGTGAATGGTTTCTGTACCTCTGGATGTATATCCATGAAACGTGACATTAACATCATTCCTCACTAGAGAAACTATACTGTTGACATATTCTTCTCTCAAGGGGGGGAGGGCAAGGGGCTCAGTGGTAGAGCGTTCACCTCCGGTGCTTGGGGTCCCTGGTTCGATCCCAGAGCGACGTGTGGACTTTGTGGCGGACGGACACCGTGCTCGTGGGGTTTCTCGGGGCTCTTCCGTTTCCTCCCACTTTCCTCATTGCACCATTTCACTCATTTATCATCATTAACGTCTCGTTTAGCCTAACCGGCATAACCGTGGGACGTAAAACAAAGATTTTATTTCATTTCTTTTCTCAAGGACCCCAGTCTGTCAGTGTTGCGAACCAAGTCTAAAAATGAGAAGTTGTAAAACAGCTTCCGTTCGACAAGACGTTTATACACCAAGCTTGGCAGAAACATCACACGACACTATAGCATAAAGACGTTCAGTGTGACCGTCACTCAACCATTCTAGGTTTTCAGTGTTGCCAACCAAGTGTAAACATCACAATGCTGAAAATAGCGTGACAAATGCGTATAACAAATGTGACTGAAGCAGCATTGGACAATGGAAACCATAGTGTTAGTGTCTCCGTCTCCCAAGCATTCCAGGGTGGCAGTTTGTGTGCAGAGGCAACCAATGCAAACATTCAAGATTTTTGTATGACGTCTACAGCATTGGTGGACATAATTAGACTGTGACCCATACTAGGTTTGTAGTATGTTAGTGTGAACCCACAAGCACGTATGTTGTCAGTGTCTCCAACCATTCTAAAGTACATTTTTTCGAAAGGTTGCCTAAGCATTGCATGCATAAAGGCAAAATTTGGCATAAACATCACTCGACAAAGCAGGAAACATACTGTGGTTGTTTGCATTCCCAAGCACACCAATCTATTAGTATTGATTATGTTTTCAAAATGGAAGTTCGATATTTAGCAGTATACTAGCTTGGTGGTATTTTTAAGTAAACCGCTTGCTGTCGGTGATGAGTCAGACGCTGATGTGGACAAGGAGAATATATTCACTGTCTCGCAAGAAACTGCAGCGTGGCGATTTTGGAAGTTTGCCAATATCACTGCAGTAGTTCAAGCCTACGCCAGTGCAGCAAGAGACAAACAAACTAAACCAGCATTTAGAAGAGCAAGAGCTACAGTCACTGCCTATGATCTCCAGCACATGAGACGGCAATTGAATCGCAGAACGCAGATGGGATTCGCAGAACTTCAAGATGAGCACTCTTCGAGAATCTGTAAAGTCTTGGATTCTGTACGAATGTGCTCTTCCCAAATATCAACTGATTACTGAAGAGGACTTGGGATATAAGCACGGAATCGAGCAACCGGTCGAGGGGTTGCTGGATTTATAGCTTTTCGGAAATGGATTTTCCGAATCAAGAAGAAATCAAACTTGCAGTCACGGAAAATCACCAAATTTGTAACAATGGCTAGTCGTGCGAAGCAGGATGATTGATGGCGGGAACACTAACACTATGCTTTCCATTGTCTAATGCTGCTACAGTCACATTTGTTATACGTATTTGTCATGGTATTTTCAACATTGTGACGTTTATTAGGGTGGAGCGTTTTGCGCTTTTGTTGGAAATTCGATCACGGCTAGTGCGGAAAAGGTACCATTAGTGCTGATTTTCTTATTTTTTTTGGACAACACCTTACCCTGCCCCAACGGACTTACGGTTTTTAAGAATTTGTTAGGCCACACGCACAATACCAATGACAGAAAAGTTACTTGTGGTCGTTTTTAGAGTTACCTGATGACTGTAGTACAATTATTTTATTAAAAGAAACTTGTAGCAATGCCAGTAAATAATCTTAAAATGTTTATGAGTCAAAGTACAGCCATATTAGTTCAGTTGTTGGAATTAATGTCCATATTTTGTTTGGAATACCACGTTAATGATGATTATTGATATAACGCGATTTGTTTTTTGGCAACTCTTTGCTTGTTATATACACCGACAGAAAATGCCATCTAGCACCAGGCTACATAACTTCGTGGTTGCTTACTTTGGCCACGCTTTTCGAGCGTCGTCGCAACTTCCAGTTCCGTCCAGAAGATTCGATTACCTCCCGCTCGCCTCGTTGGCTCCAGAACTTACGCCGACGTTTCTAGAATATTCTCGCTCGAAGTTCGGCGGTGGTATAAATGTTGCGTATTTCGGCCAACCAATCCAACAGACAAGTTTATTGCAGCCTTAATCTGAACGGTTTTAATTCGCTACTGTTTCTGTTAAGACAGAGATATTGTGCATTGTACCTAAAATTACAGTCTTCTTAGTGCGATACGATTCAGAGACATTTTGCATACTTTGGTTTCCAAGTTCGGAAGCAATGAAAACCAAGATGAGAAAAAACCTCATAGCAGACCAACGCGACAAAGTGTGAAACGAGCCTAATTTGGCACTCAAAGTGAAATGAGAGAATTGCAGTTACCAACGTACGCTGACGTTATGCGACATTATCATTGGTTTCGAAGTGGTTTAAGTGGTAACGAAAGTGCAACTAAATTACCAGTGACTGACATTTGTAAATTAGTTGGACAAAGAGTTGTACATATTTGGCGTAAAGCAAGCATTCCTGTGGTTTCTGAAAAGAGAGTTTTTGACATGCTTAAAACATTTTATAATAAGTGTCGCACCAAGGAAAAACATTTCAGTCGACAAGGACAAGAAGCAACACTCCGTGCAGGTTTTGTTGCACACGCGGAAAAGTATCTTTTTGATATTACGTCTTGCAAATGTAAAACTGCAGAAGATTGCAACTGTGAGAGGACACGCAAGATTCTAAAACGAGAATTCAAGCTTCTTTTGGACCAGGGAACATCACGGAAAATGAGCATTGGTAACATTGACGTCCAAACATACAAATCAATGTCAAAGATGTTTCCTCTAAAGTGAATAGATCTAAGGGGCAGACAACCAAGAAAGACGCTGGAAGTGTTGAAGAAAATCTATGAACTAGTGGAATTAGGCATAGGCACATGTCAAAGATACTGCCGTGGCCAGGAGAATCCAGCGAAGCTGTTGAATCTGGAAGCACGTCGGGATCTGACTTCGAGGCACGACCAAGAAGGAAACATAGCCTAAAGCGCATCTGTCTTCAAAATACAGCGGAGGCAGCGTTTAGAACTGGAGCTTCAGACAAACAGGTTGCTTTGATCGCTTCTACCGTACTTCAGGACGCGAGACTTATAATGCCAGAGGACAAAAATCTTGTTGTTGACAGATCTAAGATACGAAGAGGAAAATATAAACTGCGTGAGAAGATCCAGAAAGAAAAGGCTTATCTAGGCCGGGCAATTACAAGTATCTACTTCGACGGAAAAAATGGTGCAACTCTTATGCAAGAAAAAAAAATAACTTCAAAGTACGAAGACGAGAGGTTACAGAAAAGCATATCACAGTTCTATCGGAGCCCGGTTCAGATTACTTGGGTCATGCCACACCTAAGTCAGGCACTGGCAAGGATATTGCAGACTCTATATTTTAGCTCTTAGAGAAGAACCAGTACGATGGGTCATATCTTGAGGCAGTCAGCAACGATAGTGAAGCCACGAATACAGGAATAGGATAACGGCGTGATAAGTCAGATAGAAAGATCCCTAGGAAGGGAACTGTAGCATCTCATTTGCCTTCTTCATACCAACGAGTTGCCATTTCGACGCCTGGTTACCGAATTGGATGGTGGGAAGACCGGACCCAACGCTTTTTCCGGCCCCACCGGAAATAAATTAAAGAATTGTGAACGTTCGCCGATCGTCTCTTTTACACCCATTCCCGTTGAATGGGTGTCTGAAATAAAAAAAACAGATGGTTTAAGCAGCGACCAGAATTATCTCTTTGAAATTTGTAAGGCTATTGATACAGGAATGTGTACTACCGATCTAGCAAAGAGAAAACCAGGACCATTATCACATTCACGATGGCTTACATTGGCCTGTAGGATGCTTCGCCACTACATCAGTACTGATAAACCTAGTTTAAGTTTGTGTCTACTTTGCCAGTACATTGTTAAAGTATACGCACCCGTCTGGTTTTCAATACGGCAAAATCCCTCGTGGGAAATGGGCGCCATGCATCTGTTTAGCGCAGTTAAGCTATCACGTTTTTTGCCAGAAAATCTACATCACATAGTTCATTCTGTTTTAGAAACAAACGGATAATACGTTCATCATGAAAACCTGCTGATAGCGATGACAGCAGATGAAAATCCGCATGTTCGAACGTTAGGCTGGAGAAGGATAAAAAAGTGTCGCAGCCAGAAGACTCCGAGATCAAGCCGTCCACGTGACTTCATTGTCCCGAAATTAAACTTCATAGCAGATAATTACTATGACATGATTAATTGGCCTAAATGTCTAACAGACCCGCCAAACACACGTAACATAACGGATCAGCAGTTTGAAGAAAACATCCGAACTTCAGCTACTCTAACAACATTCCCTTGCCATAGTCAAGCTGTAGAACGCACAGGAAAGCTGGTGTCCGAGGCAGCTCGAAAAAGTGCGGCCAGAACGCAAGAGATACCTACGTTAGAGCCAAACTGAAGTCTAGAACAAGAATACCCCGGTTTGAAACCAAGAAGAAGTACGTGACCTAAGATCAAATGTCAACGTATGCCTACTGGATGAGTGGATGGGCAGAACTCGATGTGCAACCACCTCCCCGTGGTGAGTTCTGGGTTATTTTGAGTAGACCCTACAGAGCAAAATAAGCGAAGAGTTGCACAAAAAAATATCGTGTTATATCAAGGGCTATGCCTATAATCATCGTTAACGTTTTATTCCAAACAAAATCTTGACATTAATTCCAACACTTGAGCTAATATGGCTGTACGTTGACTTATAAACATTTTAAAATTATTTACTGGCATTGCTACAAGTTTCGTTTAATAAAATAATTGTATTATAACCATCAGGTAACTCTAAAAGCGACCACATGTAGCTTTTCTGTCATTAGTGTTATGCGTGTTGCCTAATCAAACACTTAAAAAAACTGTCCGTTTGGGCAGGGCAAGGGGTTGTCCAAAAATAAAAAAAATAAAAAAATCAGTAAGGTCCATGCCACTAATGGCACCTTTTCCGCACTAGTCGTCATCGAATTTCCAACAAAAGTGCAAAACACTCTACCCTAATGTTTAAACTTGGTTGGCATCACTGACAGTCTGGAATCATTGGGAGAGTGATACGTCTGCGGAATATTTTCTCTAGTGACGAATGATGTTCATGCCACGTTTCATAGATATACTGCCAGTGGTACAGAAACCATCCGCCACATTGTATTTCCAATTTGTAAGCAACACTGACCAATTGGGTACGTCTGGGTGCAAAGTGATATCAAACAGTTTCCCGAGTTACGTTCTAGCAATGAGCCAAAAAGAAACATGATGGGCTCAGGCCCTTACGCGTGATGTGTCGTGTAACATTCATTTTTACTTCTGTCCAATGTGCCACACATAGGGACACAAATACCAACAAACTGGCTCCTTATATAGTCAGGTTGCGGGTTTGACTTGATTTGAAAACGGTTTCGTACTTCTCATTGCAAGAGCTTTTAGACGATATATAGGTTTTCCCCAGATTCTTGGTCCCGGTATGGAATCATCCCTAGTCAGTGGAGAGGAGGGAGTGGATCATGGATCAGAGTTGATGACTATGGTTTTTGATGGGTCGGAGTGGGTCATGGTAGGGGGGGCAGAGTGGGTCACGATGGGTGATGGGTCATGTTGGGTTGTATGTCAAGTTTTTATTGATCAACATCATCTCTGACACACAGTCACTTTCTGTGACTCTTAAAAACACTATTTCTGGTGCACCTGTTCTTCACGTCTACTTTCGTTGCAGAAATCTTTAAAATATAAGTGCAAACACTCTCACTAGGATATCTTTTTGTACTAACGCTATTCAGTTGTTTGTTTAATCGTAGTATTTTCTTTACAATCAAAATTAAGTGTTAGCAAAACAGAAACAAGTTGCATACGCTCAAATTTGTGTCACCTGTAGGTTACACTGAAAATTGCCAGGTTAATTGAATAGGATCATTACATACATTAGTGTACTGCTATTAAATAAAGCTGCCTGCGGTCAACTCATCCTCAGGCGGCTTCAAAGAAAGCGGAGCACAATGCAAGTAACCCGCATGCTAATTTGTTACATGAAAATATGTTGGAATATGTTACATTTGTTACATATTCCAACAAGTATTTCTAATTGAGGGTGGTCTTCCGTTTGACCTACTGAAAAGGAAAGTAGTGTTGCTATTTTTAACTTCCTGTACAGAAAGCGACAAACAAAAGAATCAGTAGTTTTGAAAAGCCCATGACTCAGATAATGGCTAGTTTACTTTAGTCCAACTATTTATTTATTTATTTATTTATTTTGTAGCACAAGTTGCTCATAACAAGATGCTCATTTCGTACAATGACAAGAAAACACAGGTTGACCATTTAATGTCAATTCAATCAGGATTTTTAAAAATTAAAATTTTTTGTCGAACTTCTCATAACTTTACATTACTGACTCATTACCTTTTGAAAACTAGTGCTTCAAATGTAGTCAACAAGTTGTTTGTTCGTTGTACCTACTTATATATATATATATATATATATATATATATATATATATATATATATATATATATATATATATATATAATATGCTGGATTACTTTAAAATGTCAACTTTAGAAGTGTTTGTTTTTGTGTTATGTGTTGGATACATATTAGCTAAATATATCTATTTTAATAAGTTTAGGAATGACAAAAACGCCCGTTGATACCACACTTGTGCCATTTATGACTTCCTTGCAGTGTTATTTATGAAAGCAGTTAGGGTAAATTTTTTGCTTGAGTACAAAGGAAGGAAGATAGGGGACTACTTGGACGTGGCAAGTATACTAATTGGGTCAAGGTTTTCTGCAATACATGAGCGATTCAGGTGAACATAATAGTAAGCATCACTTCAGATGAAATTAGTTATTAGGTGAGATAGGCTGTGACAAAACGACAGAAGAGTACGTAGGTAGCTTAATTTAAAAAAAAGTTTCAAACGGCAAAGAAAAAGGGGCAAAAATGGAAACGAAAAAATAGACTGATTATCAAAATAGACATTCAACATAGACTTTAAATACTAAAATATACTCGATAAAAATCATGTCATCTATCACGTACTCATGTCAATTACACACAATAATTTAAAGTAAGCCATATGTAGTAATGGAATCCATATGTATAAATAAAAAAATGCATATTGCACAAGTACATATGGGTATATTATTATTACTATTACTCTTAATTTGTTGCAAGTTCAGTATTAAAAGTGTTAATTAAACATATAACAGGTGAACCTCATTCGGAGGACCAGCAGTTCGTTTTGAGGGCTTTGTCCCTATTTGTCTCACATGGCTACACCAAATAGACTTCCATAACCGAGCTAAGGGTTCGAGAAGTCACAACTTTGGGGAATAACCACAGATTCGAGCAAATATACAAAACACACCAAACAAATAACTAACAAGGAAACCGATTCAAGCGTGACATGAAATGGTGGACTAGTTTATGCGCAAACGAAGTATTTTTTGTGTACAATGAAACCGATTAGAGGGAAAAACTCTCGATCTCAACCGTTCCGGAGATATAGAGGAATAAGGGGAAGGCTGGTGCTCCGACATTTTGCGAATTTTTGAATATGTAGCGATAGTACAAGTAAAAGAGACTTTTAAAGAGGAAGAATTCCAGCATCCATGAAACTATGATAATACGTCATCTTAGACATGAGGGTTTTAAAACCGAAGAGTCCATAACAATTGTATGGGAAGAATGTTTTGGAGGGGGAGGCGAAATACCGGAGTTCCATTCCTGCCTGAAATAGGCGTGTATAGGGTTTTGGTATACTGAATCGAATAAAAGCATCATTAGTCAAATTGGATGAAAAATGAAACACCTGGTGGCCGTCCTAAGTTTCTAAACATTTATAATTTCTACCGTTATTAACCGATTAGAACTGTATGTGATAAACAGTATATAAAGTGTACAGGTTTTCGTTTTTTTTTTCAGTGGAATACTATTTTTGTTTATTGATTCATACTTTGCGTTTTAATATATGTCACACAACTACACACTGTCGTACTTATGTTTTCAACAATATGTGTTTACGTTTCATATTATTTGATTTGATTTTCTATAGCGCTTTTGCACAGGCTATGACCCTGTATTTTGTTCACATAATAATGTCTCTGTTTGTTTGGCAGTATAATTAATACATTATTGCATTACATTCTCTCATTTTCTGCGAACTTAAGACATGATATATTAGCAAGTAATATCACACAATTTTGTTCTTCGTGTCAACGGCGTTTGTTATTCCTCATAACCGCTTCTTTTTCAGCCCCGGGTAAAAGCTACGCCACTCACCTAAACATTCAACACCACTCTTATTCGCTCTGGTGCATCTCTATTAACGTTTAAATGCAATCTTCAAACGTATTCACTTGCAACATAAGCGAAAATCCTCAAAATATCAGACTACCAGATTTCTTCTTACCCCTCTGTATCTCAGGAACGGTTGAGGTCTAGGGTTTTCCCTCTAATGGGTTTAATTGTACACAAAAACACTTCGTTCGGAGATAAGCTTGTCCACAATTTCGTGTCACACTTTAATCGGTTTCCTTGTAAGTATTTTAAACTCCTTCTTCCTTCCAAAAATGTATTCATACATACAAAAATTCAAAATAGACTTTGACTATGGAAACGAACTCATAAGAGAGGATCACGTAGCCATGTCGTTTATACTCAATAATTTGAGAAATATTCTGAATGAATATACACAACACGTCAAACAAATATTCAAGTAGTTCAGACTCTTTTCTTATTCTTTAATAAATGTATTCATATACATTGCCAAATTATTTGTCACAATTAATAACAAACTATTGATGATCACGACGTACTAATTACACTACATCACTCTTTGCTGCATACAATACTATTATATACTCGTACTATGTATATGTTTACACGAACGCACACTATACTATTTGCCATAATTAATAACAAACTATTGATCGTCCTGTCATATTCATTCCAATTCCTCAATCTATGGTACATACAATTTTTTGGTATACTGGTATACTATATACACATATGCTTACACATACACACACAATGCTATCGCACATACTGTAAACAACATTAAGATTGTATACAACTCCACGCAGAAAGCGATCCTTTCGACATTTAATATAGTCCACACAAAGACAACGAAGTCCACTCTGGATGTTAAAAACACACGTCGCTCTGGTTTTCTGATATATTCTCCTCTCTCAGCCTGTTTCAAAATTGTGGAAACTGATGCATTTTCATGTTGAAGTTTTTTTTCTTGTTTTTAAAATAATTTCCATGTTGTGGGGTGGTGATGTCCTACTAGGTTCTTGAACTTATTGTTTCACCCCTCACAAACGTTCTTCGTCCTCGGGTTGTTGGCAAGAGTTGCTTCGTGGGTGTTCCATGAGCATGGGAGATATCGTGGAAAAAGACGGTTCAATTTTAAAATAGCACCGTTGCCACTTCTCTTAAAGCTGCCTGAAGCGTATGCACTTTCAAAGTATTCAATTAGATCAGAGAAAGTTTATTGAGCTGTCTCTTTTAGGTACAAAAATCCTTGTTTAACATCTAACATCTTCAACAGATAAAAATACCAACGCTGGGATTTACAAAAGACGAAATTCCCCAACAGTTTTACATAGAGTTGAAAGTTCATATTCAGGTATCTTTCTCCAAAAGCTTTGCCGCGAACAAAAAAAAAAAGCAAATTTGAATTTAAATATCATTTTCAAAAACAGCACGTACTGCGTTATGAACTGTCATTTCGAAGTCACAAAAAAATTCTCCGGCGTAGGACGGATATTTAGTTCAGAACACTTATTTTGAATTGGTTGAAAATCAAAGAAAAATATATATGCAATATAATTAATATGTAACTGATGGTGAGATGCACACGTAACCTTTCTACAATCTACATACATAAGAAAAATCTTTGTTCAGTTTCCAACAAAGCAAAACAACTGAAAAATTGAAGTTACATTTGTTAACCTAATGTAATAAGCTATAATATACGATACTAGTTAAATAAGGAAACTAACAATGATACTGCCTGAATCCAAGATATTCGAATTATGATAGCATACGTACTTGTATTAGTCCCTTAAAGCTCTTCTGGCTTTTATCGGTCACTCCAGGCGCAATTCTGATTAAGTACAACTGTGTGAAAAGCTGGGGAGCGATGGAAAAGTTATCATCCATTTAATATGTAGGTGAGTTTGCAAGACGTTGTAAGCATCCTCAGTAGAAAATACCGAAAGCTGAGATTCCAATTCTCCATAGTTTTCGTGTATGAGAAATGGCTGGGGGTCTTCTCCTCCAGTTGTTGACGACGGCGTGCCTGTAATTAATGCAAATAGACAAGAAAGTAATCTTACCTCTAAAATATGAAACTATCAATCAATAAACAATAATTAGAAGGTTAAAATAATTTTTATAGTCTTAAATAATAACATTATATGTATTTATTACCTGCACATTTCACCTGTGCATGCTCTAAAATTCCTAACTAATTTCGATGTTTACAGGTGACGGGAGCAATATAACTGGGTCGCTAGAGGTACTGGCTTTATTTTAAACGAGCTGTTCCAATAGTACCCAATTTACGTTGCGTGCATACAATTTGGTGTGGGAAGAGGTCGGACCTAAGACCTTCACATATAAACAATGGTGGCTATAGTTCAGCGAGAACATGACCAAAAATGGGTCAACAATTGTAAGCACTGTCTACGCGTGCATTGTTTGCAATGGCTCCCTCTACGAGCCCTTAGCTGGTAACGGTTATGTGCGTACCTCTCTGCGTGTGAGTGCTATTACCAGGCTCCCAGTATCTAAAGTTATTACCTCACCCACCACCTAACAGCTATCTTTCCAAAAGAATATTCCTCTGGAGGAGGAATGATAGAACCACTAATTTCCAATAATTAACTTCACCAAGGTTGTTTCCGACCAGGACGGTTTAGATCCTCCTCTCTCCCTTATTTAATTTAACTTACTCAAGGGAAGCAGAGAGTTTAAATATCTCTTAATATCTCTTAATTTAAATATCTCTTAATCCTTTAAATATCCTCGTACAAATTTCCTATCGACCAATTCTAAATTAACCAATTTATTCACCCTATTTGCAAGCATCCAGGGGAGTTCTTACTACAGCTAGTATATCAGACTCAAATTATAATGAAAACTCATCAAGTTTCTTCTTTTTGATATCTTTATTTCAATAAAGAGCGAATGATAGCTGAAAATAGTCTATGACCTCTAAATAAATTATTTATCTTTCTCTATTTGCCCTCCCGGAGACTGAGAGGGGCTTAAGTATATCTCTATCCTAATCAATAAATAATAGGGAATTAGTTCCTACTATAATAGATCTAAGAATTTCCTACTTCAGTCATTAAGACAAAATTAGTAAACTAATACTGTAACTAATCAGGGTGCACTCATGAAGCGTTATCTTACAAGCTGATGAAGTGAACCAATTTACAGCACTAAAGGTGCCTTCAGCACTTATCTAGCACCTGGCCTAAACCTAAGCGAGGAAAAACCCGGAAGCAGACCTTCCTCAAGAGGGATACTATCTAACAAAATTTACTAGGAATAGGTTCAGTGAGGATAGAGGTCTTCCTATATCAGCACTCAAATCTATAGGTATAGGTTAAATTTCACCCCGTTCCAGTCCCTAGCATTCTAGAGCGGAACTAAATGTGTTATTAAAAATCAAACTATCAGCCTGGCCTTATATAGAAAGATCTCGGCCGGACTCGAACCCGGAGCCTCCAATTCAAAAACAATAAGCCTATCCACTGGACCCAAGCAAGGAGCTCAGGCAAACTCTAATGTAAACTACAAACACTAAATGTCGTAGTTAAAATGCTTAAAGAGAAATCACGAGCTAAACATTATCCAAAAATATATATATATATATATATATATATATATATATATATATATATATATATATATATATATATATATTTATTCCCTAAGAGAAGTAAAACAAATAAAGATCTAACCTACCCCGTGGACTTACTTGCCCACTCGCTATACTATACATGAACTTTTCAGCTTATTTTGAAAATACCCGAACGACAGTCATCATTTAGACTGTTTTAACCAAGGAACTCCCATCCCCTGAAAATGGAACCAGAGAAAGGACAAACTGTCTCTCCCGCTATTCGAAGCATTAAAATGGTTCCTCCCTCAAGAGAATGCCTTCTATATATATGAGAGGTTAGGAAAGATATCCAACTGTTTTTCTAGCAAATCTACCTATTAACCCATATAGATGGCATAGGCGGAATAAAAGAAAACGAAAGTAAAACCAGGTTCCCGTTCCCCTCTTTCTGTATCCTAACCGTTGCTGGCAACGGACAATGTTTCTAACTAACATTCGTTATCTATAAAAAGAGGAAGATTTTTTTTTCGTTTGGTGGCGCGGTGGCTCAATGCTAGAGAGTTCACTTCCGGTGTTTGGGGTCGCTGGTTCGATCCCAACTCGCGCCGTGTGGACTTTGTGGTGGACAAACACTGTGCTCGTGAGTTTTTTCGGGGTTCTCCCGTTTCCCCCCACTTTCTTTATTCCACCATTTCACTCATCTCTCATTATCCCCGTCTCTAGCCTAACCGGCATAGCCGTGGGACGTGAAACAAATATTTCATTTCGTTTATTTTTTTTTTCGTTTATATGCAGCAGAAAGGAACATTCAAGATTAATATATGGATTATACATGGTAAATACAATATATCTTACATGAAATAATAATAATAATAATAATAATAATATATATATATATATATATATATATATAATATAACTAACTAACTAACTCTATGGCCTATGGAACCCGGAGGTTCAGTGCCGCGTTCACAAAAGCTCTCCACTGACTTCTATCCTTAGCTAATTGGATCCAGTTTCTACTTTGTATTCCTATCTCTGCGAGATCCATCTTAATATTATCCTCCCATCTGCGCCTAGGTCTTCCTAATGGTCGTTTTCCTATGGGTCTACCAGTCAAGACTTTGAAAGCGTTTCTACTTTCTTCCATTGTAGCTACATGACCTGCCCACCTAAGCCTCCTAGACTTGACGACCCTAACAATGTTGGGTAAACCGTATAAACTATGTAGTTCCTCGTTATGAAGCTTTCGCCATTCCCCATTCTCGTTCCTCTTGGTTCCGAATATTCTTCTCAGGATCCTGTTCTCAAATACTTTCAGTCTATGTTCTTCCCTCAGAGTAAGCGACCATGTTTCGTAACCATACAAAACAACAGGCATGATTATCGTTTTATATATTTTAAGCTTCAAATTCCTCGACAGAATTCGCGACGACAAGAGATTTTGAACCGAATAGTAACACGAATTCCCTGCTTTTAGTCGACATTTAATTTCTTCGTGAATATGATTTTCGTCTGTTAATATTGATCCTAAATATTTGAAAGTATCCACTTTATCAAAAGTATTATTTAATATTTTAACGCCTTCACAATTTGCCGTATTACGGTCCCGACGCACTTCCATGTATTTAGTTTCTCTGCATTTACTTCTAAACCCATGTCCCTGCAAGCGTTTAATAATATCTCTGCATTTATTTCTACTGTTCTCCTATCATTCCCTATTAAATTTATATCACCAGCATATGCCATAACCTGGTGAATGCCGTTCAACTCTAGGCCCTGGTTGCTATCTTTGATTTTCCTTATGGCGTATTCCAGCACAAAGTTAAATAATAATGGCGACAACGCATCTCCTTGTTTCAGGCAATTTTCGACGTGGAAGCTCGTGGACAAAAATTTTCCTACCCGGACTTTACTTTGGGATTCACTTAAACATATCTTAATTAATCTAATTAGCTTTCTCGGTATTCCAAGCTCTGTAAGAACGTTGTATAATGTTTCTCTCCTAACCGAGTGGTACGCCTTTCTAAAATCAATAAATAGTTGATGTACCGGGGTATTGTATTCCCACTTCTTTTCGAGTATTTGGTGAATGGTAAATATTTGATCGATAGTTGATCGATTTCGTCTAAATCCGCACTGATAATCTCCATTAATTTCATCTGCATATGGGATCAATCTTGCTAACAGAATATTTGAAAGGATTTTATAGGATGTTGACAGAAGAGAAATGCCTTGATAATTATTACAGTCAGTTTTGTCGCCTTTCTTGTGAATTGGAACAATGGTTGACTCTTTCCACTCTTGTGGCATTTCTTCCTTGTTCCAGATAAGGAGAATGAGTTTGTGTATCTTGTTCCACAATTTTTCGCCTCCAGCTAAAATTAACTCAGCCAGAATTTCATCTACACCCGGAGATTTGTGTTTCTTTAATTTCTTTATAGCGGCTTCCAATTCTATTAGATTGGGTTTTGGAATATACGGTTCTGCGGTGTGTATCTCCTTTTCTCCACGCACATTAGTTTTTGGCTGCGTGTTCAGCAATTCGTCAAAGAAATCTTTCCATCTATTTAAGAGGCTATCCGTATCAGTGAGAACTGTTCCGTCAGATTTCTTTAATATATAAGCACGAGGTTGATAGCCTTTCTTAAATTCGTTGATCCCCTTATACATGTCCCGAATATTTTTATTTTTACTATTACCTTCAAGTTCCTTAATTTTAGCTTTCAAAAAATCCCGTTTCTTTGTTCTAAAAGTTTTGGAAGTTTCCCGCCTGATATCTGCGAAATTTTGTGTAGTTATTTCATTCGGATTTTGTAGCCACCGTAATTTTGCCTGTTTTCTCTTCTCTGCTAGTTTAATGCATTCTTGGTCGAACCATGGTTTGTTCCTACGTATTTCCGCGTGTCCCAATTTTTCTATTGCTGAACTTTTAATGCTATCTCTAATTTCAATAAAAGTATCCTCAACACTAGTGCACTCCGAGTCTTCTAAAACCGCGAATCTATTCAAAACTTCAATCTGGTATTCCTCTCTTACCTGGCTCTCTTCTAATTTCTTTAAATTAAATCTCTCCGTTTTCAGACATTGAGTATTACCTTTATTCAACGATAATCTCTCCCGTATTATCGCTGCTACCAGGTAGTGATCAGTGTCACAATCAGCCCCTCTAAACGACCGGACGTCAATTATGCTAGATTGTCTTCTTCTATCTACTAAAACGTGATCAATTGGATTATGTGTTTTTCCGTCTGATGATGTCCAAGTGTATTTATGAACGTCGCGATGTGGGGATTTTGTACTCTTCACGATTAGGTTTTTGGATGTTGCAAAGTTTACGAGTCTAACACCGTTGTCATTACTTTCCTTATGCAAACTTTCGTTCCCTATAATCGGTTTGAAAATATCCTCTCGTCCTGCCTTCGCATTGAAATCGCCTAATAGAGTCTTCATATGGTATCGCGGGAGTTGGTCAAATATCCGTTCCACTTCTTCGTAAAAACTATCTTTTATATCGTCACCCTTTTCTTCAGTTGGAGCATGTACATTTAAAACAATAATATCACACCTCCGTCCCTTAAGAGTAATAAAAGAAAGTCTGTCAGTAACAAATTCAACCCGTTTAATTGCTGGTAATATTTGTTTGTGAACGAAAAACCCTGTTCCTAACTGGTGATTTTTATTTCCTTCCCCGTAAAAGAACGTAAAATTTCCGGAATTCTCAGATCCATTTCCTTCCCACCTAACTTCCTGAACTCCTACTAAGTCCATCCTGTATTTCTCTAACTCACTCGTTACAGATTTTAAAGCGCCTGCCCTATAAAGACTTCTAATATTCCATGTTCCAAATCTCATGTCCATTTTCTTTTGCTGATGTCGTGCCAAGTTATCAGTCCTTGTCCGAGGCTTTTGTGAATGTTTCTGAACAAGTGCCTTTTTTTTACACGATGAGGTGTTAGCCTTACCCAAATCCCCAAGCTGGAGGATCACTCTCCTAGTCGTTTGTCTGCGACTGCTTATTCAGTATATTCGCAGCTAACCTCTATATCTAGAGGCCTTCTCCTCGATCCGCAACCTGAGGACGCGCCATGCCGTGGTGACAGGAACCCACGTTACACGGATAATAATATATCACATAACCTTTTAAGTTTGAAACCAGCGCTGGTTTATCTTATACCTATATTTAAATCACAAATATACAAGAATATATTCCTGTTTATGTCTATCTATCTATCTATCTATCTATCTATCTATCTATCTATCTATCTATCTATCTATATATATATATATATATATATATATATATATATATATATATATATCTAGTTACCTTGAAATATATGTATAATAATAATTGTAGTAATAGAAATATATAAGAAACTAGAAGGGGTCCCTTGCACAATACAATAGAAATGCTCATAAGGCGTGCATGTTTTTGACTCATTTTTTGTATATCCTCCAAAAGAGGGGGCGCGCTCCATTGAGGTTTGATGGAAGTGAGACTACACATTGTGTTCTACAAGCACTATAACTTTCATCTCACTCGAGCCTGTGGAACAAGGAAACAAAGGGTCAAAGTCAGTGGACGTATCATCTCCAATGCTCAGACTTGCTTGGTATGAGGCAAATACCTTACCTTGTTCTTGCAGATATCCACTCAAGACCCAGTAATCGGTTAAAGTACTGCGTTTTCGTTTTATACGATCTTGATCGGGAAAGGGACGATTGCATAATAAGACATACTTGTCAATGTGTAAATGCAGCACTGACAGTTGGATGTTGTCCAAATGTCATGTTCATTATTTGGTACTTAGAATAGGCAAAACAATTTCACTACGTCCGAAGACATCTGCATTCTTGGATGGCTTATTATATTCACAAGAGGACGAATTTAGTCTCTTGGCCGATAATGATGAACCATTCCTGTCAGAGGATGAGGAAAACAAAAAATGCAAACCTTTTGCTTACTTATGTATAACAAATTATATAGTACATAATAATCACCTCAACTGCTGATTGGTTCTGTGGGTAAGGGATACATTATAGTTCAGCTCAGGTAACGCATCAACCATTGTGTACCTTTCAATACCGCATGTTATGTTAGTGCAATGATCAGTTGTTTCTGCGAACATTTTATTTATTTATTTATTTATTTTAAAATATGATACACAATGTGCGAAATCCTAACTACCATTCAATTCCACTTATTTCATCTATAGCAATGCCACTAAGCGGAAAAACGACACACGATTACGACATTTTCTTCCGAGATGTTTGCCTCATATTAATCAGTCTGCGTATGGAAGATGGTAAGTCCGCTGACTTTGACCCAATTTGTTTCCCTGTTCCGCAGGCTCAAGTGTGATTAAATTGACAGTGCTTGCAGAGCACAATGCGTAGTCTCACTTCCATCAAACCTCAACTAAGCGCGTTCCTGTTTTGGGTGAAATAAACAAAATGTGTCGAACAAATGCGTGCCTTATGGGTACGATTATTTCCATTGTAATGTTGACCCATTTTTGGTCATGTTCCCGCTGAGCTATGGCCACCATTGTTTATATGTTAATTTCTTAGACCACGACCTCTTCTCATACCACATTGCATGTGCGCAACGCAAACGAAAAAACAGATCACTTCCTTGGATTATTTCCTTTCTTTCATATGCAGTTTCTCAAGAATGTGAAAAAGATATGCTGAACCGAATCCAATTTAATAATAAAAGAAACAATATAGTGAAATATATTAAATCGATTTGTGCTGCATACTTAAAACAATTAACATAGGATCAAACAATAAACAATGGATATGGCTACTAACTTAATTTTCCCATATTAAAATATAATTTATATAAAAAATAATATGTCTACAGCCGTGGCGGTGCGAGATAAAAAAAAACTTAGGAATAGCAGGAGATACATATAAGAAACAAGTCAAATTCTTTTCCCTTTTCTAAGTTACACGGGTTTGATATACTGACAAAGCTAGTACTAAGAAATAGAAAGAAGGCTAAACTAACTGCCGCTACAATCCATGAATAGCCATGGCTAGGCAGATGTACCATGTTTAACTGGGTGATATAGCACCAGTGATGAAAATTTTCCGATTCGTAAAAACATACTCCACTTATTCCTACATCGTTGTTTAGCCGTGATGTGAGGTGGAAAATTTTCTTCTATATTTTTCCGGAAAATTTTCAGTTCTTAACAAATATCAGTGATCAAGTAACAATTCGTCAGTATTCATAAAATTGATTGAATTCATATATAGAAATGTTAAAAAGTGAAAAATCGTTTAAGGAATCTGAAAATTTTCATGGCTCAGACAATTTTCAGTACTATGTAGGAACAAGTGGAACAATTTTTCATGAATCGAAAAATTGTCTGTCCTGTACAGTGACGAAAATTCTCCGGAAAATTTTGAAACGGAAGATTTTCCGATCCGTAAAAACATACTCTACTTATTTCACATCGTTGTTTAGCCGTGATGTGAGATGGAAAATTTTCTTCTATATTTTTCCGGAAAATTTTCCTTTCTTAACAAATATCAGTGATCAAGTAACAATTCGTCAGTATTCATAAAATTGATTGAATTCATATATAGAAATGTTAAAAAGTGAAATATCGTTTAAAGAATCTGAAAATTTTTATGGCTTAAACAATTTTCAGTAATATGTAGGAACAAGTGGAACAATTTTTTATGAATCGAATGAATAAGTGGAGTATGTTTTTATGAATCGGAAAATATTCAAGACTTTTAATAAATTGAAATTTTTAGATAATAGAATGGGATATTTTTACTCTACGAACTCGATGTATATTCTCTGCACTTTGCGTACACACACACACACACACACACACGCACAGAGAGAGAGAGAGAGAGAGTAGTTGAATTGAGTTGATTTTGAGTTTAACGTCCCTTTCAAAAGCGAGACTATATAAAATGGTACCAACTGATTAACGTGGAATCCGAACTACATGAGCTCCTGCTGGGAATCGAAGTCAGGTTTCCCATGCCAAAGGTGCGTATGCTAACCGCTTAGCAACGAAGGAGCTCGCAGAGCAAGAGAGAGAGAAAAACACTGCAAAATTTTATTTCCCAACTTGAAATAGAAAATTTTCCGGTTCCCGAAAGCTAATTGGAAAATTATAATTTGTTGCTGACTAACTTTCCTCTACTGAAATTCAACTTTGTTGCTCTATGTGCAGTTAAATATAGTGGAAAATTTTCCACCTAACATCACTAGACATAATATCCAAAATTGTCAGGCCTATGAAAAGTGTTTTCCACTTGTTTCTACATCGTGATGAAAATTTTCCGATCTATGAAAATTCCTCTCACTTCTACAGAGCAATAAAACCTTCCGATTCACAAAAAGTTGTTTTACTTCTTGCTTCAAAATGATGAAACCTTTGCGACTCATAAAAAGATCTTCAATTTTTCCATATAAGACAGAACATATTTGGATTCATGAAAAATTGTTTAACTTGTTCCTACATAGTACTGAAAATTGTCTGATCCATGAAAATTTTCAGATTCTTTATCTATACATGAATTCAATCAATTTCATGATTGCTGAGGAATTGTTACTTGATTACTGATATTTATTTTAGAACGGAAAATTTTCCGCAGAAAATTTTCCACTTCACATCACTATGTAGCACTTTAAGCTTTATGACCATCTGTTCTTAGGTTTAATTGTTTCTGATTTTCTGGACTTGAATCCGCGACCTCTCAATCTACGGAGTTCCCCAATTGTCCAATGGTGAAAAACAATGAAATGAAATATTTCCGTTTTACATCCCATAATTATGCCTTGGAGGCTAAAGAAGACAATGGTGATAATGCACGAAACGGTGGACTGAAGAAAGTCATTGGAAACGGAAAATCATAAGAAAAACCGGTACAATGGTGTCCTCCACCATAAAACCCAGTAGTCGCGAGTTGGGATCGAACTAGGGGTCTATGCACCAGAGATTAACGTTCTACTACTGAGCCACCGCAGCTCTTCATGATGGTGAGTGAACACCAGAAAAAAAAGTGATCAAAGCGGGAGTAGAAACAGGGACTAGGGAAAACGAAGTTGCGTGTGGTAAGAATGTGGCTTACCAGAAGCTTAATTACTTTTTTAAATAGCTTTCTATTCTCTTTAAAGCTCTCTGATCGCACTATCAGACTCTAAGCTTTGCTTCATATGCTAACGAGAAAGACCTTCTCTCTTAAGAATGTATGAAATGAAATCTTGAAGCTTTACGTCCCACTGTTATGCCGGCTAGGCTAAAAGAGACGGTGATTATGAGAAATGAATGAAATGGTGAAATGAAGAAAGTGTGAGGAAACGGGAGAACCCCGACAAAATCTACACATACGGGTGTTTGTCCACCACAAAGTTCACTCGGCGCGAGCTGGAATCGAACCAAGTACCCCATGCGACAGAGGTGAACGTTCTATCACTGAGCCACCGCGGCCATCTTTAAGAATAATAATATAGTGTGCAACCAATTTATTGAAATCTTATGTAAAGTAGAAGGAAGCTTTTGGAAAGTACTTTTTTAAAACATGACTATACCCACATAGCACACAAAGTCCCTAGGATGTCTCGTTTTGATCCCAATTATCCCATATAGTTCCCGGGATTATCCGGATAATGGACATCCCATGGACGTTCTGCACGGAACGTCCTAAAAGATTTCCCAGGGGATCCCACACTGTAAAAAATTTCGCCTTAAATTTACTGACCGATTACCGTCAACTCTCGCTGCCATCCGATTACCCTAAATTTTACAGACCACCGTTTTTTCATAAAAACGGCAGACTGTATATTTAGAAGCAAAATAATATTGACCGTACTTAGAAACAAATTTGGTACCGTATATTTTACGGTAATTTGCCGTAATATTTAGGGGTCGTTTTTTAAAAAAGAAAGCACAGGTGTGTTATTACCGTACAAGATTTACGATAATAACACACCTGTGCCCTCTTGCTAGATCCAGTAAGAATTCTTGCTGGTCAATATATATTGACCCAATTTTCATCGAATTGATGGAAACTGTATCAGTACACACACTGGCTAGCAATAATTTTTGCTGGATGGATGAAACTAGAGTGCACACTGGTCCACTGCTGTTAAAGACTACTTAACTAAAGAAAACAAAAGTGAACGAAAGAAGCGTTGCACCTACGACGTGCATAATATCCATAAGAATAAAAGTTGAAATTAATTCTTAGTTTGTAATATCGAACCCTTGTTCTGATATCATCTTGAACATACATTGCTTTTTCTTTTCAAAATTACTAATTTTGTCATGTATTGAACAAAACACCAGAAGAGGATTCGATATTACATACAAAAAAAAAAAAAATCTTGAATTTTATAGCTGAGTTTTCGCACGCTTTGAAGATGTAGTTGGAACAAACATCCATGCCCTTTTAAGATATTTATAAATCAATATTCTGTTACAGTGTTAAGACTAGCTTTATTGCATGTATTTTCGCTATGAGTACCAGTAGAGTAACAGACCTCAAATATTCTAATCAGCGATTCATTCGATTAGTCGCATTATTACGGCTTCAGATAACCAAGCAGGCACTCGACAACATAGCTTAGAATGACCAGAAGTACTACTAAACAAGTGTAAACCATATGACTTCTCACAAAACTGCCTACAGTATCCAGTATCCGCTATCTCAAATTAATAAATACGTGTTTGCATAATTATGTAACAGTGGCATCAATGCTAAAAAAAAAGGCACCAAACTTCCAGAGTATCGAACTTTTGCATATTTAGACTATTAAACGCTCAAATGTATTAACAAGACACCAGAACAGATTATAGGTACTCAGAACAAAATTAAAGATAAAAACATTTACATAAATATTTTTCAAATCTAACAATTTATTTATCCAGAAAAAAATAATGATAGCATGGGCGCCCGATGAAAATTTTCTAGGGGACTCAACTCCCTGGTTACTATATACCCTGATATTTTTTTATTTGTATTAAGAAATTTAATACGTTTTCACTAGCTAGGGGAGCGACCTCCTGCTCCTCCTTCGGACACACATGAGTGACAGTATACTCTTGCTTCTGTAACATGAAAAATTCCAGTTGATGCAACACAATTTATGTAATGCTGTTACGGTAAACTACGAAGCACTTTTCCTATTTTTTTCTTTTTTTTTAAGTATTTCAACATTGTGATTCTAATTCTAGCTTCACAAACCGCTCGTAGTTCGCTACATTATCATAAGACTTTCGAATCGTTGCACTTTGGAGCGATCTGCTTGCCATGATAGCCAACTAAAGTTTTTTTTTTTTTGTCACCGAACAAAGTTCAAATATTAACATGGTGCTTTCCCATACATTACCTTGCTTAATGTTGAATTTCCAGGATATCTTCAACAGTGGTAGGCCTATTTTATATATCACACCAGAAAACCTCACACTAAACAAACAAACAAACAAACAAACAAAAGAAAGAAACAAAACAAAACAAAGCACAACACATCCGAACCTACGCGCCATCAATCCTCGCTTAGAACATGTGCTTTTTCTCTCCAATGCGCATGCCCGACACAAGCATCTGACAGGAAAACGGTCTCCTACCATTATTTTAGAAAAAATCGGTAAACCGTATATTTTTTACGGTAGGAGGCACTTATTTTCACGGTTATTGGTTACAGTGCAGCAAAATCTCACACCGGACTACCTAGAACCACATTATCCCACGATTCACCAGTGGACATTTCCTTGAAGTCCCGTTGAATATATCGTTTCCAGGGATATTAGCGGACATTTAGATATCCCGCGGAAGCCGCTATGGTTGTTCAGGGAGAGAATACGGATGATCCCGGGATGTCCAGTTGTCCATTTCGGATCAGTGGATAGTACCCAGTGCTATGTGGGTAGAGTAATAGTGATGAATTATAAGACGTCATATTTTCGAAGATCACAAGTGGGATATTCAGTGTGTTAGCAGAATCCATTTTTGTTATTATTGTACTAAGAAAAAGAAGGGTAGATATGAACGCATCAGGCCCTTGTCTACGCCACTGGTCTACAGTGTTGGTTTATACATATTCTTTAAATGGTACGGTTGAATAAAGCATTCCAATTACAGTGATAGTACTCTCACTTCCGTCTACCACACAAGCAGTTCTTTCGGTTGTTATTAAATGCAATATGAGTTCAATTTTTATCTTTCTTTTCTACAAAGTTTCAACAGTTTGTATGTTGCTATTTTAAGATCAAAATACAGTGTTCTGTATAGTGAATTCTTTATCGTTTCCACTTTCCACTTCAAATTATAATAATAACTTCAACAATATTATAGCACAATAAATGGACTGTGTATGTTGACTTTTAGTGCTCTTATGTTCTGGTCATCATGTAAAGTAATGCAGAAAGCCACTCATTTCTCTCCTCATTACAACCTCTTCAACAAATAACAGCATATAAACGCAGTAACTGCTACTCCACAATACTAAAATGAAATGAAATTAAGTCTTTCGATTTAAAGTCCCACGAGTATGCCTGTTGTAGGCTAAGAGAGATGATGATTGCGGCAAGGCGAATGATGTTGGAAGAATTGGTAAAATGATTATGTGGGAGGAAAGGGGAGTATCCCGAGAAAACTCACAAAGACGATCTTGTCTGCCACAAACTTACTTGGCCAGGGATCGAATTACATACTCCACTCACCAAAAATAAGCGTTCTACCACTGAAGCCCCCGTTCTTTCCCTCTACAGTACAAATGCAGTGACTTGTCACATAGGTTTCACTGACGAAAAAGAAGGGAAAAAAATCCTAAGAAATTTCAACGCAAATGCGCTCTTTTGTGGTTGTGTTTGATGATTTTATACTTTCTCTCGTTAATCAATAGTCAAACCTAATTACTTTTGTTGTAAAATTAACCAATTTCTGTAAGGAAATTATTGGCATTTGATTTCAGAAAGTTTTCAACTGATACTATTTGTATAATCAAGAAATTAGCAATCATTTCAACTTTATTTATTATACCTTATTATCAATTCAAATGCTGTATGCTGTATAATTTATTTATTTCTTCTAGAATCTAATACTGTTTACCATACCTAAATGGCGGGAAAACTTTGTTGAAAAGAGAGACATGTTTCATTCCTTGGTAATGCTTATTATTGGCTTTGAGTCAACAGTTTGACACTCAAGATACACGTGATTACGAAGCGTATGTATACAACTCATTTATAATTGAAAAAGTATGGATGTAATGAAAACACAAGAACTACTTTCCCATGCAAGTCCAAAGGCGTAGTGAGAAGTCTGTAGATCTCCATCCAAGAGAAATGATGCGATGCAGAAAATAGAGCGAACGGCTCCTGATTGGTGGAAAGTTTCCCTCTCATTTCCCTTTCGTTGCTGATTGGAGAAGATGAGTCATGTGACTATAGAATTCGCGGGAAGAAGTCGTTATAAAGAAGTTGATAACTGGCTCGATAGTGTGCAGTCTCTTCGTGGATAAAGGTGCAGTTTGTTACGGAATCTTGCGTTCGTTTTTTTTTTTTTTTAGTTCCGACGGAGTGGTAGTTTGGATAACCGGTGTAACGAAGTAGCAAGCGTAAGGGCTGGAAGAGTATGGAACATGGCAGTGTGTTGAAACCTGGAATTCATTTTTCACTATTAGTGTAATTTATTCTCTTTCCACTAATTAGTAATGAGACTAATAACTTTCGTTGTATAGTGAACAAATTCGTATTAGTAACTTATTGAACATATATTTTGTGTAAATTCAAACTATTGGCGTGTATTTAATTAGACATTAACAACAACAACAAAAGACTTCTATTTCGGCGAGAGACAGGGAGAGAGTTTGGGTCATCAGTGTTCTACGTGACGAAGCACAAACCGTAAGTACATTATTTCCATTAATCTTTCAATGTAAAATATGTCTCTGAATCACTATTTACAATTATTAATCCGTTTCTTTTTATATTGTGGAAGGAATGATCCAATGCGAAATATATAGCAAGGTTTCATTGCTGGCACCTGTCCTTTTGATTTTGAGTTTTTTTTTTCTTTTTTTTTTTAACTTTTGTAGTGATGTGAACATATTTTTTTTTAAATCTTCCGTTCCTTATGATGATGTAAAAGCAATAAGTTTGATTGTAAAGAATGATTTCGTTTAGTGTAGGATTAGAATTTGGATTGGATTTCTGGGCTTTCGACATATATGGCCATGTTAGCCTGTCATGTATGAGAGATGACGTTCCTCGCCGATCATACAATTCGAAGAAAGGGAAGGAAGGAAGCGGCCTGGGACCAAGGATGCTATAAAATTGAGGATCTGCCTAAACATCAAAATTGTGAAGCCATACGTCATAATGTCACCACCCTTACTCGTCCTGCTTCGCCCAATAGCATCGCAATGTTTTCAATCAACATTCATGGCGGAAACGAGAGTAGGCAATCCGGAAATTAGTGTAGTACTCATGCTTTTTTTTTTGGCTTCATTGTGTTAATAGGATGAAGATACATATGAGTAGATCCTACATTTTATAAAATCCTTGCCTGGGACCTATGTGTTATGTGCCCCCCTTCTCCCCCGGCATTTGCCTGGTGGGAATTTGGAAAGTCCATGAAAACTTCACGGAAAAAGACTGGAGTGAAAAAGCTTTTACACTTCTTTGAACCGAGTGTCGTTTAGGTTAAAAAGAGGGTATTGGTCTCACAGATAATGTTTTATCACGCGAAGCTTTTAGATGACAAACAATTTAGTGTCGATAAGTTGTGAAAGATTGTGGGTGGGTGTGTACAGAGCTAAACATTAACAAATACATAAAATTGTTTTTGTTTTAAACCTAATTATGTGATTTGTAACAGGTGTCGCGAATATAGCACGTAATGAGTCTTTCAGGCAGCTAATGACGTTTCTACATTACTCAGTAGAGACGTATGCTCATTTTAAACTAGGTATACGTGATTAGACGTTACTTTCGGTATGCATCTTACGCTTCTGAGTTTTGGGGCCGCGATGACTCAGTGGTAGAGCGTTCATCTTTAGTGCTTGGGTTCCCGGGTTCGATCCCAGCCCCGCCAAGTGACTTTGTGGTGGACAAACACAGTGTGCGTGTTTTTCTCTGAGTTATCCCGTTTCCTCCCACTTTCTTCATTCCACCCTTTCATTCATTACTCATCATCACCATCTCCTTTAGCCTAACCGGCATAACCGCGGGACGTAAAACTCAAAGATTTCATTTCATTTTTTCTTCTGAGTTTTTTTTTTTATTTTTTTACTGTACATTTTTGTGGTTTCGTTTACCTTGTTAATCATTTTGAAAATATTACTTTCAGTTTTGATATCTTAAAGTATTTTAAAGATTACTTCTATAGTCCAAGTTTAAAATAAAGGTCTTTGTTAGGGGTAAGCGGACAATAAACATTCGGTAAATTAATCCATACTTTAAACAGTGGTGGACCAATCGAAATTTCGAAAGTAGGTTGTTTTTAGAATCACAACGCAAAGCACGGTTATATGAACATGCAACGTTATGTGTTAAAGTAATTCGTGGGGCAACTATCTGATCTTCGAGCTCGTGGTATTTAAATGAAATATAGGAGGTCTGTGTTTGTGGTGAAAACAATGAAAGTGTTACTACGAGTGGGAATAATTATATTCTTTGAAATTAATTATGCGTTAAGCTTGAGTGATTGGACTCTCATATAATACTATAGAATATGGAAACAGTAGATGAATATTCAGCCAACTGCATTCGAAGGCGCATCGTAGCTCAGCGCTTGCCTTTAGTGCGTGGTGTCCCTGTTTCCACACCCGGTCAAGTAAGTGGTGGACAACATCGCATCCGTGGATTTTCTTGGGGTTCTCCCGTTTCCTCCAACGTTCTCGTTCCACTACTTATTCCTTCTTTATTCACTTGGTTTAACTATTGTCTCCCTTTGCCCCAACGGCATAATCGTGGAACGTTCAACTGAAATATTTTATTTTATTTCATTTCAACGGTACTCGATTTACAAAAGAAAAGAAGAGAAAAAAGAAAATGAAATGACATTTTTTGTTTAACGTCTCACGATTATGCCCTTTAGACTAAGGGAGACGGATCACTAAAGCAAGTAAATGACGGTGAAAAAATTGGTGGAATGAAAACATAGGAAAAACCCGAGAAAATCGTAGGAAATGATTTTGTCCACCACAAATTTACTTGTTCGAAAATCGAACCACGTACCCTCGAGGCTGGGGTAAGCGCTTTACCATTGAGCAAACGTACTCACCACTAGATTTACAAAGGTGAAACCTGACAGAAACTAAGTTAAAGCTTAGAACATATTTGGATAGAAATTAACATAAATTTATAGTTGCAGATTAATACTTCGAGAACATTGATAAATAAATAATTAGCGCTCTATGTATTGGTATGGAAGACCAAGTTGAATTGTTGGTAGGTGCTTGTATCGTTAAACAATATGTATGTTTCATACAGCTTTCATGTTGTAGCTCTAAAACAACCAAGTAACCAGCATTATTTTATTTTGTTTCGATACGTAAATGCAAGTAACAAAATTTCATACAAAACCAAATTCGTTATTTCAATTTTTACCATGATATTTTCGTTATGTGTGGCCCTATTGATAACTATTCTTATATGGTAAATGCCATTACCTTATTTAGTTATTTTGATATTCCACGAAAGTAGATCCTAACGAGGGCACAGTTGTTCAATGGTAGAATGCTTACCCTCTGGTGCGTAAGGTCTCTGGTTCGATTCCCACCTAAGTAAGTTTGTGCTGGATAACATTGTCTCTGTGAGTTTCTTCGGGGTACTTCTGCTTCCTTCCACTTTCTCATTCCACCGATTCTTCCATCATCATTCAGTTACTTTACTCATCGTCTCCCTCATAGGCGGCGCCAGGATTTTGGTAATGTGGGTGCAGGCTATAATGGGACAACACATCCTAACATTGTTGCCAGAACGCTCTGCACTATTGAGCCTTAAGATTTCAAAAATAATTCCTAAGTTTTACTAAAAAAAGAAAAAGAAAAAGAAACGAAACTAAAAAAAAAACACTGTATGACAGCAAGTAACTTACGAGAGACTTAAGAAGCCACTCAAATATATCCAAACATACGAAACAAAAAAAAATATGCAAAATAGAAAGGATTATTGTAGGAAATCTGAAAATCGAGTTAATGTGGGTGCAGCTGCATCCACTGTGGCGCCACCTATGGTCTCTCTTAACCTAAAGAGCTTAAACGTGGGAAGTTAAACTGAAGTATTTTATTTCATTACATTACAAATAGAGCCTTCGCAATACTAGTCTCGAGAAATGCTAGTATGTTAGTTTGTTGATGCTTATCGCCCCTTTTCATCTTCCAGGCTGATTGATTTGTTTTGGGTATAGTATACCGTTGAGCAGCGAGACTATATGAGACGTGGATCTACAGTTTAGCGTGGAATTCGAGGCACCTGTGCTCCTGCCGGGAATCGAATCTAGGTCTCCCACCCGAAAAGTGTGTACGCTATTCAAATATTTACCAAGGAATTATGAGACGTGGTTCTACATGTAGCCCTATGATATGTATTGAAATGACATTTATAGTTTTACGTTGCATGTTTACGACTGGCGTGAAAGAGCAGGATGATTTATGAAAGATAATGATTGTGAAATAATTGTTGGGATGCGAATGAGGGAAGATTCGCGAGAATCTCAAAAATATTTGCCGAATCTATGTTGTCCTCAAAAACCCAGATGGCATGGAAATGAAATCTTTCAGTTTAACGTCCCACGAATATGCCCTTTTGGCTAAGGGAGGCTGATGATTAAAGCGAATCAATGATGATGAAAGAATTGGAGGAATAAGAAAGAGGGAGGAAACGGGAGTACTACAAGAAAACCCGCTAACACGATGTTGTCCACCACAAACTTACTTTGCCGGGGATCGAACCAGAGAGCCCGCGCACAAGAGATAGTCGCAGTACCACTGAGCTACCGTGACCATTGCCTCTGAATTCAGAAGTGAGGGTTCTACTACTGACCGAGAGTGTCTCTTTCAGAGAATTTTTCTTTTCTTTTCTTCTCTTCTAGTTTCTTTTCTTTTATTTTATTTTATTTTATTTTATTTTATTTTATTTTGTTTTATTTTATTTTATTTTATTTTATTTTATTTTATTTTCTTCTTTTTACTGTTCGGAGACAAGTATTACACTTGTCCTTCAGCTTAGTCATACGCATGATGATGTTAATATTTCTATTCAAACTACCCATTATTCCTCTAAAAACTCATTCCAATTATGGATACAGTAAATCACAGTGAATATATTTTATACCACATGCAAAATAGTCTTACTTCTGTCTCGGAAACTACTCAATATTAAAATAAAAAACTTTATTTTGTCGGAGTTTGAGGTTCAGTTTCAACACGGAGAGAGTAAGAACTATTCCTAACTAACTGTTTCTAAGAGCTGGAGATTTGCAAAAGACGATTAATGCTCCTATTTTCCATTACTATGGTTTACCCTTTTCAAACCTCTGTTTCATTTATATCTAACCTCAAACAGAATAGTCATTCAAATTGCTTAATTTATCACTTTGTTGGGAAATAATTTTAAAATTAGTTATGGCGGCATACGTTTGCACATAAATTACCTAATAATAGACAGTATTATTTCCAAATATATATTGCTTTTATAAATTCATAGAATAATTTTACTACCATTTATCAACTTTGACAACATTTTTGAAATCTTTAAAACCAGGAGCTCAAAATATTTCTATATAGCTTTAAACAGTGGTTGAAGTGGGACGGTATGCGGTGGTATGCCATACCTCCTCTCGTTTTCCTGTGATCAAGGCCTCTGCTTTTTCAGTAATCAAGACATACCATCACTGGAGAGTATATGACAAATACATTTAATAAATCCATTTTATACACAGTAATCGACGAATAACTTTGCACGTAAAAAGACTTTATTTCTTATGTAGAAATAATTTCTAAGTTGAAAAGAAAGAAGTTATTCTAGCTCCCTCGTATATTTTCATATGCCATATTGAAATGTTTCTTTCTTATGTATGTATGTCTTCTTGGCTTAATGCATATAAATTTCGTGTTTTGAGCATCGGCGGATTTAGGGATTGTCTGCTGTGGAGGCGTATCTTCCGGGGGTTTGCAATATCCCTCAGTCAATTGAGGTCCGGGAGTTTTCCCGCAGAAAATTGTAAATATAAAAACCTGCTTTTTGAGAGATTTCGTGTATAATTCTCTATAATACAATATAAGGGGATATGTTTTCAGAGTTTTTGTTCGGGTGAAAGTCTCTTCATGTCCCTCCCCCGTAACTACAGAAAATCTTTCCAATGATTTTCAGTCATTATGTAAATAGAAACGCAATCTTTTAGGCAACATACCCTCACTGTATTTCAATGTCAAGATAGCCGGTATATCGAATCAAATCGTAATAAAATATACCGCCTCTGCTTGTTTTTTAACTTCGAACACTGGCTTTAAATTATTTCAAACAGTGACACATGACAAAAGAGATTACAATTAAAGCGGGGAAAAATGAGTTTCGTTAAGCTCACTTTTTCGCATTTTTTCAATGGATTTTTAAAGGAACAGTTATCAAGAGAAGATGAAGCGTTAGCGGGAAAATGATGTACAGTACGCTCTTTCTTATTGGTTTGCACAGCACCATTTCATTTACCTTTCTTGGGTGGTTTGAGCGCGGGAAAACACCATGTGACTTACCTTTAAAGCGGGAGGATGCAATAAAAGAGTTGAGACGTCAAAATATCCAGTCTTATTTCCTGCGTGTAAGAAGCAAGATAATTCAAATTAACTTCACAAGAAGAAGAAGAACAGTGAGTGTCAGCAACAAGAAATTGAGAAAACCACACATACCATTGTAAGTATTCATTTCTTGTTAAATACGTTCATATTTGTGAATATTCAGTTGAGTTTGAGGGTAACGTTCCTTCCAGCAGCGAGGCTATATGAGACGGAACCTACTGATTAATGTGGAATCGGAACCACATGAGCTCGCGCCGCGAATCGAACCGGGTCTCCCACGCCAAAATCGCGTATGCTAACCACTTAGCAACGATGGAGCTCTATTTGAGAATATTATATATTATTCGCAAGTATAATCTGAAAATGTACCTTTCGTTGTTTAATATGGCATTATTTTTCCTTCATCTAATTATCTAACCAAGAAAGTCCTGTCACTTTTTCACCCACCACCTTCGAATACCGATATGTCAGTTAAGACGTACCTGAAAGATCAGAAATAGTCCCCGTCAGCATCGACGACCATCTGCCAACGTTCTGGAAGGCCATGGATTCCATCGCGGTTGAACTTGGTGGCAGTGAAACGAAGAAGGTATCAAGTGCATTTTGCACCTCTACTAGCGATTTGAACAGGCGTCCTCCAAGGTGATTGTCCAATGAATGCAACAGGAGATAATAGGACGGTGCAATGTCCGGGCAGTATGGTGAATGCAATAATGTTTCCCATCAAAGGCGTAAATTATTTTCCGGGACATCCTAGCCATGTAGGGGTTAGAGTTGTTCTGTAACAGGAGGACCCCTTTCCGATTCAGATCTGGCTTCAGAGTTTTGAGATCTTCATTTTGTACATGTGTTAGTGTTCAGGCACGTAGTGCGTGTTCGAGTGTTTCGTCAGACCTTAAACTTGTTATCTTCTGCCACGTAGTGCGTCTTAGAGTGTTTTGTCACCGTCCTTAAATTTTTTAAACCATCACTGCACTGTCAGCGTAGTCGCGACACCCTCACTGAAGGCCTGGCATATCTTCCGTCCCGCTGCAGTGATGTTTGACTCCAGTTTGAACTCGTACACCATGCACGCTGTTATAACATTCTGTGGAAGTCCTTATGCAAATTCACGGTAAAACTGAACTCCTACAACCAGAGGGTATGTTGGATATCCCACAACAACAACTGACCTTCGCATTATCTCCATTCGCCACAGTGTGAAGGTCAATTGAACACAAAACTCCACAAGAAGTGACAGAAATTTCATGGTTAGTTTTACAATTTGTTGTAAAGTTTTCAGTTTTGAATATATGCCTGCATCTTTACGTACCATTATATTTGTGCTGATGTTACTTCCGATCTTCAATTCAATTATAAAAAAAAGAACGAAAGAAAAAGGTAATTTTAAAATAAACGCATCAGTCTTCGCGATATTTTATGCTTAATGTAATTCTTTAAAAGAGTTGCTTCTTTGAAGTTTCATAACTTAAACGTTTTAAATTAAATATAATCCGTTACTTTTACGGGTAATATTTTTCAGATTATATCCATAGATATATGAAAAGTATAGTTTAGTAAATCGATTGTACTTTGTTCATATTAATTACAGTAAAGTATAATTCCTGAAAATGTTTCTCCGATTTTTCTTCTTTAAGTAAAATCTGCAGTTATATTTGGTTGATGATTTTATTTTTTTTTAATATTTATTTTTTTATCGTAACAACTGTATTCACTGACCTTTTAGTTCGATTCTCTTTTCAACCGTAATATAGTCAGTTAACTTCAAGTCAAACATGTTAATAATAGTTTCCAATGCACATTTTTTCTATATATATAAAAGATATAATTCAGTGAAAGAAAGATAAATTGTCTGATTATTTGCAAATACGTAATGTGAAACCTTCTCAAACATTCAACTTACTTTTCGAGCTTTTGTGATTAGTAGTATCAGCGTGGTTTATATCAGCATTGTGCTTTAAACATCTAGCTGAATGGTTAACAGTTATTTCTTGGGTGAGGGGTTCCGGCTTCAAATCTTGATTGCTACAAGTAATAATTATATAGTGCTAAATACAAATAAACCAGCCGCAGAATTCAAAACGGTTTGAACGTTGTTAATCACAAGTGACAAGAGTCTGTGTTGTTTTATTGTTATTAACTAAAACGACAAGAAGAATGTCATTGAACCAAATTAATGTTTTAGAAACCAACATTTTTCTTCCGAAAGTATTTTATTGTCCTTCTTATTAACCCAAAAATATCTTTGTTTAGTACAATATGGTTTTAATGTGCACAGCACTTTAGTATCAACGAATTACTTTGACAATTGTTACTCATGAATAATGATTAACCGTTGATTAGTTTAATGATATCCGTATTAATGGCAATTATACTAACATGAAATGTCATAATAATGTTACCCTGATATGGAGTTTCAATATAGCATTTGGAAAGGAATAAATGGTTTAGTTTTAAAACTTTTAATAGTTAGAGTTTTGGAACAAAAGAATCAATATATTTCAGGCATAAATTTTATTGTAGGTCTTATATCTGGAGAACTACATACAGTGTAGCCAAACTCAAACTATCACTTAACTCAGTGATGTGCTAGTTCCGTAGAAAATAAGAAAACTCGAATTAGGAGCCGTTCAAAACTTTTGTGGCCACTAATCCAAAAACTCAAATATATTTCAATCAAAAATGTTATTGTACGCTTTATATCTGAAGAACTCCATATAGTTTAGCCAAAGCCAAACTACCAATTAACTCAGTATGATATGCTTATTCCACACACACACACACAAAAAAAAAAGGTCGTATAAACATTTGGTGCCCCCTTATCAAAAACTAATTATTAACCAATATCACAATCTTTTGATCCATTGTTTTGGATCATTCCTCATGTGTCGGACAAACAGAGTGGGCACACGATAAAAAATAATTTCCCTGCGGTGCTTTTGACAGCGGCGCGACTACTTGAGGGTTAATAAGTAAAGATGTGATCTATTTATACAAAAAAAGAAAGACAAATAAAAAACGATTCTAACGCGGTTTCAAACATTGTAAAACAGGACACAATGCAACCCAAATTACCCAATTGTGTATTGGGTTGCATACATATCAGTAATTTTCGTACAGGGAATTTCAACATAGTATATCTGAAAATGTTCACTCTCATACAAATGGATGCTTTTCTTATTTCTTTTCTTTTCTTTTCTTTTTTTTTTTGTTTTTTTAAACTGAACTACCAATAGTAGAAACTCCATGCCTCACATACAGACTCCTATGGTTTATGATTTTCCTATCCTTACCCAGTGACTGCTGCATGTGATATGTCTCCAAAACCAAAATTATTTATCTTATAGACGAACACTTTTAAAACTAAGTATAGTGAACATAGAATACAATACGAGTGTTACAGTAAGTAAGTATCTTTCACTTCGAAAAATATCTTGAATTAAACATATTTTAAATTGTGACATCAAACTATCTCTATCTTGGCAGAAAACATGTAATTTATCATGTTCATATAGATTCAAATGCTTGACATCACATAACATGGTCCAAATTAAGGAGTCCATATGCATTTTTAATATTTGGCACACACATCCTAATTTATAAGTAAAAAATAATTTGGTATTCGAAGTTTCATATACTCGGCTTTTAAATTATTTTCAAAATTAAATGTCAAGAAATGACCAAACTATTTTCTAATCTCCTTTTGTATATCGCAATATAATTATACAGAATTCACCTGGGACGAAATTCAGCATAGAAACGTAGAAAAAGCAATGAAGAATAATAACCTCATATCATCTATTAGCTGGCAGAATAGTTTGAACCGGGTCATTTGTTCGGAAACGGTGTGGTAGATGCAAAACTCGACGAACACGTATACCATCATTTTAAGGACACACTTTTTGGGGTAAAAAAAGTTTGCCTCAGGGTCCCCGGTAGGGTCCCATAAGGGGTCTAACTCAAAAATTTAAGGGGGCGCGGTAGCTTAGTGGTAGAGCGTTCACCTCCGGTGTTTGGGGTCCCGGGTTCGATCCCAGATCGCGCCGTCTGGATTTGTGGTGGACAAACACCGTGCTTGTGGGTTTCCTCGGGGTTCTCCCGTTTCCTCCCACTTTCTTCATTCCACCATTTCACTCATCTCTTATCATCACCGTCTCCTTTATCCTAACCGGCATTACTGTGGGATGTAAAACTTAAAGATTTCATTTCATTTTTCAAAAGTTTCAAATGGCAAGTGGGGTTAAGTAGCACATAATTTGAAAGCTGTTTTAAAACAAAAGAAGATGGAGCAAATCTCCACTCTCTACAACACCCCTATGCAAAATGGTGTCGGATCAAAATGTAAACAAAAACTTGATTGAAAAGTTCATGATCACCCCTATAAATCGGAAATAGTGAGACAAACATGTAAACAGGAAAGCATGCATCACATTATTTTCAAAGTTCAACGATTTAAATTAAAAACGTCTTGTCCGAGGGACCCCGCAGGATCAGAAGTTAGATTCAAATCAAAAGTTTCGAAGGCAAGCGGTTGGGTAGCGCATTGTTTGAAAGCTGTGTGAAATGAAAGATTAGTTCCCAATGATGTACTAATTTGTGTATGAGAGAAACAGGATAGATAACGGAAGTGAGAATAACAAAGTAAGAAGAATTAATCTAAATGGTAAGTAAAGGAAACAATGTAGTCTCCGTTCTATGATGCTTCCAATAATCTGCTGGAGGTTATAGCTGCCGCCGGGTGGCACAAACTTCTGTACTCGAGTCGGGTCACTTGTAAATCTCTTTATTTCAACGAGTTGAATGAATGAAGATGCGACATGTTTCTCAGCTGTGATTGCCAGATGCAATATAATTGTCAGCATTTATATACAAAGTAATTTTTACGATGGCAGCCATATTTGACTACAGGCGATACGTCTTTGACTTTTTGCGGATATCTACTATTGGCAATAAGAATTAATACAATATTTCGATTCTCCAGCTCCAGTGGTTTGAGATGAAATGCGTGTGATACATAATGCGGCATTTTGAATTCAAGAGTTAGCGTTTTTGAACAATTTGTTTTTTTTTCTTTCGCCACTTACCCTTACTGATTAACATTCCTCACATTTTTTTTTCCCTAGCTTCAGCGGTTTGGTGTGCATATCCTTCCAACATAGGTTTTAAACAGCTATCTTCGATTCAAGGTGGTCATAAACTTTTCAATTAAGTTTATGTTTACATTTAGACCCTCTGTCATTTAACACAGGATTACCGTAGAGAGTCGAGACTTGTTCTATCTTCTTTCATTTAATAACACCTTTCAAACGATGTGCTACGTAATCCCTTTGCCATTTGAAAACTTTAAGTTGTACCCCACATGGAATCCTGCGGGAGCCTGGGGCAAGATTTTTTTTAATACTTCAAATCGTTGTACTTTGAAAATAATGCCACACGTCCTTTTCTGTTTTCACAATTGTATCACCATTTCCGATTTATAAGGATGGACATAGAATTTTCAATTAAGTTTTAGTTTGCAATTTGACCCGCCGCTATTTTACATATTGTTGTCCTACAGAGTAAAGATATGCCCCATCTTCTTTCGTTTCGTAACTGCTTTCAAATGATGTGCTACTTAACCCCCATGCCATTTAAAACTTTTGAGTAGGACCTCGTATGGGACCCTACGGTTGACCCAGGCTCAAACTCTTTTTACTCCAAAAAGTGTACCCTTGAAAATGATGAGATACGTGTCCGTCGAGTTTTCCATCTACCCAACCGTTTCCGAACAAATGACCCGGTTGAAGCTATTCTGCCAGTTAATAGTTTTTGTATTAGAAAATATGTTCTAATTCACAATATCCCACCCGGTGGCACATATAACTTTTGGATTCGTCTAGTTATAGCATACCAAATGCAAACACAACTGTCTCGTTCGGATCTCAACGGAGCCAGTTCGTGACCTTCCTTTGTAAGCATTTGATTTTATACGCGATAATTTCGACAGGTATAAGAGGAAGACCTCTTAACTATTGTAATTTAATTTATAAACTTCTATCTTAATGTCAGCATGTATTTTATCTCAACTAAAGTAATTAGATAAACATAGTTTTTTGTCTAAAGTTTCTAAGTGAGCACCACTTACCTTGTAAAAGAATTATGAATAATATATTCTTCAGGAACCAGCATAATTTAAAAACATGGTATGTATTTCTTTAAAACATTAACTTTATCTACTGTTGTAACTTAAGCCAGAGCGTCTCCCCATTATGAAGAATCCTCTCCCACTTTTTTTTTACTACAATAGTGTTTGTAACTTAAATATCTGTCACACAAGGTCAAAAGATAAAGGGCAAGAGAAATCTGCCAAAAACGAACAGAAGGTGACCCGATTTCACTAAGTCACTGAATAGCACACGTAAATTCCACGACAAAACTGTACGAATTGAGAAGTAGTAAGGAAAATAAATAATATACTAATTGAACACTTTCAAGGCTCAGTTTGTCTTTTATGAACATTTATAATATTTTACTAATTTTATGCATACTTATAACAAATACTTGTTTTTATGTGGAATTTCTTTTTTGTTTTCGTTTAGAGGAAATATGTTATTGTACGTGTTTGAATTAGTACGTCGGAATATTCATCCCTTGCCTCTTAATAGTTAACTTTGGAGAGGGAGATTCTGAGTGTTATGTTATTATTAAAGAGTACAGGAAGAAGTCGATAATTTTAACTTCCTAGGAAGTATTTTGACGAGGGACGCTTACTGCACCAAATAAATCATGTCAAGATTTGCCATAGAGTCAATCCATTCTAAGCGATCAAGCATGTGCCACTCGACCATCTCCATGAATATTTATCCTATATCAGGGTACTACAAAACCACAATTATTTTTTACAACATCCCATGGTGACACAGGGCCTGGCGCCATTTTTCGTTTTTTTTTCGTTTTTGAGCGTTTACGTTGTTTTGAATATCTCAGCATGCATTTGTCCTACGAAATTGAAAACTGCTGGACGTTTCCAACTCTTGCAGAGCTAAAACTTTTATATCTTAACATTTTTGCCTAAAACACTTGAAGAGGGTGAAATCAGAGAAAATGAAATGAAATCTTTGACTTTCACGTTCCGCGGTTATGCCGGTTAGACTAAATGAGACGGTGATGATGAGTAATGAATGAAATGGTAGAATGAAGAAAGTGGGAGGAAACGGGAGAACCCCGATAAAACCCACGCACACGGTGTTTGTCCACAACGAAGTTCACTTGGCGGGGGCTGCGATCGAACCCGAGACCCCAAGCACCAGAGGTGAACGCTCTACCACTAAGCCACCGCGGCTCCCGGTGATTCCGGGGAGAGAGCTTTCAAAATGAAAGCATATTTAGGGTCCGGGTTCGATTCTCGGTGAGAAAGCATTGAATATTTTAAGACATTATGTTAATTCGTTCTTTTCTGTCGTGAAACGAAGTGCTATATATGTGAAATTCTTTTTTCTCATGCAAGGACTAGTTCAACTCTAAAATCATGAAGTACCAAATTCGATCCCAGCTCCCTAAGAAAAGTGGATTTTTGTGTACAGAACCTTTATATAGTAAGTTAGCGAAGCTACATTTAAGGTTAGTTGTCCGATTCACTTTGACTCCTCCAAAATAATAATAATAATAATAATAATAATAATAATAATAATAATAATAATAATAATAATAATAATAATAATAATAATAATAATAATAATAATAACAGACATCATCATGTGAATATCCATATAACACTTTTCACATGCAACACAACCGACCCTGCTGATTTGATTATACAAATATTTTCATCCTACGTTTTTAAAACATTGTGATATGATATGAGAAGCTTCCGCTATTAGAACATGCTCAATCAATGGAATCCAATACGCTTTAAAACAATCATGAACTGCAATAATCGTCTTATCAACTCAATTTCCTGAGAAGGTTCCAGATGAAAATTTTCCACAAGGGTCATAACCTACAGGCGTTTCGTGAGAATAAGACCAGGGCTAAATCCTCACGCTCTTCGCAGGAGGTCTGGGGACCTTAGCATTACAAGATGGATCTGAGGGCTGAGGGGGGGATCTAGCTATCCAATACAAGACGACTAGAAAAGGAAGACGAAAAGGCATGTTTTTCATGAACCTATAGCTGGTGGTAGCCCTAAAAGGCTATGAGCATAACAACTAAAGGCCTGTTGAAACTTGCCCCCGAATTCTAGGAACATCAAGACGTGGGAAAGTCATGTTTCATTTTGTTTATACAAGCATCTCGGTGAGAATATGACAGATTTTCATCCTATGTTGTAAAAACATTATCAAATGATATAGGAAGCTTCCGTTATTAAATTATGTTCAATCAATGGAATCCAATACGTTTTAAAACAATCATATTCATCTTAGCAAACCCAGGGAACATTCCCAGGACTAAAATTTTCAAACATGAGACTCTAACACTTAACAACACCATTTTGTATGGGTATGTGTTTCGTTATGAGACTCATATATTGCTTCTTATCCCACGTTTTAAAAAAAAATCGTGAAATACAATATTTACCTTAGCAACTAAGACCAATTGCGTACAATCTGCTGAGAAGCTTTGATCATTTGAATATCACGTCTTCAGTTCATAACCTACAGGCATTTCGTGGGAATAGGACCAAAGGGGTTAAATCGCTTATGCTCTTCGGCTTTCCAGGAGGAGCAGGGGTGACGGGGGTTCAAATAACTAGACAATATAAGACGAGGAGACGAAAAAAGTCATGTTTCATCTTGTTTCTACATCTGGTAGGCATCCAAGAGTATAGTTCCTTATTCTAGCATAGCAACATACTGGTTTAGGCCGATTTAGGGCCCCCTGATAACGGTTTTATGGTCAAAATTTTCCCACGTTTCCCAAGTGAATTATTCACTACTCCTGTCTTTCTAGGCTAATAGAAAAACGAGCTATGTTGAGCGAGGGAAATCAATTATCCGGTATATTGTACAAATATACGGGATCCTTATATTTACTACATAAATCAGTACTTAGTATACGTTATCCATATGTTACATACGTACTGTTCTCTTTCCCGCTTCGATGTTACGCCATGTCGTTCCAGGATGTCTGACATCTAACAGTTTTCCGTACATTACGTAGTACACGTATGTTGCGTACGTCACCTATAAGCTACATACGTCCATATGTATGTGAGATCCTGACCGCCTATTCAGAGTTCTTGTTCGTGCGGAAAGTACGTTTATTCGGAACACTTATACGGGAAGTATGTTGTAACCGCCTCAGTTCTGTTCGCTGTCCTTGGCTCGTGGTATTACCAATAAGTATGCTCCTGATACTTTAACTTACCTGGACAGGACGACGAAGACCTCTCCAAGAAAGGTTACAAACTGTTTCCCAAAAAGCTCGTCGGTCTCAATAATGAGATGAGCATTAGGCGCCGAGAGGTTCGGGTGTCTCGTCTCGAAAACCTCACGGACGATCAGACGGTCATCCAGACCATAACGCACACAAACATCACCCATACAAACAACGAAAACACACTGAATTAAATGACATTATACTTATTTATTAGAACACTAAAAAAAATAACGAAGAGAAATGAACACAACACTGGACACTAATAAATTTTGCCGCTGAAATTACGCTTTGCCCTTTTCAGGAAATATAGCCCTTTATATATATATGATTATAATTCAGGTATCACTATAAATACTTTGCTCACACCATTAACACACTTGGGGGATTCGCACTGGGGAAAAGTTGTCTGGATCGTCCCACGATGAATCCAGTTGTTACGCTGAACAGTCCTGCAGCGTAAAGGTGAATCTTCAGCAAACACACAAAAGAAGATCTCCACAATGGAATACAAATATTGGAGGGCGCGTATGTAACATTTTAAACGCACAAGGTCTGAGGACCTGGGATTTCACTGATTGGGGCTAGCCGTAAGAAATCGTCCTTCACCGGCTAAATAGCTTGTGCCCCTTAACACAACTTATGTTTGAAGTTCAACGCGAGATGCGTGGTTGCATCTTCCAGACCTGGAGTCAAACTCCTCGAGCATCCAAGCTCAAGCTACGGGTTGCAATGGTCAACAGAAAAGTGTTGGCAGTTCATTTCAAAAATCACTCGGTTAACTCACCTGTATGCACATACAAACAGAATATGGAAAACAATTTCTGTTAATTTTAGTCAACTGCCCATAATGCACTAGACACGGCGATAACACTGGCGTGAGAAAGTACAGATAACGGGTTACGAAACAACACAGTTGGTGCCACTTTGGCTACTGGGACATCTGGTCAGCCCGTATTTCTCTAATCTATTGTAATGTTTCCATAAGCGATTAACGAAAGCACTTAATTCAGTTCCAAATAGCTGCAGAATATATACTGTGCATATAATAAGTCAGGGAGAAACACTGAAATGGTTAGTCACTAACTGAAATGTTCTCAGCAAAAGCAACGTTTTAAATATATATATGAGAAAACGATGAAAGACTTCTTTGTCCAATTGTGTGGGAAAGAAGCAATTCCCACCAAAGAAAGAACTTATGTGCGTTGCAGAATAAAGTATAAATTGAAAATAATAATCACCGTCTTTACGAAATATACAGAGTGTCCACAAAAAATCCTTCTATAACCTGGTAGCGGTTATAATGTATAAAATATACTTTTTCAGTTATACGTTTAGTGTAACTTAAGTCCAAAAAGTACGGGATTTACACATTGAAGCTACGTTTCTACGTACGCCACATACTTTTATCTCAGTGTGTGAGTAAAACAAGTGAAACCAATAATAAGTTCTTAAGAAAGTTAATGAGGCACGTTCGGTGAATCAATTAACTTTAAAAAGTGGGCTAGATGCGTAAATAGTGCCGTAAATTTCGTGGTTGGAAACCCAGACAAGGAAAGCTAATATTTTTATTTTTTCTTTGACTATTTTTCCTTTCTTGCAGTAATTGGTATATAATAGATATTGAAATAAAATTGATAAGTAAGAGAATGTACAGGTGGGGATATCTAGAATTAATGAAGTTTTCCAAAAAAATGAAAAATCCAATTGTTGGACTTTTATATGAGATATGTTGGTGGCAAATATAATTAAGTTTACAAGCTATTTAAAACATGTATATCATTGGAAGGAACACCGAAGGAATTATTAAACTGTGCAACATGCGCGTCATGTAATGAACTCCATAATTCGCAATGTGGAAGGGTAGAAAACAACGAAGTATATTGAGACACCAGTTATATCTAGTGATGTAGCATCGAGGATTCAGGATCAAGGGTTTTGGGGCCTTCCTGATAGTCTCCATTTTTTGATAATGTAAAATGAGATGTTAACGATCTTGATTTTGTATCTCGGGTAAATGAATTAGAATTTCGTTTGGATATAACTTTCTGACATTTAATAGAAGAAATAATCCGGCTGTTATAGTGGATAGCATGTGTGCCTTTGTTGTATAGGGTTCTGGGTTCGATTCAAGGTGGGAGAGCCCTTGGGAACGAATGTTGCGTGTGACACATTATGGTTCCTTTAAAATGTACAATTCTAAATTTAAATCCAACAATATGCCACAATTGAGAATTGCAATATACGATATTGATATGGTGAACCACAAAAATAAGTGAAATCTGAACAAAAACCCCAGAGGTGCAAAAAGTACAGCGAAGTTCGTCAGCCTCGAAAAGTGTTGAGATGAGGATGGATGAGCCAAATTCCTTGGCCAGTGCGTCTAAAACAAACACTGGAACTTGGCGCGAGGTGTGAAGGAAAATGATGTTAAGGAGCCTTAGGGATAGTGGTGGTGGGGGGTGGGGGGGTTTGGGACCACCACCAACCTTAGGAATATCAACTTCACTAAGGCGCTAAGGCACATGTACAGTATACTGCAATAAGATTGGTGGTTCGAAACCTTGACAAGGAATGTTTTTAATCCTTCACGAGGTGTCAAGGAAAATGATGTTGACGAGCCATAGGAATGGTGCTTATGAGCATGGTGGATTTGGGAGCCACCACCAGCCTTGGGTCTAAAATATCTCGGCCTTGAAGCTAAGTACAGACATCTTGATGTATTCGAATATGTTAGACACCTCCAAGCTCCAGTGTTCGTTTCAGATGCAGTGGCCAAGGAACTTGGCTCATCCATCCTCATCTCAACACTTTTTGAAGCTGACGAACTTGGCTGCATTTTTTTGCACCTCTGGTGTTTTTGTTCAGATTTGTCCTAGCTTCCAAAAAAGAAATGGGAGTTTGGTTTCAGAGTGGAACTTTAGTAGACTTCCAAACTATGCGAATTCAATACTCAAGCTTTAAGTGGAACATTTGCAATTACTGGGTTTGGTAGAATTTTGCGGGTTGTGATGACATGTTCTCTCCAGACCCTGAATCGATTGCATAAAACACTTTTCACTATATATTACTATTTTTGTTCTATTGCGATAAGTGTTGAGATAGTAAATGATTAACTTGAACGACTTCTGGTTTAAATAGAGGGTTAACAGAGTAAACGTAACTTTCTTAAGACACTGACTAGACTGGAATAAAATTACATCTTAGTATCTTCTACCGTTTGTAGACTTCCAAACTATGTTGTGTCGGAAGATTTATAGTACCGCTTTGACCCTCCGCCCTTCTGTCGACAGGCGTCAAGCGAAACGGGGTAAGAGATACCGATATCGAATTTTATGTAATCGATTCAGCGTCCCAACAAGAGGTTTCATCTCCTCTGTTAACTACCTATTCAGAACGAAAGTGTTCAAATTGGTCATTTTTGATTTCAATCTTTATCGCCTTAGAATGAAAACGGCAAATAATAGCAAGAAACTGGTTTCTGCAAACGATTCAATGTCTCAAGACAACACGTCATGACTATCCACAACATTCTACCGAAAGTGGAAATGGTTCAAATTTATTATTATTTCCGGTTTCAATACCGGTTTAAACGTTTATCGCCATAGAACAAAAACAGTAACAGATAGCGAGAAGCGGTTTTCTTCAAACTATTCAGTGTCTCAAGATAAAACATCAAGATAATATATAAGAAATAAGTAATTATCGATTAATAACAGAGAAATTAAATTATTTTGAAATATCATCTACCTGAATATTGTCATTAGTACTTACAAGTCTATATCCACACCTCATCTTCCCATATACGATTCTTTAAGCCAATATTAAAGAATTATGAAATTCTGATACTTAGAATAAAACGCATACTATACACTAAGTCATTCGTCTTAAAAGATTAGGACAGATCTAATATTTTTCAAGTTAAATGGCTTTAAAGTTTATTTTCTGTCGTTTTCCACAACTTACATGTTTGAAAAGTCTCCATTTCCAACCCATGCGTACTATATATATATATATATATATATATATATATATATATATATATATATATATGTGTGTGTGTGTGTGTGTGTGTGTGTGTGTGTGTAGATAGATAGATAGATAGATATATTGCTTCTTTCAAGGTCCCCTATATGCTGGATATCTCTGTTTTTACCATTTCAAATTTCGTTATTTACGTTTGAGTCATTTTACTAGAAATAATTTTGCTCTTCTCGTCTTGATAAGTACAATGCAGTCCTATATACAGGGTGTCTCAAAACAACACCGGCAAAATTTGGGAGGTGACTCCTGACACCAAGATAAGAAAAAGTATAGACCAACCTGGGTGTACAAATGCTTCCTTTCGGAGTTATAAGCTGCTAAAATCATGCAAAATTGAACTTTAAAGGTCCATAGCTCCAAAACTATGGAACCTATCGTAGTCGGGTCAAGATTTCTCTTAGGAACTGGTATGTGCCCTATCCAAATATCCAAGTTTCACAATCCTGCGGTACTTTCGCAATATTTTTTTATGGAGGTAGTTGGAGAGCACTTCGAATTATATGCCCATAGTAAAACCGTCTATAAAAACTGCTTCGGGAGTACCTTAAGATTTTGAAGCATGTATTTTTGGAAAGCCTAAATGTTAGTTCCTAAGTGAAGTCTTGACCCAACTACGGTAGGTTCCATAGTTTTGAAGCCATGGAAATTTAAACTTCATTTTTTTCATGTTTTCGGCAGCCTATAACTCCGAAAGAAAACATTTGTGCACCAGGTTAGTCTATACTCCTTGTTTTATCTTTGTGTCAGGAATCACCTTCCAAACGTTGTCGGTGTTGTTTTGAAACGCTCTGTACAAATAATTACATTAAATATGTTTATCACTCGTTTAATTTATCTGTGGATGTGGCAAAATTCCGATCAAATTTTGTTGTTTACAGACGACGAGAGCAATATGGCAGAGTCGCCAGATGTACCGTTTTTTTACGCTGATGATGTAAATCTGACAATGGATTATAGGAGAACAATAGCAAGAAATGCAACGATCTTATTAAATGCTTTCAGGGACATGAGTTTAGAAGTAAATACAGATGGACGTTCGCCGGGATCGTAATACTGCATACTTTAGACTCGTGAAAATATCAAATAATACTTTCCACAAAGTAGATACCTTCAAAAATGTAGGATAAATATTAACAGATCAAAATCATATTCGCGAAGAAATTAAGTGTTGACTAAAAGCAGAGAATTCATGTTATCCAGTTCAAATCTTTTGTCGTCACGAGTTTTGTCGAGGAATTTGACGTATAAAATATATAAAATGATAATCATGTCTGTTCTGCTATATGGTTGCGAAATATGGTCGCTTAATCTGAGGGAAGAATGCAGACTGAAGGTGTTTGAGAACGAGATCCTGAGACGAATATTCGAACTCAAGAAGAACAGGAATGGAGAATGGCGGAAACTTCATAACGAGAAACTGTTTAATTTATACCGTTTACTAACCATTGTTAGGGTCATCAAGTCTAGGAAACTCAGGTGGGCAGGTTATGTAGCCAGAATGGAAGAAAGTAGGAACGATTTCAGTTTTAACTTTAAATCCAATAGGAAAACGAGAATTAGGAATACCTAGTGGAGACGGGAGGTCCATATTAAGATGGATCTCGCAGAAATAGAAATAGAAAGCAGAAACTGCAACCAAAAAGCTAAGGACAGAAATTAATGGAGAGATTATTTGAATGTACGGCATTGAATCTTAGGGTTACGTAAACCATAGAGTTAATTTCTTTCATATGACGTTTTTCAAGAAAATGAAAAATACATACTGAACCAAATCCAATTAAAAAAACAAAAAAAAATGTAATATGTAGCTCTATTTCGTTTTGCACTGAATATTTAAAATTATTAACATGCGATCCAAGAATAAACCATACAGATGCCCGCTAACTTAATTTTCCCATACGAAGATAGAACTTAAAGAATGTATTTAAAAAACGTATCAGTAATTTAATATGTCTGCAGCCGTGGTGGAGTCAGAAGAAGAGCAAGTTCCGAATAGCAGGTGAGGCATATAAGAAACAAGTCACATTCTTTTCTGTTTCCTTAGTTATATAAGTTTGAAGTATACTGACAAAATTAGTACTAAGAGATGGATAGGAGTGCTAAACTGTCTGGCGCTTCAATCCATGAATAGCCATGGCAAACCAGATGTACCGCATTCAACTGGGTGATGTAGCACTTCCAACTGGATGATCAGTGCTTCGGCTTTTATGTTTCGTTATTTCTGACTTTCCAGACTTGAGTTCGCTACCTCTCAACGTACGTAGTTCCCCACTGTCTCATAATGAGAAAAAATGAAATGAAATATTTCAGTTGATCTAATCGGGAGTAGAAACAGGGACCACGAACCACGAAGTCACATGCGGTAACAATGTGGCTTATCAGAAGCTTGCATTTGAAAGATAGAGAAGAAAATGAGCAGTCTCTCTCTTTTTTTTAAATGCTCTCTACTTGCACCCCGCAAACGTGTGAATTTTGCTCTATATACTGTCGAGAAAGAGGCCCCCTCCCTTGAGAATAAATAAGAGGAAATCTGTAATTTTTACGTCCTAAAAGATTTGCCGGTTAGGCTAAAGAAGATGGTGATGATGAGAAATGAGTGAAATGGTGGAATGAAGAAAGTGGGAGGAAACGGGAGGACCCCAGAAAATGTACGCGTACGGGTGTTTGTCCACAACAAATTCACTGGGCGCAAGCTGGGATCGAACCAAGTACTCCACGAGACAGAGGTGAACGTTCTACCACTGAGCCACCGCGGCCCTAATTATTAAGAATAATAATGTAGTGCGCAACTAATGTATTGAAATTTTATGTAGAGTAGAAGGAAGCTTCTGAAAAGTACTTTTAAAACATGATTGTACAATAATTGTGAGGAATTATAAGACAAGTCGTATTTTCGGGGATCACAATTGAAATATACTGTGTGTTAGCTGAATCCATTTTGGATATTGCTGTACTAAGAAAGGAGAGTAGACATAAACGCATCAGTTCCTTGCCTACGTCACTGGTCTACAGTATGGATTTATACATATATTTTAAATAATATGGTTGAATAAACCATACGAATTACAATAATTGCACTCTCACTTCTGCCTACCGCACAAGCAGCTCTTTCTGTTGTTATTAAATGCTACACGATTTCGTTGTTTATCTTTCTTTTCTATAAAGCTTTAACATGAAATGAAATGAAATCTTTCAGTTTAACGTCCCGCAATTATTCCCTTTAGGCTAAGGTAGACCATGGGTAAAGCAAATGAATGATGATGGAAGAATTGGTGGAATGAGGAATTGGGAGGAAACGGGAGTACCCGGAGAAAACCCACGAACACGGTGTTGTCCACAACAAACTTATTTTGCGGGGATCAAACCAGGGACCCCAGGCAGCAGAGGTAAACTATCACTGAATCACCGGGGCCCACATAACATAGGTCTAATATTTTTTTACGTTATTCTAAGAGCAAATAGACTGCTTTGTATAGTTATTTCACTTTCCGTTTCCACTTTCCACTTCAAATCACAAACATAATTTCAATATTATAACGCAACAAACGAAGAAATGGATTCTGTGTATTGACTTTTCGTGTTCTTAATTTCTGGCCACCATTTAAAGTAATGCAGAAAGCCAGTCATTTCTCTACTTCCTCCAACTTCTTCAACCAATAACAACATATAAACACAGTAACAGCAAATGCAAAATACAATTGCAGTGACACGTCAGACAGACTTCACTGACAAAAAGCAGGGAAAAGCTCCCAAAAGATTTCAACATAAATGTTTGATGGTTTCATATTTCCTCTCCTTAATCTGTAGTCAAACGTAATTTCTTTTGTTATAAAAATATAACAAATTCCTGTAAGGAAATTATTCACATTTGATTTCGGAAAGTTTTTAACCGATATTATTTGTGTAATCAAGAAATTAAAAATCATTTTCAATTTTATTTACTAAAGATCGTAACAATTCAAATATCGTATGTTGTATAATTTATTTATTTATTCTAGAATATAATACTGTTTAGCATACGTAAATGGCGGGAGAAGTTTTGTTATAAAGAGAGGTACATTTAATTCCTTGGCAATGTTTAGTATTGAGTTTGAGTCAACAGTTTGACTCTCAAGGTACACGTGATTAACAAGCGGATGTATACAACACATTTACAATTGAAGAAGGATGGAAGTAATGAAAGCACAAGAACTACTTTTCCATGCAAGCCAAAAGGTGTAGTGAGAAGTCTGTAGATCTGCATCCAAGAGAAATGATGCGATGCAGAAAATAGAGCCAACGGATCCTGATTGGTGTAAAGTTTCCCTCTCATTTCCCTTTCGTTGCTGATTGGAGGAGCTGAGTCATGTGACTATAGAATTTGCGGGACTAAGACATTATAAAGAAGTTGATAAGTGACTCGATGGCGTGCAGTCTCTTCGTAGATAAAGGTGAAGTTGGTTACGGAATCTTGTGTTCGTGTTTTTTTTTTTTTTTTTTTTTTTAATTCCGACGGAGTGGCAGTTTGGTTTGCCGGTGTAACGAAGTACCAAACTTAAGGGCTGGAAGAGTATGGAACATGACAGTCTGTTGAAACCGGGAATTCATTTTTTTCACTATTGCCATACTGTATTCTCTCATATCATCGTTCGAAATTAAAAAAAAGGAACAGAGAGATTGTTCCACGATGTGATTTCTGGAAACTTGTGTTACTTTTCCTAGTATGGTGTGTATTTGCTATATTTCCTTTTGCTAATTAGTAATGAGACTAATAACTTCCATTGTAAAGTGAACAAATTCGTATGAGTAAATTATGTGGTCGATATTTTGTGAACATTCGAACTAGTGGCATCTATGCAACTTAGAAAAGAAGCAAAGACTGACTTTTTTCAGCGTGAGAGAGTTAAGGTCATCAGTGTTCTATGTAACGAAGCACAAACCGTAAGTACATTATTTCCATTAATCTTTCAATGTAAAATATGTCTCTAAATAATTTTATAATTATTAATCTGTTTATTTCTATATTGTGGAAGAAAAGATCCAATGCGAAATATACAGCAAACTAACATTGCTGGCACCTGTTCTTCTTATTTTGAGTTTTATTTTCATTTTTTCCCTTTTTAGTGATGCAAAACATATTGTTTTTTTCTTTATCTTCCGTTTCTTGTGATGATGTAAAAGTAATAAGTTTGATTGTAAAAAAGTATTTTGTTTAGTTTAGAATTAGGATTAGAAATTGTATTTGTGGCCTTTCGACATCTATATCCATGTTAGCTCGTCATGTATGAGAGATGACGTTCCTCGCCGATCACGCCGCCTATTCAAGGAAAGGGAAGGAAGGAAGCGGGCTGGGATCAAAGATGTTATAAAATAGAGGATCTGCTTAAGCAACAAAATCGTGAAGCCATACGTCATAGCTTCGCTACCCCAACTCAACCTACTCCACACAATAATATCACAATGTTTTGAACCACTAATCATGGCTTAAACGAGAGTAGCCAATCTGGAAATGAGAGTAGTACTGATGCTCGGTTTTTGGCTTTATTGTTTTAATAAGATGAATATACATATGGGTAGATCCTCTATTTTATAACATCCTTTCCGGGAACCTATGTGTTAGGTACACACAGAAAAGAAAGTATTGGACAGTTGACAAATTTTCTTTTGCCAATAACTCGAGAACAAATGAATTAATTTGGATCTTTTTGTCGTTATTCTTAGAATAGAAATAATTTTGTAATTTGCCAAAATCGGTACTCTAATTGCTTAATTTTTTGTTGAGTTATTAGGAAAATAAATTTTGCCAACTGAAGAATACTTTCTTTCGTGAATGTACCACCCAAGCATTTCCCTGATGGAAACAAGGAAATTCCATGAAAACTTCACGCAGGATGACTGAGCTGTGAAACTTTTTACACCTTCTGGACCGTGTGTCTTTTAGGTTAAAAGGAGCGCATTAGTCTTACAGATAATATTCTATCACGCAATGGTTTTAGATAACAAATAATTTAGTGTCCATAGCTTTCGTAAGGTTGTGGGTGGGTCAGCACAGAGCTAAACATTAAAAAAGAATAATAATAAAATTGTTTTTGTTTTCAACTTTAGTTCTGTGTTCTTTTAACAAGTGTCATGAAGATAACATGTAATCGGTATTAGGATGTGGTGACGCATATTACACACTCCAGATATAAGACGAAACAAGTATACATCATTCATATCAACTTAGATATATCTATTTAGACTTTATCATTCGCGCACCCAGAAATTTGTTGGAAGCGTCCCAAGGTTTAGGAGGTCCAATAATACGAGACACTGTTTTATGTAGTATCGAACCGGTGTTATTCTACAGCCGAAATAAAGATAGATAATTTTCAAGTACAGACATCTATAATCTCTGGAAAAATGGTACAATTGGATTGTTTCTTTTTTTAATCCGAAAAGAAATAATGCAGATGATGAGTAAGATCAAATCTTATCTACATCAAATATAGTTTTATTAAGAAAGTTTAAAATGTAAGTCGAGTTATTAAATTTTGGGCATGGGCCCTGACCCGCTGTGCCCCACATGGATCCGTCCTTGGATGTTTCTGTCCATATGCATGTTAGTATTTAGAGTTTTCTTTCCATTTTTCAAACATTTTTTGTGATTATTTGTCATGTTGATCAGTTTTAAGATACCACTTTAATTTTTGAAATACATCATCATAGGTATTGTGCCTTTATTGGCAGGTCACTTGTCGCAGCTGAGAAGCTTCCATGCTCCACGGTCCTCCGCTAACCTCTTCGTCTTCGCGTATGATCTTTCTGTTTTTATATCATCCATTAATTGTAGTCTCCCTCGTCCCCTTCTCTTTCCCGCCACCATATACTCTAGGACGTCCCTTATGATACAATCTCTTCTTAGGCAACGTCCCAACCAGTTTCTCTTCCTCTTCCTAATAATATCTAAAAGTGTTCTTTTCTCACCCACCTTTTCTAACACTCTCTCATTTGTTTTCCGCTCGACCCAACTATTTTTTCCATTCTTTTCCACACTCACATTTCGAATGCTTCCATTCGATTTTCATCACTTTGACGCAATGTCCACGTTTCCGCCACATACAGTACAACACTCCATACGAAGCATTTAATGAGTCTTTTTCTCAACTCTTTATTCAAGGTCCCAGAAAACAGACTTTTCTTCCTCTTAAAGGCTTCTTTCGCCATTCCTATTCTTGCTTTTATTTCACGTTCGCTTTTGAAATACTGATGAATTATTATTATTATTTTTATAGTGCTCAATATGTGTCTATTCAACTTCTGCGGACCTATCGGAATTTCGAAAGTAGGGTGGTTTTAGAATCACAATCGCAAGAAAAGTTATATGAACATACAACAATATGCGTTAAAGTAGTTTGTGGAGCAACTGTCTATTCTTCGAGCTCGTGGAGTTGAAATAAAATACAGTAGCTCTGTGTTTGCGGTAAAAGCAATAAAGGTGTTACCACGAGTGGAAATAATTATATTTGAAATTAATTATGTGTTAGGCTTAAGTGAATGGATTCTTATATATTACTATAAAATATAGAAATAGTAGATTAATATTCAGCCAACTGCATTCAAAGGGGCAAGGTGCCTCAGTAGTAGAGCGCTTACCTCTGATGCGTGGGGTCCCTGGTTCGATTCCCGGTGAAGTAAGCTTGTGGTGGACAACATCGTATCCGTGGGTTTTTCTCAGGGTGCTCCCGTTTCCTTCTACTTTCTCATTTCATCACTTATTCCGTCATCATTCATTTCCTTGAATTATCATCTCCCTTATCCCGAACAAGATAATCGTGAAATGTTAAACTGAAATATTTTATTTCATTTCATTTCAACTGTATTCGATTTACAAAAAAAAAAAAAAAAATTTCAGTTTAACGTCTCGGGATTATGCCTTTTAGGCTAAGACAGACAGGTCATTAAAGCAAGTGAATGACGATGAAACAACTGGTGGAGTGGAAACGTGGGAAAAATTCGAGAAGATCCTATGAAATGATTTTATCAAACACAAACGTACTTGGTCGAAGATCGAACCAGGAACCCTAGAGTCTGAGGTAAGCGCTTTAACATTCAGCAACCGTACCTGCCACTTGATTTACAAGGGTGAAACCTGGCAGAAGCTAATTTAAAGTTTAGAACTAAGTTAAAGTCTAGAAGTTACCTATGTCTTCTTGCCTTATTGCATATAAATGCCGTGTTTTGAGCATTGTCTGCTGTGGAGGCGTATATTCCGAGAGTTTGGAATACCCCTCTGTCAATTGGGGTCCGGCAGTTCTCTCGCATAAAATTGTTAATATAAAAACCTGGTTTTTGGGAGATCTCGTGTATAATTGTCTAAAATACAACATAAGGGGATATTTTTTTTAGAGAATTCTTGGCGGGTGGAAGTCTCTCCATGTTCCTCCCCCGTAACTATAGAGAGGCTCTCCAATGATTTTCAGTGATTATGTAAATAGAAACGCAATCTTTTAGGCAACATACCCTCACTGTATTTCAATATTAAGATAGCCAGTATGTCAAATGAAAATCGGAATAAAACATACCGTCTCTGTTTTTTTTTTTTTTCCACTTCGCACATTGGCTTTAAATGATTTCAAACAGTGACACATGACAAAAGAGATTACAATTAAAGCGGGAAAAAATGAGTTTCGTTAAGCTCACTTTTCGCATTTTTTCAATGGAATGTAAAGGAACAGTTATCAAGAGAAGATGAAGCGTTAGCGGGAAAAATGATGTACAGTACGCTCTTTCTTATTGGTTTGCACAGTACCATTTCATTTTCCTTTCTTGGGTGGTTTGAGCGCGGGAAAACACCATGTGACTTACCTTTAAAGCGGGAGGATGCAATAAAAGAGTTGAGACGGCAAAATATCCAGTCTTACTTCCTGCGTGTAAGAAGCAAGATAATTCAAATTAACTTCACAAGAAGAAGAAGAAGAAGAAGAACTTTGAGTGTCAGCAACAAGAAATTGAGAAAACCACACATACCATTGTAAGTATTCATTTCTTGTTAAATACGTTCATATTTGGGAATATTCACTTGAGTTTGAGGGTAACGTTCCTTCCAGCAGCGAGGCTATATGAGACGGGACCTACTGATTAATGTGGAATCGGAACCACATGAGCTCGCACCGCGAATCGAACCGGGTCTCTCACGCCAAAATCGCGTATGCTAACCACTTAGCCACGAGGGAGCTCTATTTGAGAATATTATATATTATTCGCAAGTATAATCTGAAAATGTACTTTTCAATGTTAAATATGGCATTATTGTTTCTTCAACTAATTATAAATCTAACCCAGAAAGTCCTGTCGCTTTTTCACCCCCCCACCTTCGAACACCCATATGTCACTTAAGACGGAAGATCAAAAATAGTCCCCATCAGCATCGACGACCTTCTCCCAACGTTCTGGGAGGCCATGGATTACATCGCGGTAGAACTTGGTGGCCGTGAAACGGAGAAGGTATCAAGTGCATTTTGCAACACTACTAGCGATTTGAACTGACGTCCTACAAGGTGATTGTCCAATGAATGCAACAAGAGATAATAGGACGGTGCAATGTCCGGGCAGTACGGTGAATACAGTAATGTTTCCCATCCAAGGCGTACAATTATTTTCCGGGACATCCTAGCCACGTAGGGCTTAGCGTTGTTCTGTAACAGGAGGACTCCTTTCCGATTCAGAAGTTCTGGCTTCAGAGTTTCGAGATCTTCATTTTGTACATGTGTTAGTGCTCAGGCACGTAGTGCGTGTTCCAGTGTTTCGTCACAGACCTTAAACTTGTTATCTTCTGGCACGTAGTGCGTCTTAGAGTGTTTCTTCACCGTCTTTAAACTTGTTAAACCATCACTGCACTGTCAGCGTAGTCGCAACACCCTCACTGAAGGCCTGACATATCTTCCGCCCCGCTGCATGTTTGACTCCAGTTTGAACTCGTACAGCATGCACGCCATTATGACGCTCTGTGGAGGTCCCATGTTTACTTTGTCCTTACGCAAATTCACGGTGTAACTGAACTGCTTCAACCAGAGAGTATGTTGGATATACCCACCACAACAATTGATCTTCGCATTGTCTCAATTCGCCACGGTGTGAGGGTCAATTGAACAGAGACCTCCACAAAAAGTGACAGAAATTTCATGGTTATCTTTATAATTTGTTGTAAAATTTTCAATGTTTTGGATATATGCGTGCATCTTTACGTAACATTATATTTGTGCTGATCTTACTTCCGATCTTCAATTCGATTTATAAAAAGAACGAAAGGAAAAGATAATTTTAAAATAAACACACCAGTCTTTGCGATATTTTATGCTTAATGTAATTCTTTAAAAGAGTTGCTCTTTGAAGTTTCATAACTTAAACGTTTTAAATTAAATATAATCCGTTACTTTTACTTGTAATATTTCTCAGATTATCTCCATAGATATATGAAAAGTATAGTTTAGTAAATCGATTGTCCTTTGTTCATATTAATTACAGTAAAGTATAATTCCTGAAAATGTTTCTCTGATTTTTCTTCTTTAAGTAAAATCTGCAGTTATATGTGGTTGATGATTTTATTTTATTTTTTTTATTTTTTTTTATCGTAACAATTGTATTCACTGAGCTTTTAGTTTGATTCTCTCTTCAACCATAATAAAGTCAGTTAACTTCAAGTCAAACATGTTAATAATATTTTCCAATGCACATTTTTTCTATATATATATAAAAGATACAATTCAGTGAAAGAAAAATAAAATGGCTGATTATTTGCAAAAACGTAATGTGAAACCGTCTCAAACATTCAACTTACTTTTCGAGCTTATGTGATTAGTAGTGACAGCGTGGTTTATATCGCCATTGTGCTTTAAACATGTAGCTGAGTGGTTAACAGTTATTTCTTGGGTGAGGGGTTCCGGCTTCAAATCTTGATTGCTACAAGTCCTAATTATATAGTGCTATATACAAATAAACCAGCCGCAGAATTCAAAGCGGTTTGAACGTTGTTAATTACAACTGACAAGAGTCTGTGTTGTTTTATTGTTATTAACTAAAACGGCAAGAAGAATGCCATTGAACCAAATTAATGTTTTAGAAACCAACATGATGTTTTCCAAAGGTATTTTATTGTCCTTCCTATTAACCCCAAAATATCTTTGTTTAGTACAATATGGTTTTAATGTGCACAGCACTTTAGTATCAAAAAATTCCTTTGACAATTGTTATTCACGAATAATGATTAACCGTTGATTATTTTAATGATATCCGTATTAATGACAATTATACTAACATGAAATGTCACAATAATGTTACCCTGATATGGAGGTTCAATATAGCATTTGGAAAGGAATAAATGGTTTAGTTTTAAAACTTTTAATAGTTAAAGTAGAGTTTTGGAACAAAAGAATCAATATATTTCAGGCATAAATTTTATTGTAGGTCTTATATCTGGAGAACTATATACAGTCTAGCCAAACTCAAACAATCGCTTAACTCAGTATGGTGTGCTCATTTTGTAGAAAATATGGAAACTCGAATTAGGAGCCGTTCAAAACTTTTGTGGCCACTAATCCAAAAACTCAAATATATTTCAATGAAAAATGTTATTGTACGCTTTATATCTGAAGAACTCCATATAGTTTAGCCAAAGGCAAACTATGAATTAACTCAGTATGATATGCTTATTCCGCAAAAAAAAAAAAAAAAAAAAAAAAAAAAATCGATTTAAAGGCCGTTTAAACATTTTGTGCCCCCTTATCAAAAAACTAATTATTGACCTAGATCGCAATCTTTTGATCCATTGTTTTGGATCATTCCTAAAATTCCTATTTAAATAGTACATGAAATTTTGTAAATGAGCGTATAAACTCTGATAACATATTGTGTGGTATTCATGCATTATGTTTGATAAAGTGTTTTTCAGTGACGGTCATTTGAGATTTCTAGTGCAATTGTGAAAATAAGAAAGAAACATGAACTAACAGATAAAAGTATCATAGAATACAATGAAAATAGATGAGGATTGATTTATATACCTTGTAAATTGCTGCAAAATTTATCCTCGATGATATTCAAGACTATATACTTTTAATTAACATTTGAAAATAGCATTATTTCCATTGTTCTCTTTCTAATTACGTAGTAGCGTATGATTCTAAATCTTACTGTTGCCATTTATTTTATTTGTATTGTAGAGTTTGTGGAAAAGATACCTTAACTAGTTTCGGCCTTTACATAGTTTCCACAATTGCCCAGGACCCCGCGCATACAAGTGACTCGTGCCTAAGAGTAACTTTTTCTTTAAAATATTTATGAACTACAAATTACGTGTCATTCAATAAAATTCTGAAGCTTAGAAAATGTCGAATAATCAAATTTATTATAGTTCAATAAGTAGTCCATTTACAGGTCACCAACATATGCGCCATGACTAAAAATATTACAAATATTCTCTCCATCTAAATGTTCAATGTATTAGTGTGTCACGTTGCTCTTCAATTCACCATGTAGTATTTCTGTAGATCGGCACCCATGAGAAAAGACCCTTTTCAACTCTGAGAAAATTTCTAAGTTTACTCAGAGCATCCAGCTGCCAGGATAATTTGATATGATGTTATTAAATAAAAGGGTGTTACCAAACGAATGGGGACTATGTAAAAATAATCATGGCTTTATATATTAACAAACAATTTATACAGGGCACATCTTCCTGTGTTTCTTGAGTAATATCATCGGCTAAATCTTGGTAGACTACTTTCTTAATTTTCATAATCTGCCACCTGCTCAGTTGAGTGTCTCAAATCTTGCTGGTTGGCGAATGCAAGACAAAATCGTGATTGCCAATTCAACTTTCTAGGAAAACTGTAATTGTATAAAATGATGATATATCTACTTCTAATGTAATAATAATTTCTAATTTTTGGATCAAAAGATATAATATGGGACCGCGGTGGCTCAGTGGTAGAGCGTTCATCTCTGGTGGTTGGGGTCCCGGGTTAGATCCCACCCTCCGCCAAGTTAACTTTGTGGTGGACAAAAACCGTGTGCGTGGGTTTGCTCGGGGATCTCCCGTTTCCTCCCACTTTTTTCATTCCACCATTTCATTCATTACTCATCATCACCGTCTCCTTTAACCTCGCCGGCATAATCGTGGGACGTAAAACTAAAAGATTTCATTTCATTTCATTTCAAAAGATATAATATATTTCATTCAATCAAAATTTACTCTTACAAGCTATGTCTACGCTATTACATATTTTTGTTTGTTTCAAACATATTTTATTTTTTTAAAACGAAAGTTCAAACGAACTCTTATGCTATGTACTTGTAGTAGTGTATTTGTTGGTGTTTGCCCTTACTAAGGTTGCCCTGCTTGCATTCAAAGTTTATATTAGGCAACCATGCCCCTCCAAATGAAAAGTTCAGTTGCATAAGAAACAGGGTGGAATGTTGCTGCTTTTGAAATCTTTCAATATATATCCAGTCGAGTATTGAGCGTAGGAATCACATTTCTTAATTGTCGAAATTACTTGCAGGAAATCAAATTAGATATCTGTTCTATGAAATAGTAAAACCATTTTTTTTTTTTTTTTTTTGCATTTCTTGTATCGTAGATATATCGGCACAGTAAGTTAATGTTTATTTTATTAGACGGACTGCATAAAACATCGGTCCACATGTTAACGTAGATCTAAACTACATAAGATGCTATCCGGAGTGGAAGATTGCACTTCCCTAGTACAACTGTCTAGCAAGTTTAATATACAGGGTGGCCCCAAAGTCCCGTTACCACTGAAAATAAGTAACATAAATCACTAAACGTACGTAAATAATTACGCGGAGAGAATAGAATAACATGAACAAAAATGCTTTCGAGAAATTTTATTGAGATAGGAAACATTATGTGTCCAAAAGATCACTCTGTCGACCGCTATTCTCGCGACAAAGTATAATACGCCGCCAGATTATGTGCGACATTTTACGTAGCATTGCAGGTGTAACTTGAATGAAAGTTTGTTTCACAACTTTTGTCAGTTCGGCAGTGGTATCGTAACGGTTTTGTGCAACAATGCCCTTTATAGCCCCCATAGCGCACTATCACAGGTGATGAGGTCTGGACTTCGTGGTGGTCAGGCGAGTGGTGCTCGCAGATCCGGACTACCACGACCAATCCAATACCAGGAAAGACTTCCGTACGATATTCGATTACGGCGAGGACATAATGGGCAGGTTCCCCTTCATGCTGAAACCAATATGTCTCTTTGATTCCTTGCTCCTCCAAGAGAGGAAGAAACCAGTTATACAACATGTCCAGGTATCTCTGGCGATTCACAACACCGCCGAAAAAGAACGTCCCTAACACGAGTCTGCTGTTCTTGCCTGCCCATGTTATTACATGCGGGGATTATGTTCTCGTATCTATAATATCTCTGTAGTAACACTCTCTATAATAATTCTTCATAAAAGTGTGGATTGTCCTTGGACCAAAAGACCATATTGCGTACGCGTGAACTTATCTAAATTGCAGACTCATCGATAAAAATCACTTTGCCGCGTTTTGGTATTGTGGTTTACGTCTGAAGGAGTGGTTTTGGTATTACCATTGTTCACACAATCTGAAACAATGGAAACCTTTACATCAGCATTTATAAAGGGGTAACGGGAAATCGTACATTACCATTTATTAAAGGGTAAAGTAAAAACTTACATTAACATTTATCAAGGGTAACGGGACTTTGCGGACACCATGTGTATGTTTTTAGATTGGTTGTAAACATCCTTTATACTCAGTTATTTAACGGATTGTTAGAGCCTAAATCACATTCTTAAATCATAAAAAAAATATATATTTTAATGTATTTAAGATAAATTATGTACAGTGAAAATAGACCAAGAAATATGTTCAGTAAGAAGAAATGAAATTAAATGAGACGAAATCTATGAGTTCTACGTCCCTCGGTTATGTCAGCCAGGCTAAAGGAGACGATGATGATGAGAAATTAATGAAATTGTAGAATGAATAAAATTGGAGGAAACGGTAGAACCCAAGGAAACCTATGTATATGGTGTTTATACACCACTAAGTTCATTTGTAGGCGAGCTGGGATTGATCCTGGGGCCCCATGTACCACAGGGTAACGCTCTGCCACTGAGCCATTTCGGCTGCACAGGAAGAAGAGCCAAAGTGTATCATTTTAACACAGACATAACTATTATACTTGTATATATATATATATATATATATATATATATATATATATATATATATATATATCTGTATAAGGTGTGCTTTAAAATGACCAACATGTTTGACTTGTGTGTTGAAATCTTCGAAAATTAAAATAAATAATAATAAATGTAAAATCGCTTTCTCGTAGAACGTTATACACTACTAGTTAGCAGTTACATCTAGTGAAAAAACGTTTGAAATACAATAATTATGTATGAAACTAATGAGAAACCTCTTAATGAAATAAGAAACACTTTTTAATTCAGTGCATCATTATTTTTTGTGTGCACGTGATCTTGGATTCGATCCCTAGTGTGTTACTAGACCCGGATAAGACATCCAGTAGTGCTTCATGTTAATCGTAGAATTTGTCTCATTTGTCCTTGCTGATGAAAAGAAAAGATTACCAATCAATCATCATTATTTCATCCATTAAAAAAGAATATTAATCGCAATTAGACTTTTTGCGATGGCCTTAAACATTTTAAAATAAAAGTACGAATCGATCGGTCAAATTCGTAGATAACATTGACGCGTACTATCTTGAGTTGTATCTAGATGTCTGGACAGAATTCTACAGATTACCGAGATGTCAGAATATAAATCTAGTTCTTAACAGAGTAGATTGAGGCAATTGAAAACTACTGTGGTTAAGTCATAGCGATCTTGCGTGCCAGTGTTTACAGAGAGTAACTGTTCACTGACTTGAGAATGTAGATGAAAAGAAAGGACTACAGTCTCCTGCATGAGTTGACAGTAAAAACAAAAATAAACATTGTTGAGTATCATTGATATAGCAAGCAGCAAAAGCAAGGAATTCTTATGGACTTCTTTTTTTGTCAAGTGTGCATTTTGACTTTCCTCGCCTTCTGCTGATAGCGGCGTTCTTCACCAGTGCTGCTGTGGGTGTGATAAGACAGTGTTACAACTACTAAAAAGAAACGAGCTTGAGAGCCTTGACTGAACGATCCATTCATCCTACTTTATTTTACTTCACAACAACAAATTTCCAGTGGATTTTATGAACAAAACACCTCCTAGAGTATGACGTAATTACTTAATACTTTGACTCCCTTCTGCTCATAAACACAAAACGCTCTTTGTTGTGTGTTATCGTATACTAAAGAACTAGCTAATTCCCAAACATCAGATTTTTTATCCAGACTCATTGGAGATATTGGACAGTGAAATATGCTCAATTGGCTTAATTCCTCAACTTCACAATTTTTTTCAGACCTTTGGGAGCAGCTACAGGTCTGTTAATTTTTGTATATTAACTTATGACTCAGGACTACATGCACACACAAATTTAAACCTCTACGTCAGTTTTTCCTCTTCCCAAACATTTTTTCAATGTCCGAAAATGTTGCTATTGTAGGCCCTGATTTCACCCCCTTCAAGTGGTTTTAGGCAAAAATGCTAAGAGCTTAAAGGTTTAGCTCTGCATGATTTGGAGACGTCCAGCAATGTTCAATTTGTTAAGACAAATATATGCTGAGATATTCAAAACAACGTAAACGCCTAAATTAAAAAAAAAAAAAAAAACAAGATGGCAGCAGCCGTTGCGTCGCCATGGGATGTTGCAAAAAATAATTAATTGTGGTTTTGAAGTACCCTGATATAGAATTAACATTCATGAAAAAAATAGATTTTTTTGAAAAGGTCAAGCGGCAATTTTTATTTTTTCTCGATCACTTTACATGGGTTGACCCCATAGCTAAAGAAGGATTTAACAAGAACAGATCACTCTTAACTAGCAGGCTCAAGAAGCAGTTCGTCAAGTGCTAAGAGACTTGGGTATTACGGAAGTTAGAGAAGAAATAGTTAGAGCTTCGAAATGTGATGTTGGGCAAAAATTGAGAAGATGAAATGGACAGAGAGAGCAACAAACGAAGTTGTTTTAAAATGGATAGGAGAGAAGAGGACACTTCTAGCCACTATCCTTCGTGGGAAGGTCAATTGGATTGGACACATCTTGCGGAGAAATTGTCTTATTCACACAGCCACATAAGGAAAGATGGAAGGGAAGTGTGGAATAGGAAGAAGTAGAACACAGCTAATCGATGATTTAAAAATAGAAGAAAATATTGGGAGTTAAAATACGAATCTGAAAATCGAATCGAGTAACGTGGAAGAAACATTTCCAGGTCCAAATATAAAATTGAAAAACAAAATCGTCATTAGTCCCAGGGCCTGACAAAAGCCAGGATACTAATTATTATTATTATTATTATTATTATTATTATTATTATTATTATTATTATTATTATTATTATTATTATTATTATTATTATTATTATTAGTAGTAGTAGTAGTAGTAGTAGTAGTAGTAGTAGTAGTTGTTGTTGTTGTTGTAGTAATAGTAATAGCAATTTTATTTTTATCATTATGTCATTTTGCCCATTATTCTTCCCCTTGAAAGAAGAAATTTCTAGTTTTCTTTCCCCCCTTTTACTTGTATATAAGCATTTATACCAAACTACAAGTTTATATATGTAACGGAAACAGTGTATACATTTTCAGTCCTGTTCCGTAATTTTGATCTCCCACCCTAATTCTTTCTCTTGGGGGAAAATTTTTCAGTGTTCGATGTTTTACCTTTACTTTTATTACTAACGCTAAATTTGGGTCAAATTTCAAGTTTCTATGTGTAAAGGAAATGTCAATAAATGTTTCGTCCAGTGATGTAATCTTGGCCTTGGCCCTCAATTACCCTCCTTAGAGTAAGATATTCCCAGTTCTCGGAAATTTTTCCTTACTTTTATCACAAAATCTATTCTTGTGACAAATGTTAAGCTTCCAAGTTTATAGGAAGTATCACATAGGGTTTTGATGGGTGAGTGCCAAAACTTGAGTTTTCTTTTTTTCTAATTTTTATTTTAGGATTTCATTCCTTTTCGTGATAAACAGTTTAAAAATAAAACACTAAAAGTTTACAAACGAAATGACCTGGAGAAGGTTAGTGACGGAGTCAATTTACGTTGCACTATTACCATGAGGAGTGAAGTTGTGGTTGTCCGAACAAGTGCCTGAGATGCTTCCAGACTGGACGTGATGAGTAAATACAATTGGTTGATTTGATTTTAGCGTCTTTTTCAACAGCTATTATATATGAGACGTAAACCTCAGTTCAGTGTGTGATCCTAACCAGGCAATTCGCCGGTAATCGAAACCAGGTGTTCCACGTCAGAGACGTGTGCGCTTATCACATAGACACAAAGGAGCTTATGAGTATATACAGCAATTTAGACTATCTATTTTTTTCTGAGTCAGAATTTCTACAAAGCTGTTTCTCCCATTTTCCCAGTTTATATCGTTAAAGTAGTACGCTGCGCCTCTTATGAGTATATTATGTTGTCGTTTTTGCCTATCAAAAACAGAATGCAGATTATACCTGCGCAAATACGATTTGGAACTATACCAATGATTTAGCATGTGAAACAAAAAACGGCGAGGTCAGTGACAATAATATATAGCTAAAACGCTACAACTTTCTCGTGTCAGTTTGACATTTTTTTTAATTTTATACATATATAATTTTATTTTTATAATATCGTAAATTTTGTAGAACTATCATTTTTCGATTTTGTCTGGATTCTCGAAAAATCTAGATTTTGTCTCGATTTTTGAACAATTATTTGGCGTCTTGCCCAGATAATTGAATAAATTTTCTTATAACAACAACAATAACAAATAAAGCTATAGAGCAAATCTACCAGCTTACGATACAAAATAAATATAAATATGGCCTAAGTATTCTTAAACAGGAACTTAGGAGAACAAATTACATTGATACTAATTCCTAAAGAAAAATAAAGTAACATACAAAGAACTGTAGTAACGTGGCTGATATAAATTTTCAAGATATGCGAGGGTTAAAAAGTTTCTCTGTTTAAGATATGATGCAAAGTCGCTACTAAATGATGCTCCTGAGTTGAAAATTATAGATTTGGTTTCGTATTTACTAATTGGCACTTTGCACAATGACACTTTATTGCAAGTTTGCAAATTGATGTATTACGACTTTTCTCACATCCGATTTCTAATCATCAACCTGTAATTTGAAAATATCGAAAGTAAGTTTCTTGGCATGGAAAAAATATTATTATATAAATTCTTAATAGACATAACTGGACATTACGTAAAATACACATGGATATAACAAGATATATTTGTATCTGTTGTACTTGTTTCTGCAAATTTCTATACGAACGAATGTATAGAATTAATGACGATTTGATTTTCTAAACCGAATCCTTAGGAATGCGGTGTAATATCGCAGAACATAATTGATGATATTGTTTTAGTTTCAAAGATTTATCTTTAAATTTTATTCAATTATTTATTTGATGAAATATCATTAATAATAATAATCGATATTGTGCTATAATAAAAACTGTTAAAAATACACATTAGAACCATAATGAGTAGGTGGACATAATACAAACACGATTATTTCTAAAACCGGAGCAAAAATTCATAATTTATAAATATCTTGATTCTAATTAAGGTAGTCTCTTTTAAGCTACTTCCCAAAATCCATGGGCATATTTCATAGTATCAAAATTAGTAATATACTTATGATAGACTGTACCTTCAATCACATGATTATAAATAATAGATAGGATACAACACAATATCAAATAAGTTAATGTTTCATCCCGTTTAAACTAATTATTATACTGACTGGTATGATGATAGAAGTGTCTGATATATTTCATGATGGGACATTCATGAGAATGACCAGTGAATTATATCGTGAGAAATTATTGCGAAATTTCCACGTTACCTAGTTCCGATGCGTTACTTCATACCAGCCTGTATATTCATATTTTCCAATTATACGGATAGTTTCCTTTTCTTGACATAAAATTATAATTTGTGTCTTTATTCTATTACTAAGTGTATAACTTGATATCAAGCAATTTTGAGATCAAAATCAAAATCATTAATTAAGGCACATATGGTCAAATCAGTTATGCTTAAATATAAATGCCGTTTTGTCGTGAATTTCGTAGGCCGTCCGCACTTCGCATTTTGTTAGTGTGTATATGATCTACACGTCAAAATATTTTTCCATTCTCTTTCCTCCACTCGATGAATTAAAATGTGCATTCAATTTCTGAGACTCTTTTCAAACAATTTTTAGTCATGTTACCATTATCACCTCAGGCTGTAGAACAATTATTAACATGCCATCCAGAAAATAGTTCTCCAGGATAATTGTCTGGTTGTAATAATTATGTAATTGTGGTTAAGTTTTACTATGTCTATTTGTTTTGCATCATTTTAGAGTAGCACTGATAAAGAAGGCTTGCAGGTAGATGTTATATAAACACAAATAAAATGTCTCACTTCAAATGAAGACCAAGATTTTCAATACAAAATGGATACTATAACCAATTGTGAAAGATATTATCACTGTTGGTTACTGTGATAATTATGCAGGTTTTCTTATTTTATGTACTCAAAGACTAGCTTACAAAATACAATTTTTCATTCAGAGATTTGTACTCAATGTCAGAAGACTTGAAGATGTTTTTTTTTTTAATTTGAGTGTAATTTCATATTTCTGTTTCCGGCCAGTTAAAAACAAAAACATTATGTCACTTAAATGAAATTAGTACTAATACATAAATAAAACATTTTAATGTATAGTTGTTCTCCATTAATATTATTACTTGATTGATATTATTTATGTTTTTAATGATAGACGTTTTTTGAGTTCCTGATTGTTTGAAAGTTAATAACATTACTTCTACTTTTGAGTCCGAGGAGGTCTTCCAGTGAGTGTTGTGTTAGTACACTCGCTGGCAGAGTCCTCTTCGGTCTTAAGAGTAGTTCATCTCAACAAAGTATGAAGTGATGCTTGCTGAACATGTGATTCATCTGTATCTCCTGCATCTAGATGACGAAGTGCAAAGGCTGGATATGTGAAAAATGAAGCAAATAAGCAAAACTGTATTCAAAGTTTGATGGCACATATAATATTATCTATATCATGTTTCGAACTTATTACTTTCGGGAAAGTGTATTTAATTTGAGAGTGGAGCACCTCTTCTGATTTGTCATAATTATCATTATAAACACCAATTAGCAAACAATTTTTAACCATAGGATGTCATAATGTTATGCGTATGTCATAATGTTTGGAAAGGAGCGATGGCATCACGTTAGTTTGTAGATGGAAATTTGGGACTTACTAACAGTTTACCGTCGTTTTTTATTCTATATATATAAAATTTAAAATCACTATGTTTGTGCCTCTAATTCTCCTGCACCGAAATTTGTAACATGGATGAGGTTCGTGGCTGTTCTGGTTTTAGGCTAGTTTCATTGATGCTAGAGGTAAGGGTGTAGGGGTGATTGAGGGTGTATGAAAATAAATAAATCATAATAACTCTTGAAGCAGAGGACCGATCTTGATCAAATTTTCAACATAGATGACGTTCATGCCTGGCATATTTTTTTGTTTTAAATTTTACGGAGGAACGTAGGAGAGGATTAGGAGGGGAGATATATAAAAATCAATTTATATTAGACTGAAAGTGACTATTTTGTAATCCACTAACTCTTGAACTATCCGACCGATCTAAATCAAATTTTCAAGATACATGAGGTTCAAATCTTAAAACAAAATGTAGTTTCACTGTAACGGTAGATCCTAGAGTTTGGGTTAGGAGGGGGACGTATAAAGAAAACGTAATAAAACCTAATGACTTTTGAACCACCCAACCAATCTCGATCAAATTTTCAACATTTATGAGGGTCTGGCCTTGGGTGTTTTTTATCGTTTCACTTTGACCAGCCAACTTAGTGGAGGGGGAGGGGGATGATAGATGTAATATATTAAAATAAATATGACTGTCCTTGTAACTTCATCACTTTTGAGCCACCCGACCGATCTGAATCAAATTTTCAACATACGTGAATTTAGAGACATGGGTTAGGCTATTCACTTTGATAATGCAAGTTAGGGGACGAAGAAGGGAAGATAAATTTAAAAATGATCAAAAGTGACCGATATTGGTATTGAATCCACAGTTTTCGGGGTCGGTGAGAGAAACAGTGACACATCTGATGATGTTTCAATCCAAGTTCAGCCCCGATAGTTGGGATGGGGGAGGGAACTACATAGGGAATGGGGATAAACATTTAAAATGATCGAAATGACTAATATTATTGTAGGATCCATAGTTTCGGGAGCAGCTGAGAATAACAGTGACAATTCTGGCGCCGTGTGCTGCAGCACGAAGGAGGGGGAGGGGGATATATATTAATTATCTAAAATAAACAATATTAGTGTCTAATCCATTGTTTTCGGGATCATTCAGACGTGCAGTGACATTTCCGATCCTATGTAAATCCAAAATCAGCCCCTCCACTTGGGAAGGGGATGAAAATGATATTTAAAAATGATCGAAAATGGAAAGTATCAGTGACAAATTTATAGCTTTCTGGGTCGCTTCTGGTTCCGATCGAGCTTAAACTCAAATTCAAACCCGCAATTTGGGTTGGGGGAGGAAGAGATATTTATAAACGATCGAAAATAACCGATATTACTGTTGAATCCACATTTTGTGGGGTCGCTGAGATGAACAGTGGCACCTTCGATGCCATGGCTTCATATATATGGTCGAAAATGACCAATATTGGTGTTGAATTTATAGTTTTTGGGGTCGGCGAGGTGAACAGTGACACTTCTATTCCTGTTTAAAACCAAATTCAGCCCCGCATCTTGGGGAGGGGGAAAGATAAATACATAAAACTGATCAAATATGACCAATATTACTGTCGAAACCATGGTTTTCGAGGTCGCCGAGATCATCAATGATCTTTTCAATGCCATTTAAATCGTTGTCATTAAATACTGAAACAGCATGTTTCACGGGTAATAAACACATTAGATATGGAGTTGGGCATCTAGATTTTCATTTCAACCCAGCGAAGCGTCTAATACACATTAGTTCATGATATATAGGTATTAATTTTACTAACTATTTTTCACAAGGTACTGAAAATATTTGAGCCGCCAAGCCAGAAATTTAAAATTAAGGAAAGTGTCATCCTTGCTGGAGAAATATTACATAACGATAACAATTAAAGGTATAGATCATATCTAACAGCTTATAGTACAAATACATACAAATATACTTTAAACATTTCTAAACACGAATTTAGGAAAAGAACTTACATTGTTAGCCCTACTAGTTCCTACAGAAAATAATGTAAAATTGTTGAAAACGGAACAGCAGTAACGTGGCTGATATACATTTTTAAAGATATGCCAGCTTTGAAAAATTTCTGCGTTTAAGGGATGATGCAAAACAGCTACTAAACGATTCTCCTGGGATCAAGTTTATAGATTTGGGTTCGTATTTACTAATATCCACTTTGCACAATGATGCTTTATTGTAGTTTATAAATTGATGTATTATGACTTTTCTCATATTCGAACTTTAATCAACAACCTTTAATTTAAAAATATATACAAAGTTAAAGTCTCTTAGCATGGAAAAATATTATAATATAAACTCTTAATAAATATAACTAGATATTACCTAAAATACACATGGATATGAAAAGATATATATGTATCTCCTGTACTTGTTTCTGCACATTCCTATACGAACGAATATATACGATTTATAATCATTTGATTTCTAAACCGAATCCTTAGGAATGCGGTAATATGTCGCATATCATAATTAATGATATTCTTTAGATTCAAATCTTTGTTTAAATTTTATTCAATGATTCATTTAATGAATTGTCATTAATACTAATAATCGATATTGCACTAAATTAAAAACTGTTGAAAATACACATTAGATGTTTAATGAGTAGGTGGATATAATGCAAACAAATGTATTTCACCTAAAATCAGAGGCAAAATCCATAATTTATAAACATCTTGGTTTCATTTTAGTCTCTTTTAAGTTGTTTGTCAAACATAATATCAAGGAAGTTAGTGTTTCATCCCGTTTAAAATAATTTGCATTATACTAACTGGTTTGATTATAGAAGTGTCTGATATATTTCATGATGGGATATTCGTGAGACTAATCAGTCAAGCATATCATAATAAATCATTGCAAAATTTCTACGTTCCCTTGTTCCGATGAATTATTTCACACAGCATGTATATCCGTATTTCCCAATTACATGGATCGTTTCCCTTTATTGACATAAAATTAGAATTTGTGTTCTTATTCGATTACTAAGTGATTAACTTGATATCAAGTAATTTTGATATCAAAATAAAAATCGTTAATTAAGATACATGACGTGAAATCAGTTATGCTAAAATGTGAATGCTAATTTATTTTTGCACCTCACTTAGAAATAATAAATGTATATTTTAATGTCGATTATTCAATTTATCATATAAAACGTAATAAAAAATCGCACTTACGAATATATCAGGACTGGTGTCATAAATATTTGAAATATGATGAAAATCGTGAAATTCTAAAGAGGACTGTCATTTCTAACTTACTTTGAAAAGAAATGATGATATAAGCGTGTTTTATTTCTGGTGAAAGTGAAATACTGATTGTGGCAACAGACTCAACTCGAGGTGCAACTCGACAGCGTATGCTAAATATCCATTTTCACATTTCACCGTGAACTATATCTCAGTTGGGATTAAATCATGTCTCACAATATGGCAGGTCATGGTGGCTTTGCCGAGTTCAGAAGGTGACACTGCGTGAACTGAAACATGGTGAGTTTCTTGACGTTCGTTGTGTGGTGGTGCATTAATTTTCTTGAGTGGAGTGTGAGTATGACCAAATATTCTGTAATCTTAGGCAGCTGGACCTAGGAAGATCAACAACATATCTTCAACCTTTATAATCTTTTGGAACTTATGAGTTGCTGCTCTGACGGTTACCTATGCATAACTTCTCCGTTGTTGAGATACTTTTATGATAATTTGCCACAAACAAGGAAAATAATGCTCTCATTCATACAAAACTGGAGCTATTATGACGTGGTTTGTGGAACATCTGGATGAGCACATCCCCAGTATCAGAATGTAGTTGGACACCAGTGGTACGATATGAAGTACCCAATATTGAGCGGAACTAAGTCTTCATCCAGTCGCACGTACCTAGGGAGCGCAGTCGAAACACGCAGACCGCTATAATACTCTCGCTTATTATCATCCATGACCTTTATGGTTCCACTCCACGTTATATCAAAGCGGATCAAACGCGTATATTTATGCCCAGATTAGAAAAATCGATGACCATTGAAGGTATTGAACATGATCGGAATGTTCTCCAAAGAAAGCAGCAAAAGTTCCAGCTGGGTGCATTAGTGTATTGCAGTGGGCATTGTTACTAGTGGAAAATATTTGGCTCATAGTGTACTCATGGTTCACTAAAACAGTAGTATGACAACAAGTGGCCCGACTGGTGAGCATCGGAACTACTAAACAAAACATATACAGGTATCAGTAACCACTCATCCATTTCAGCGGCACCATAGGGATCGTATTAATCTACTGAAGATTATAACAGAAGATTCGCAAGCACAACTCGAAAGCGTATGTTTATATCACCTAATTTGCAGCTGACTGTGATTGTGGACATAGGCAGTTGAAGTTACTACATGGTATGGTCTGGTTTGCACCGAAGTCGCACGGCAGTTCTGAAAATCGCTCTTAAGCTCATCTTAATCTATCACAGACCAATTTTCTCGATCAGTGTTTCTCTTCCTCTATGTGTTATGTTGTGAATTTCGTATGCCTTACATATTTGGCATTTTCTTACAATGAATATAAACTCTACGCCAAAATATATTACAGTTCTGTTTCCTACACTCACTGAATAAATATGTGCATTTCATTCCCGCAACCTGATTCAAATCTTTTTAATTCAAGTCAGTGTTATCAGCTCTGGCTGCAGAAGAATTATTAACATGCTATCCAGAATATAGTTCTCCAGAATAACTATCTGACTAATAATTATGTAATGGTTCTTAAGCTTTCCCATGTCTATATGGTTGGTGCTATTTTAGACTAGCAGTAATAAATAAGGCTTGAGTGTAAATGTTATAGGAACAGACACAAGATGTCTAACTTGAACGAAGACCAAACTTTCCGAGACAAGAAGAATACTATAACCAATTCTGAATGATAATACCACTGTTTAATATTGTGATAATTATCCAGGTTTTCATATTTGATGTATTTATATAATATCTTACAAAATAACATTTTTGCATTCAGAGAATGTATTCAGTAGTTGTACTTGAAGATGTTTAGTTTGTTAATTTGTGAGTAATTTCATATTTCAGTTTCAGGCCAAAAGAACTTAAAGAAATAATACACAATAGATAAACATAACATTTTTAGTGAATAGTTGTTGTCCGTTGGTATGCATTACTGAATAAATGGTATTACTGATTTCTTATTAATGATAGACTCTTTTAAGTTTCTGATTGTTTTAAAATTAATATCATTACTTCTACTTTTGTGACCGAGGAAGTCTTCCAGTGAGTGATGTGTTCGTTCACTCATTGGACGAACTCTCCTCGGTCTTAAGACTAGATCACCTCAACACAATATGAAGTTGTGGTTGCGGAACATGTGATTCATCTGTATCTGCTGCACCTAGGTGAGGAAATGCAAAGGCTGGATATGTGTAAACTGAAGGAAATGAGGGAAGCGGTATTCAACTTTTGATAGCACAGAGAATACTTTGATTACTTGTTTTTCATCTTATTACTTGTAAATAATATTAGGGCATAGTTACTATTTAGATGTGTCATAATTACCTAAAGAGACCGATTAGCAAGCAATTTCCCCCATTGGATATCAGAATGTGATACGGATTTACATGATTCATCGTTCAAGATCTACTTACTCACAAGTATGCTTATTCATTAAAATAACTTCTACACAACGAGTTCTAGAGCACCTGCTTTAAGCAGACCAAACTTTTTTGGTTACTGTAATGTTTTCGTATTTTTTTATTTTAAACTATTTGGAGTTATCAGTTAATTTGCATTGCTGTTACCTTTGGAATTGCTTGCCGCAGTGTTTTAAATTTATAATCGCTCTAATGGAATAAGTTGCACCAACCTGTATGAAATAAAAACGATCATCATTTTTGGAACATCCTGTATAATATTGGTGTTGCATAATGTCGGTGACAATAGGTAACTCATTGTGAAAATATAAAAAATATCGATGAAATCAAGAATTATAGGTTACTTGTCCTTGTATAGATTATTTGCTTTTTCAATGCGGAAACGCAATCCCAGCATTCTGTCAGTCAGTGAAGAATAATGAATCAGCTTTTTGTAAAAAAAAAAAAAAAAAGAAAAAGAAAAAAGAAAAGAAAAGAAATATTTGCATCGCAGTGAAAAGTGTTTTTGACTGTCTGAATGCTTGACTTCGTGTTTCCTCTTCCGAGTGGTGAGTACTTTTACTTTTATTTTTTTAATATCTTCGCTCGTATAGAAAAAAGTAGCTATTTATTCTCTTGCTGATTATCATCTAAATCTTTTTTAATACGATGTAATTCTGTCTATAGAAATTTCCTGTATGGGTTGACAATATGAATCAAGAAACCTGACCCTGTAAAGGTTTGGATTGATTGTTAATAGTATTTCTACTGGACCAGCAAATTTAAAGGAGAACGTTTCTGATACTCCAATATGACGTTCGGATAGAATACAAGTACTTTCTGTCCGTTCTCAAAGCTAATCTGTTTATGCTTTGCGTTATAATATTTCTTCCGCTTCTTCTAGCTTGCAGCTAGATTGAAGTGATTTGGCTTTGTCCAGCCTATCCTGAATTTTCTGTTCAGATCTATAAAATGTTTCATCATTTTGTTAGCCTATTTGGTGATCACCCTGTATATCTACTTTTTGCAACTTCTCTACAACATATGAGATCGGTGTATTTTGTGGTAATGTTACTGGTGTGTTCGTTGGATTAGATATGAGAAGCGTGAAATTGTTTTTAGGTAGTTTAGTAGGTAAATTCTTCAATCCGTATTTATCCAATACATTTTCTAGTAGTGGCAGAGCTTTCAGCTGCGGTACTTCGGGTTCCTGATTATATCCCAGCTTATACCGTGTGGACGGTGTGGTAGACAAACACGCTGCTCGTGGGTTTTCTCTGTATTACTCCGTTTCCTCCTACTTTCTTTATTCCGCCATTTCACTCATTTCTCATCTTCACCGTCTTCTTTAGCCTAACCGGCAAATCGTGGGACGTAAAACTTAAATATTAAATTTTCTAGTGTAGAGACAATGAAATACGCAATCTCCATTTTCGATTCTTGATAATAATGGGTAGAAAGAAGTGTGTCCTAGTTTTTATGGTAACTGCGAGTGGTGAATACATCAGCCGACTTATGCTGTTTAGTTGAATGAATCGCACTTGCCGTTAATTCTTCCTGACCATTAACTTCAATTGGATATCGCTTTGGCAATGGTTTCTTGTATACAGATAATGTATTACTTTGCAGGTCAATTTTGGCTTGTAAACGACTTAGAATATCTTCTCCAAATAAGGGCAAGAATTCTCTGTGGTCTAAAATTCTGAAGTAATGGGAAAATATTATTGAGCAAATTTTGAATTTAATTAGAGCTATGTACCACAAATTTACGGTAGGATTCTCAATTCCGAATAGATTGGTGTTGAAAGGAATCAATTGTGTTTGTATTGGAATCCACGACTTGTGCCACACGCTCAATGTGCTTCCTGTATCAAATATTAGATTATATTTTTATCTTTCTTAATTACTACATTAATTAACAACTTATGTTCCTGATTTAATAATTTAATATTCTCTCTCCTGTCTGTCTCTGGAGCCGCAGAATAGAGTGATGTCGTTGATTGTTTGTTAAACTCAGGAGCAGTAATTTCTAATTGTTTATTCTGTTTCCGTCTTTCGGCCCTCGGAACATCTTCTTGAGAATAAGTGTCCTGGTGCCCCATATGCGTTTCTCTGTTTACTATTCCTATAACATATGCTAGAAGTATATCCTTGTTTTTAACACGTACTAGAAAGTGTGACTGTCTCTGGCTTATGTGTACTATTATTTTTATTGCCTTTTTATTTCTGTGCTGGTTATTACGGCCCTCTTGTCTAAATTTTGAATTTTTAATATCATTTTGGGCTACTAAAAGAGATAATTCGGCCATTTGATTAGCTAATTTACTAAAGTCTAATGAACTAGATGTGCGTTGTATTAGATGTGCTAGGCGCAGAGGGATTGCGCGGGGCTTGCGTATTACCAACTTGGGAGGAAGGATATGAAGTAATTGAGGTTGTGAGGCATTTTGTAGTTGTGGTGCCGAAGGTAAAGAAAATACTGAAGCAGGTTGTTGGTAGTGACACCAATTGGGTGTTTGATTACGTAAGGGATAAGTTGGTTGTTGATGATACGTAGGAAAGGAAACGCTAATAACTGGCGACGAATTTAAATTATTGGCTGGTGGATTTTGATCACAAATCGAATAGATTGCTTGCTGTAATTCTACAAAATCACGTTTTTCATGAGATCGTGAGCCTATTCCAAACTATGCAAGTGTGACTGTGAAGCTTGAACTGTTGTAAATGTTTCTAATGCTATTTTTTATTTTTTTATTTAATCCTAATGATAAATAATTTACTTTCTGTTCCTCTCTGCCCTGAGGTACAACTTGACGGATAACTCTTAATTTTATTTAAAAATATGCATCAATTGGTTCGTTTTCTTTTTGTTGAACCTGAAAAATTTCAAATTCAGCCCTATATGTACGTAATTTTGGCCTACTCAAGTCGACTAATTTAGATTTTAATTGTTCATAATTGAGTGAATCCATTTGGTTCTGTGCTTTTAACTGCAACATTAATTCAAGAGCCCCGTCCTGAAGGTACATCGGTAACAGTTCTTTCTTTTTTCTGCATTCCAAGAATGCAATATCGCAAGATGCTCAAATAGTATAAAAAACTATCAGGTCCTCAGTAACGTGTGTATGCGTGCAACAGTATGGTTTTGGATTTTGAAAGAAGGGCGAGATTTCTATTCCATATTTGCACCATCCTCCGATTTTTTTCCTTACCTAGTATGAAGCATACACTAGAATAAAGTCAAGTCCGAGTCTCTAATTTCACATATAAGAAAATCACATACCTATGAGAAAATAATTCACTCCCTGTTAAAAAATACCGTCCGGTACGGGAGTATTCAGATCAAAACTGAGCCATTCAAAGCCTCGACAATGTAAAACTTTGTCTCTTATAGGCTGTAGATAGAAAGTGTGTCCGGAATGGACTTTTACTACCGGCTTTTATTACAATACACTTTTTTTTTTACAAAAATACTAGACAGACAATTTCTCCAAGTTAGAATTAGTTACAGATAGTCTTTGATCGTAAGGTCGCCGACAGGATCCCTACAGAGCCCCGTAGCAGGCTAAGCAGAGCAGAATTAGGAACCCAACGCTCCGTGACAAGCAGAGGGATGGTTATTTGAATACAAAGTCCCGTAGCAGGCCTAGCGGCTGAGGTTAGGATTCTCAGACAGAGCCCCGTATCAAGCTAAGCCAGGAGAAAGGATGGACTAAGAGTCCCACGGATGACTAGAGGCCTGGGGTTACTCCTAATGTTCCGTGTAAGGACCCCAGAAAACTGGTAACTATTTGCTGTCGTCCACCAAATTTATAGGGATACTCGGATGACGGTGGCGCTGCTGCTCCGTTGTCATCGTCTGCTCCGTGGGAGGAGCCAGTAGTCCGTCGTTTGTAGGTGATTGTGGATCCATCTGGTGTATAGAATCCTCTTGCTAAAGTATGTGGTGGTGTATGTAAACACTAGCGTGAAGAGTTGTTTATACACAACACCACGTGGGACATTACAATATTGAATTACATACATTATTCCAAGTTGTTGAATATAACTTTAAAAAGTGCAACTGTCTTCTACATTTTATTTTAGGAACTTTGGGATACATTAATTAACCATAAGCGATGCAATATTTAGATACACAGTATACCTGTTTTTATTGCAATACATTAAAGAAGTTTAACGTTAAAAGTATATCCTTTGTGCTGGGTTGTTTGGAGTTAATTTCCTACTAGTTCCAAGATACTCCTGCGTTTCTCCAGCATAGATTATTTATCTTGTTGCAACATTTCGGTTTTAGGTTCACCTACGCAGGATACTCGTTTGGTGTTGAGCTACATCTATCCGTTAAGACTATCGGAAGAGGAACCGACTTTAATGGTGGGACCATTGGGTTAAAATTCAAAGTGTATTATCTGCTCGTAGTTACACCACGCACATATTATTTGTTTTCCTCGAAATTGCATTTACCGATGAGAAGTTCTGTTGCTTTATTCTTGCTTAGGCATTGTTTGTGCGCATTCTAGAACAATTCTCATCGCATGAGACAATATGTTTCAGGAAACATGTATTACACGGGTTTTGATAGAGTTTTGTGCACATTTTCACTCTGAACTAGATCTCAGTTGGGGTTAAATCATGTTGAACAAAGCGGCAGGTCTTGAGAGTTTTTCCGAGTTCATAAGGCTACACTAAGTGAACTGAAAGATGTTGAGTTACTTAACAATCGTTCTGTGGTGGAGAATGAATTTTCTTGAGTAGAGTGTGAGCATGACCACATAATATGTAACCTTAGGCAGCAGAATCTTCACAGATCAACTACATATCTTGAAATTTTATAAGCTTCTGTAACTTATTAGTTTGCTTTGCTGTCTAAGCTTCCGTAAATTATTAGTTGCTGTCTTTACTAGTAGAACAATTTGCCGTGATTATAAAGCCCTTTTATCCTATCAAATGTGCTCTCCGTTCTTGAGAAATACTCATGATTAGTATGCCATATACAACAAAAATATTGCTCTTGTTCATACAACTGGAGTTTTTATGACGTGGTTTATGGAACATCAGGATGAGCACATCCCCAGGATCAAAACGTAGTTCTCGCCAGTGTAAAGATATGAAGAACGTAATAGTGCGAAGATCTAAGTCTTCATCGGGTCCCACGTACCTAGGGAACACTGTCGAAACAAAGAGACTCGTAAAATACCCCGCTTATCGTTCATGACCTTTTTAGTTGCATTCTATGTTGTGGTGTACTTTTCTAAGTTAAAAGTTTCCTAGTCATCACAAGAACGTCGACTTGAATCATAGAAGTCATGATTAGTAGTAAGTGCAATATTTCAAGGTACCACATGTAGTATATCACTAAGTTCTTTGGGACAAAATTGAATCGTACACATATAAAGGATTCGTATCTAGAGAAAGGAGATAAAACGTGATAATTCATGCAGAGATTAGAAAAATCGATGAACGGGGAAGGTATTTAACATGATCGCAATGTTCTCCAAACGAAGCAGCAAGAGTTGCAGCTGGATGTATTATCGTGATGCAGTAGGCATTATTACTAGTGGAAAACATTTTGCTCAATGTATACTTACGGTTCACTTAAATAGTAACATAGTGACAATAGTAACCCGATTAGTAAGCATCGGAACTTCCATAGAAATTCACATAAGGATATCAACGACCCATCTTGCATTTCCGCGGCAAAATTGGGATCGGATTAAATTACTTAAAATTATGACAGAACATTCGCAAGTGCAACTCGACAGAACTTGATCATATCACCTAATTTGAAGCTGACTGAATTGTGGTTATAGGTATTTGAAGGTGCTCCATGATATCGTTCAGTTTGCACCTAAGTCGCACTACAGTTCTGAAAATCGCTTTTAATGCTCGGCTTGCCTATCATTGAGAAATTTGCTCGGTCAGTGTTTCTGTTCCCCTATGTGTTTTGTCGTGGGTTTCGTAGACCGTTCGTACTTGGCATTTTCTTAATATGATAATAATCTCCACGAAAAAAATATTACAGTTCTATTTCCTAAACTCACAGAATAAGAATGTGCATTTAATTTCCGCGACCTGATTCAAATATTTTTAATTCAAGTCACTATTATCAGCTCTGACTGTAGAACAATTATTAATATGCCATCTAGATATAGTTCTCGATTATAATTATCTGACTGTAATAATTATGTAATTGTTCTTAATTTTTCCCATGTCTATTTGCTTTTCGTTACTTTACAGTAGCACTAATGAATAATGCTTAAACGTAGATGTTACATGAACAGAAATAAAATGTCTCACTTGAAATAAAGACCGAGATTTCCAAGACAAAAATGTACTATAACCAATTGTGAAAGATATTATCACTGTTGAATACTGTGATAATTATGCAGGTTTTCTTATTTCATATACTTAAATAATAGCTTACAAAATGCCATTTTTGCATTCAGAGATATGCATTCAATACTTTTGGTACTTGAAGATGTTTAGTTTGTTAATTTGAGTGTAATTTCATATTTCCGTTTCCGGTCATTTAAAAGTAAAACAAAACATCATTACATTTACAAAACTTTTATAAAATAAATATACGGTAGATAAATACAACATTTTAAATGTACAGTTGTTGTCCATTGATATTTATTACTTAATTGATATTATCGATGTAATATTAACTATAGGCGATTTTTGAGTTTCTTCTTGTTGTTTGAAAATTAATAGCATTATTTTGACCGCATTATTTTAGCATTATTTTAGCATTATTTATTGAGACCGAGGAGGTCTTCCAAAGAATGTTGTATTCGTTCACTCGCTGTATGGGTCGCCTTCGGTCCTAAGAATAGTTCACCTCAACACAATAAGATTTTATATATGGGGAACATGTGATTCTTGCATCTAGATGTCGAAGTGCAAAGGCTGCATATGTGGAAACTGAAGTAAATAGCAAAACCGTTTTCAAAGTTTGACGGCACATAGAATACTAATGATATCATGTTTTCCAAATTGTTACATACGAGAAACTGTATTTAATTTTAGAGTGAATCGCCTCTTTTTGTTTGTCATATTTTTCATTACAGACACTCATTGGAAAGCAATTTCACCTGATAATGCTATAAGGACGTAAACGTCGGAAAAGAGCGATGGCATTTCATTAGCTTGTAGATAGAAATTTGAGACTTTCAAGCAGTGTACCGTCTTTTTCTATACTACGACTTATATGTATTTATTTAACTAACTCTTTGGAACAGTGCACTGTATCTGTTTGAGCCGCCTAGTCAGAAATTTAAAATTAACGAAAGTGATCATCATTGGAGAAATATTCCATAAAAATAACAAATAAAGCTATAGAGCACATTTAAAGGCTTATGATACAAACTAATTATAAATATGTTTTAAGTATTTTTAAAGATGAATTTCGGAAAAGAAATTACATTGTTCGTCCTAGTAAATCCTGCAGAAAATAATGTAAAAGCGTTGAAAATGGAACTGCAGTAACGTGGCTGATATAAATGTTTAAAAATATGCGAGCTTTGAGAACTTTCTAAGTTTAAGAGATGACGCAAAACAGCTACTAAATGATTTTCCTGGTATCAAGATTATAGATTTGGGTTCGGATTTACTAATATTCACTTTGCACAATAACGCCTTATTGTAGTTTATAAAATTGATGTATTATGATCTTTTTCACATTGGAATTCTAATTAACAACCTGTAATTTAATACTATAACTAACTAACGAACTAACTCTATGGTCTGTGGAACCCGGATGTTCAATGCCGCGTTCACAAAAGCTCTCCACTGATTTCTATCCTTAGCTAATCATATCCATTTTAGCTATCCAGTTTACTTTGTATTCCTATCTCTGCGAGATCCATCATAATATTGTTCTCCCATCTGCGCCTAGGTCTTCCTAATGGTCGTTTTCCGATGGGTCTTCCAGTCAAGACTTTGAAAGTGTTTCTACTTTCTTCCATTCTAGCTACATGACATGCCCACCTAAGCCTTATAGACTTGACGACCTTAACAATGTTGGGTAAACAATATAAATTATGTAGTTCCTCGTTATGAGGTTTTCGCCATTCCCCCATTCCCGTTCCTCTTGGGTCCGAATATTCGTCTCAGAGTCTTGTTCTCAAATAATTTCAGTATATGTTCTTCTCTCAGAGTAAGTGACCATATTTCGCAGCTGTACAAAACAACAGGCATGATTATCGTTTTGTACATTTTAAGCTTCAAATTCCTCGACAGAATTAGCGACGACAAGAGATTTTGAACCGAATAATAACACAAATTCTCTGTTTTAGTCGACATTTAATTTCTCCGCGAATATGATTTTCCTTTGTTAATATTGATCCTAGATATTTGAAACTATCCATTTTATCAAAAGAATTATTTAATATTTTAACACATCCATAATTTTCTGTATTCCGGTCCCGACGCACTTCCATGTATTTGGTTTTCTCTGCATTTACTTCTAAACCCATGTCCCTGCAAGCGTTTAATAAGATCTCTGCATTTCTTTCTAATGTTCTCCTTTAATCACCTATTAAATTTACATCATCACCATACGCCATAACCTGGTGAGTACCGTTCAACTGTAGGCCCTGGTTGCTATATTTGATTTTCCTTATGGCGTATTCCAGCACAAAGTTAAATAATAATGGCGATAACACATCTCGTTGTTTCAGCCCATTTTCGACGTGAAAGCTCGTGGACAAAAATTTTCCTACAAGGACTTTGCTTGGGGATTCATTTAAACATATCTTAATTAATATAATTAGCTTTCTCGGTATTCCAAGTTCTGCAAGAACGTTGTATAATGTTTCTCTCCTAACCGAGTCGTACGCCTTTCTAAAATCAATAAATAGTTGATGTACCGGGGTACTGTATTCCCACTTTTTTTCGAGTATTTGGCGAATGGTAAATATTTGGTCGATTGTTGATCGATTTCGTCTATATCCGCACTGATAACCTCCAATAATTTCATCTGCGTATGGGGTCAATATTGCTAATAGAATATTTGAAAGGATTTTATTGGATGTTGACAGAAGAGAAATGCCTCGATAATTAATACAGTTAGTTTTGTCGCCTTTCTTGTGAATTGGAACAATGTGAATTGGAACTCTTGTGGCAATTGTTCCTTGTTCCAGATGAGTTTGTGTATCTCGTTCCACTATTTAATTTTACAAAAAAATTAAAAGTATAGAAAGTTAAAATCTCTTAGCATGGAAAATATTATTATATAAACTCTTAATAGATAATAGATAACTAGACATTACGTAAAATACACATGGATATGAAAAGGGACATATATATCTCTTGTACTTGTTTCTGCACATTTATCCACGAACGAATGTATATAATTCATAATCATTTGATTTCTAAACCGAATCTTTAGGAATACGGTAAAGTATCGCCAACATAATTAATGATATTCTTATAGTTTCAAATCTTTATGTTTAAATTTATTCAATTATTTATTTAATGAATTTTCATTAATAATAATAATCGGTATTGTATTATAATCAAAACTGTTTAAAATACACATGAGATGTTTAATGAGTAGGTGAATGTAATGAAAGCAAATGCATTTCTCTTAAAATCACAGGTAAAATCCATAATTTATAAATATCTTGGTTTCATTTTAGTCTCTTTTAAGTTGTTTGTCAAAATCTTTGAGCATATTCCATACTATGAAAATTCGTAATACTTATGATAATTTGTAATATATGAGTAGGATACAACATCGTATCAAGGAAGTTAGTGTTTCATCCCGTTTAAGCTAATTTACATTATACTAACAAGAAATATATGAATCACTTGTACTCGTTTCTGCACATTTCTCCACGAACGAATGTATATAATTTATGATAATTTGATTTCTAAACGGAATTCTTAGGAATGCAATATAGTATTTCAGAACATAATTAATGATATTGTTTTAGTTTTAAACCTTTATCTTTAAATTGTAATCAATGATTGATATGTTGTCATTAATAATAATAATAATCGGAATTTTACAATAATAAGAATTGTTGAATTAAGACATTAGATGTTTAATTAGTAGGTAGATATAATGCAAACAAGTTTATTTCTCGTAAAACCGGAGGTAAAATCCATAATTTATAAATCTTGGTTTTGTTTAAGTTAGTCTCTTTTAGGCCATTGGCAAATCTATGAGCGTATTTTATACCATCAAGGTTGTAATATTTGTGATAGATTGTACCTACAATCAGTTAATTATAAATGGATATATATTTGTCCGATACAACATAATTTCAAGTAAGTTAATGTTTCATCTCGTTTAATCAAATTGTATTATACTGACTTGTGTGACGATGAAAGTGTTTGATATATTTCATGATGGGACATTCATGAGACTGACTAGTGAAGTGTATGTGTGAGAAATCGTTGCAAATCTTCCACGTTCTCTAGTTCTGATGAATTACTTCACACCAGCATGTATATACATATCTCCCAATTATAGGGCGCGTTTCTTTTCTCTAAAAATTAAAATTACAATTTGTGTCCTTATTTTATGACTAAGTGTTTAACTTGATATCAAGTAATATTGATATCAAAATCAAAATCTATAATTAAGGTACATATGGGACGATCAGTTCTGTTGAAATGTAAATGCTAATTTATTTTTACACCTGACTAAATGTGAACGTTAAATTTCGATTATTGAATTGATTAAATAAAACGTAATAAATATTAACTAATATTTGTGTTCAGACGTTTGAGTACGCGTATCTCATTCCTAAAGTTCCTTTGGGTTATATATATCCGAACCTTAAAGTCAGAAGAGAATAAGTCATTTTTATTAAATTTTGTGGAGAGACAGAAAACAGTGACTTATTATTTTTCCCATCAAGTGCCTTCGGACTTCTATCGAATTTTATTCTTGCTATTTGACAAAGTATTCATAATACAACTACAAGCTTTCTAAGAATAAGAGATATCTGAACACACGTTTCAAATCTGGCATTAATTCATTTTCAGAAAAAAAAATGACTTACTTCGCTCTGCTTTTAACGTCCGAATATATATATGTGTTCCTGGAGAAAGTGATATACTGTTCGTGGCAACACGTTATTACTTTTAACTGTGGCATGATATGTATTACCGTTTGTGTAGTAGTTGAGTATCTTATAAACTTGCATTATAAGTTTTAGAAAAATGAATGTATACTTGTTCTTAAATATTTCAAAGTATATACATTTTTGTAATTCTTTAAAACGGAAAATGTCTTTATATACCGGCAAAATTTAGTACTTGACATGTTCATTCACCCATACCATATTACTCCCAAATCAGTTAAACATTTTATTTCTTTTAAGAATTTTAATGTCTACACTTCCCAATTATTTTCCATGTTTTCCTAGCATGCGGATCGGTTCTTTATCTTGACATAAAACCACGATTTGTGCCCTTATTCTATTACTAAGTGTAAAACTTGACATCAAGCAATTTTGAAATGAAAATCAAAATCGTTAAGTAAGACATATTAGGTAAAATCATGTTGGCATGTGAATGCTAATTTATTTTTGCAATTCACTTTGAAGTACTAAATGTAGACGTTAAATGTGGATTATTCAATTTGTCAAATAAAACGTAAGAAAAATGCTCACTTACGGATATATGAAAAATGATCTTATAGAAGATTTGAAATATGATGATAATCGTCAAATATATTCTCAAAAGAACTGTTGTTCCTAACTTACTTTGAAATGAAATCATAATATAAACACGCTTACAAATATTAAGTAATATTTTTTCAAACATTTTGAGTACGCGTATCACGTTTCTGAAATTATTTTGGATAGCTATACATACATACTGATCGTAGCAACACACTACAACACACTATTGTTTTTAACGTGGCATGATACGCATTACCGTTTGTGTAGTAGGAGAGTCAGGTAAAAACTTATAAACTTATACGTTGACTTTACGTTATACATTTTAGTATAATGTAAGTATATTTCTTCCTAAATATTTTAAAGTATATACGTATTTCAGATATTTTAAAACTGAAGTTTTCTTTATGTCGCGATAAAAATTTAGTGTATACCTTCTTCATGTTGAATACTGTATTACTCTCAAATCAGATATTTACTCTAATTCTTTTCTTGACAATTGGTAATGTCTACATTGCGTGTTTTTAATATGTGTAAGGGCTGCGAAAACATGAAATAATCAGAACAATAATAACAATTTATTCAAGGTAACGCTTTTCTCATTTTGATCTTCAATGTCTACAGCCTCAAATGTTACAAAATGCTTTATTAACTGCAGAACTTAACGCATGATATTGTGGTTCATACCTCCATCAAGCAGACTATTTAGACGGAAATATTTTTGGGTATGGCAATTTTTGATTACTTTTTGAGCTGTTTGAGGATATGAGTTATTGTGCAATTCTGCTTTAAGCTTTTGCTTTCAGTGGAGTTGCTTGCCGCAGTTTTTTTAAATTTATAATAGCTTTAATAAAATAATATGCCGGAAATGGTAACATATTTTCATGTCCCTTTCAGATTTTAAATACTTCGAAACAAAAGTCAGCTTTTTGAATTCTGTATAGTATATACTTTTAAAATACTTATAAGGATATCAATCTATTTCTGTTATTAACTGAAGAACAAACAAAAGTAATCAGTGAACTATATGGGTATTATGTATATTGCAATACATACTTTTATATTCGGAACTTTGAGATATTTTAATTAATCGAAAGCGGTGCAATACTTATACACACAACATACCAGTATTTATTACAGTACATTAAAAGAACGTTAACTTACAAAGAATGTTCTTCGTGCTGAGGTGTTTGGAGTCATTTTGCTACCAGTTCCAAGATTATCCTGCGTTTTACAACCATAGAATAATTACCTTGGTGCAGCAGTGCTGCCTTCGGTTCACCTATGCAAGATACTTTTTATGTTGTGCAGCATTCATCTGCTAAAAGTAATCGGAAGAAAAACCGACATTAATGGTAGACCATAGGGTTAAAATTCAAAGTGAATTGCCTTCTCGTAGCAACACAACGCACATAGCATATCTTTAGCTCGAAACTGCATTTCCGATTACCAGTTTTGGAACTTGACCCTTGCTCAGCCATTGTTTTTGCACATTCTAGAACACTTCTCATCGCATGAGAAAATCCGTTTCAAGATACATAAATTACACGTATTTTGAAGCACTTATTTGTATATTTTTACTTTCAACAAAAACTCAATTGTTGTAAAATCTTGTGGCACAATGCGTCATGTCTTGATGGTTTTCCCGAGTTCATAATGTGACGCCATGTGAACAGATTCATCGTGATTTTTTTTTTTGACAATCGTTGTGTGGTGGTACATTAACTTTCTTCAGTAGAGTGTGCGCATGAGTACATAATCTGTGACCTTAGGCCGCTGGACCTTGCCTGATCAACAACATATCTTGAACCTTTATAAGCATCTGGAACATAAGAGTTGCTGTGCTGACGTCTAGTTGTAGCACAATTTGCCGTGGTTATGACGCCATTTTAGGGGATCATATATATTCTCCGTTCCCGTGAAATTTTCATGATAATTATGCCATATTCAATTAAAATAATGCTATCGTTCATAAAACTGGATCTGTCTTGCCGTGGTTTAAATACATCTGGATGAGCTCATTCCTAGGATCAGAACATAGTTGGATACCAGTGGTAAGATATGGAGATCCTAATAATCTGCAGATCTATGTCCTCGTCGCGTTAGCGAAAATAGGGAATGCAGTAGCAACGCATACACTGGTATAATACTCCCATTTATCATTATCATTGACCTTATGGTTGCATTCTATGTTGTGATATGCCTTTTCTAAGGTAATATTTTCCAATGTCATATTAATCTTGTACCTTGCAAATTTTTACAAGTCTTCTTATGAATTTGAAAGTGAATAATAGGAATAATGAATAGTAGTAAGTTCAATATTTCAACGTTCCGCATGTAGTGTATCACTCAGTTCTGTGACAAAATTCAAGCGGACGCATATAGAGGACTCGTATCTAGAGAAAGCGGGTTAGTTATGTTCAGATTCGAAAAACCGACGACCAGGGAAAGTAATAAACATCATAGCAATGTTCCCCAAATTAAACAGCAACACTTCCAGCTAGGTGTATTATCGTCCTGAATTTGGCGTCATTACTCGTACAAAAGATGTGGGTCATAATATTCTCATGGTCCACTAAAATAGCAACATGACGACAGTAGTGATCTGAATTCTTAGCATCGAAACTACCATACCAAACATATAAAGGTATTCACGACCCATCTTGCATTTCCAAGGCACCATTACGATCGTATAAAACTACTGAAATTTATAACATAAATGTGAACCATGCAACTCGAAACTGTATGTTCATATCACCTAATGTGCAGCTAAGTGTCATTGTACTTATAAATAGCTTAAAAATATTATAATTGCATTCAGAGATACAGTATGTATTTAATATTGAAGTATTTGTAGATGTTTAGTTTGTTAATGTTAATCTAATTTCATATTTCTGTTTCAGGCCAGTTAAAAAACAGAAACATTATTTTACTTAAATAAAGTTAATGCACAAAAGATAATAAGACATTTTTAATGTATAGTTGTTATCCATTGCTATTTATAACTTAATTGATATTTTTATTTTTTATTAATGATAGACGCTTCTTAAGTTTCTGATTGTTTGAAAATTAATAACTTTACTTCTACTTTTGAGTCCGAGGAGGTCTTCCAATGAGTGTTGTATTCGTTCACTTGTTGAAAAAATCCTATTCGGTCTTAAGAGTAGCTCACCTCAACACAGCATGAAGTGATGGTTGCGGAACTGTGATTCATCTGTATGTCCTTCAACTAGATGACGAAATGCAAAGGTTAGATATGTGAAAACTGTAGCCATGTAGCACAATACGGCAGGTCTTAATGGTTTTCCCGTGTTCATAAGGCTACACTATGTAAACTGAAACATAGCGAGTTTCTTGACAGTCGTTGTGTTGTGTAGTATGTATTTTCTTGAGTGGAGTGTGAGCATGACCAAATAATATGTAAGCTTAGGCAGCTGAACCTTGGCTGATCAAACACATATCTTGAAACATTATAAGCTTTTGTAACTCGATAGTTGCTGTTCTGGCTAAGGTTATTAGTTGCTGTCTTGACTTGTAGAACAACTTGCAGTGATTATGAAGCCATTTTATAGAATATCCGTTCTTGAAAATCTGTTATATTCAAGGAACATAATTGTCTTGTTCATACAACTGGAGCTGTTATGATGTGGTTTGTTGAACATCTGGATGAGCACATCGCAGTATCAGAACATAGTTTGACACCAATGATACCATATTTAGACCCCAATAGTGCGCAAATCAATGTTCATTGCTTCTCACGTAACTAGGGAACGCAGTCGCAGCACGCAGACAGGTATAATACTCCCGCTTATTACCATTCGTGACATTTATGGTTGCATTCCAACCTCATATTAATCTTGTACTTTGCAATTTTTTCCAAGTCTTCTCAAGAACTTGGAAGATAATAATAGAAGCCATGAATAATAGTAAGTACAATATTTTCTACTTTCAGCATGTCCTATATCGCTCAGTTGTTTACGAGAAAATTGAATCGAACACTCATAGAGGATTCGTATCTAGAAGGAACGGAAAAAACGAATTAATTATAACCATGTTCGAAACATCGATGTCCAGGAGATGTATTCAACATACCGCAATGTTACCTAATTAAAGGAGCAACAGATCCAGCTGGGTGCATTATCGTTCTACATTTGGCATCGTTATTAGTAAAAAAAACATTTGGGTGATTATATACTCATACTTCACTAAAATAGTAGGATGGCGATAATAGTGACCTCACTGGAAAGCACCTGAAGTACTATACAAAATATATGCAAGTATAAGCGATCCGTCTTGCATTTCCGCGGCACCACTGGAATCATATTAAGCTACTGAAGTTTATAACATAAGTTTGACCCGTGCAACTCAACAAGGTATGTTCATATCACCTGTTTTGCAGCTGTCATTATGGCCTAGGAAGTTGAAGTTGCTACATGATATCGTCCAGTTTTCACCTAGGTCGCACGGAAGTTATGATCAATCCCTTTTAATGCTCGTCTTGATTTATCATTGAGAAATTTTCTCGATCAGTATCTCTCTCTGCCTACGTGTTTTGTCGTGAGATTCGAAGGCCGTCCGCAGTTGTCATTTTCTTACTATGAGTATTATGAACACTTCAAAATATATTTCAGTTCTCTTTCGTACAGTAATGTGTCGACTGTAATTTGAAAAAAGTCAACTACTTTTCAAGCTGTTCAGACCAGTATTGCAGTAGCGCCATTTGTAATAATTATAAGATGTAGTTAACTTTCTGTATGGTGAATGAAATGGACACCTTCACTTTTCCTCAAGGTATCTGCCCGGCAATGTCTAAATCTGATTATATCGAGTGAGGAAAATTGTCCATGGTGTTGAGCGAAAGTCAACTACATTGTCTATTATGTGTTTATGCTTATGTAAAGTTAGTGAGATACAATCTATTTCGGTTATCTGGTTATAGAAAAAAAAAAACATTATTGGAAATCTGTTAGTAGTAGTCGAAAGTGGTATATGGAATTTCATCTGTGACTGGTAAGCTGAATTTATGTATTTATTCTCTGACTCTAATATTCATATTTCTGGTTTAGTGTTGATTTTAATATTCAGTTGTTTTCTTGTAATATCAGTTTATGTTTATATAAATACTGGAGATATATTTGATGGTAATACATGAGTTTCGAAAGAATTCAAGGGAATGTTGTAATTTTTCTCATTTGATGGTTCAAAGAAATAGTCGGATTGAGTTCTATTGCTGCAATATTGTCAGTATTAGTTCCTCTTGGCAAGTATTTACCATCGGGGTTATATTTACTGATAGAAGCATAATAGTTATTCAGAGTCGATCAATATTAAAATTGATTATTACGTATGAAATTAACCTCAATAAACGGTATTAAATGTGGGGGGGTGTTATCTAGCTACGCCCTGCCGGAAAACGACATGTTAGGTATACAGAATTTTGCTTAAATACCATAACATGCGTTACACTACACCCACCGAATTAAAATGCGCACTTAATTTCTGAGACCAGTTTCAAACCGCTTTAGTCACGTCACCGTTTTCAGCTCTGTCTGTAGAACAGTTATTAACATTCCATCCAGATAATAGTTGTCCAAGATAATTATCTGACTGTAATAACTATGTAATTGTGGTTAGGTTTTACCATCTCTATTTGTTTTGCGTCATTTAAAAGTAGTACCAATAAATAAGGCTTATATGTAAATTCACATAAACACAAATGAATTGTATCACTTGAAATAAAAACCGAGAATTCGAAGACATAAAGGATACTATAACCAATTTTGAAATATATTTTCACTGTGGGATACTGTGATAATGTTGCAGTTTTTTTTATTTCTTCTATTTAAAGAATAGCTTACAAAATATAATTTTTTGCATTCGGAGATATGTACTCAATATCAGACGTACTTCAAAATGTTTAGTTGGTAAATTTGAGTGTAATTTCATGTTTCTCTTTCCGGTTTGTTAAAAACTTAACATTATGGTACTTAAATAAATTTAATGCACAGTAGATAAAACATTTTTAATATTTAGTTCTTGTCCTTTGGTATAACTTAATTGATATTATTGATTTTTTGTAGTGATAGACGCTTTTGAGTTTCTGATGTTTGAAAATTAATAAAATTATTTCTACTTTTGAGACCGAGGAGGTCTACCAATGAGTGTTGTGTCCGTTCACTCGTTGGAAGATCCTCGTCGGTCTTAAGAGTAATCCACCTCAACACAGCATGAAGTGATGGTTGCGGAACTGTTATTCATCTGTATTTCCTGCAACTAGATGACGAAATGCAAAGGATGGATTTGTGAAATTTAAAATAAAGGAAAGTGTGATCATCGTTCGAGAAATATTACATAACAATAACAAATAAAGAAATAGAGCACGTCTAACAGCTTACGGTACAAATTATAAATGAATATGTTTTAAGTATTTTTAATAGAAATTTAGGAAAGGAAATAACATTGGTTCTAATTCCTGAAGAAAGATAACTTAAAATCGTAGTACAAAGAAGTGTAGTAAGGTGGTTAATATAAATTTTCAAGATATGCAAACTTTGAAAACTTTCTGCGTTTAAGCTATGATGGAAAGCTCCTAGTAAATGATGCTCCTAGAATCTAGATTATAGATTTGTGTTTATATTTACTAATTGGCACTTTGCACTATGACGCTTATTGTAGTTTTTAAATTAATGTATCGCGCCCTTTATCATGTTCAAATTTTAATCAGCAACCTTTAATTTAAAAATATCAAATCTTAAAGGTTTTTAGTAAAAAATATCATTACATAAACTCGTAATAGATATAACTGTACGTTAAATTCACATGGATACGAAAACAAATATATGTATCACTTGTACTCGTTTCTGCACATTTCTCTACGAACAAACGTATATAATTTATGATCATTTGATCTTCAAAACCGAATCCTGAGGAATGCGGTATAGTGTCGCACAATAATGATATTGTTTTAGTTTCAAAGCTTTCTCTTTAAGTTTTATTCAACGATTTATTTCATGAATTGTCATTAGTAATAATAATCGGTATTGTACTATTACAGAATACCCATTCTATGTTTAATAGGTAGTTGGATATAATACAAACATGTTTATTTCTCCTAAAACCGAAGCAAAAATTCCCAATTATAAATATCTTGGTTGCATTTAAGGCACTCTCCTTTAAGTTCTTACCTAAATATATCAGCATATTTCAAACTTTCATTATTAGTAATATACTAATGATAGATTATACATTCAATGATATGATTATAAATTAATATATGGGTCGGATGTAACATAATATCAAATACGTTAATGTGTCTTCCCGTTTAAACTAATTGCATTATACTGATTGGAATGATGATAGAAGTGTATGATATATTTCACGATGTGACATTCATGGCACTAACCACTTCAAGTATATCGTAAATCATTGCTAAATTTCCACGTGCCCTTGTTGTGATGAGTTACCTAGCACCAGGATATATCCCCATCAGGATGCCGCGGTCGGCAAGAGGGATTGCCGCCGTCGACGGTGGCAGGCCGCCGGTAGGCAGCCGGCACCCGTCCGCGGCGGCACGACGATCTACTTGTTCAAAATTGCCGACCTTTTGCCGAGGCGGCAAGCGGTCGAAAATCGTAAAAAATAATGCCCTTTGCCGACTCTTTGCCAACTGTTGCCGACCGCCAGAGTCGGCAAAACAGTCGGAAAGACCTCTTTCCGACCCTCTGCCGACTCCTTATGCCGGCCTCTTTTCGACGGCGGCGCCGGCGCATTTACTGCACCTTTACGGCTGTTTGCCGACTGCTCGGCAAGGCAACTTTCCGACGGCGGCGCCGGCGCATTTACTGCACCTTTACGGCTGTTTGCCGACTGCTCGGCAAGGCAACTTTCCGACGGCGGCGCCGGCGCATTTAATGCTCATTTCCGGCTGTTTGCCGACTGCTCGGCAAGGCAACTTTCCGACGGCGGCGCCGGCGCATTTAATGCTCATTTCCGGCTGTTTGCCGACTGCTCGGCAAGTCAACTGTTCGACGGCGGCGCCGGCGCATTTTATGCGCCTTTCCGGCTGTTTGCCGACTGCTGGAAAGGACCTCTTTTCGACGTCGGCTTCCCGATTCTCCCACTGGCGGCATCCGACTTCTTGCCGCCGTCGAAAAGTGGCCCTTTGCCGACTGGAAATCAACGCTTCAGGAAGGCAAAATTTTCATCAGCTTTTACATTAGTCTTGCCTAAGTCTTCCTCCATGCTATGATTTCTCGACAAGGAGCACCCTTGGAAGTTCTTGAAGTATAATACTTGCATTTTTTTGTGTGTCCCAGTATAAAATTTGTTCTTTTTGCTTTTTTGCAGCACTTTCAGCCAAAAAAACAAGAAATTGAATGGGACATGGAAGTATTATATACTTTCAGAACTAGCAATTGTGCCCTTCATGAGAAATCATAGCACGGAGGCAAACTTAGGCAAAGCTACTCTAAAAAGTGGTGAAAATTTTGCCTTCCTGAAGGGTTGATATCCAGTCGGCAAAGGGCTACTTTTCGACTGCGGCAAGAGGTCGGATGCCGCCTGTGGGAGAATTGAGAAGCTGACATCGAAAAGAGGTCCTTTCGAGCAGTCGGCAAACAACCGGAAAGGCGCATAAAATGCGCCAGCGCCTCCGGTGGAAAGTTGCCTTTCCGACCAGTCGACAGACAGCAGAAAAGATGCGTAGCACTGCAATGAAAATCATGGCGGATTCCCACCAGTAATAAAAATGAAATGAAATCTTTAATTTTACGTCCCACAGTTATGCCGGTTAGGCTAAAGGAGACTGTGATGATGAATAATGAATGAAATGGTGGAATGAAGAAAGTGGGGAAAAAACGGGAGAACCCCGAGAAAACCCACGCATACGGTGTTTGTCCACCACAAAGTTCACTAGGCGGGAGCAGGGCGGCACCAGAGGTGAACGCTCTACCACTGAGCCACCGCGGCCCTCCCCACCAGTATATTGCACTCGGTACATACGCAGTACATTTCTACAATTCTCAGTACGATTTAAGTGCTATATAGAGGAAAAGTATCTGGGAATGACTTACAAATGCTTAAAAGCGAACTAAAAATAACAACTGAGCAGCTAATAATGAACGTTAAGAATAATTCAATTAACATGTCTGTGCGCCTAATGTGAAAAACTTATAACAGTCAGTACATTTTCCCCCTGAAAGCACATCTTTCACTATCACGACCACTAGGAACAACACTGTTCTATGCAATCAAAATTTGCTAGTTGCAAACGCTTTCTTCGAGAAAAAAAAAAAGCCGCAGCAATCCGTCGGAAATACGGTCTTTTTAGGTTGTCGTTTTCCCATCAACTATTGGAAAAGGATTTTAAACGTCAATGATTTTCTAATTTTTTTTAAAGTACAGGGGTCACACTCCCAATGGAAAATGAGATTTAAATAAAAATTAATGAAGTAAAAATTATAAATAAAAATACTGTAATAAAAGGTATGTGGTGGCGGAGAGATTCAAACCGAGCCTACACGCAAAAAAAAAAAGTTAAAGTAAACAAGAAAAAGGTGGACAGTAACGATGTTAGTTTGTCAATATATGGAAAACAGAGACGTGTATCCAAGCAGCCAAGCCAAAAGGTCTCTACATTTGTTGTAACTTTGGTATTTAAAAAAAAAAAAAAAAAAAAAAAAAAAAAAAAAAAGTGGCTGGAGCGATCACTTGTCTGCTTACACCCATGACTATATTCGTAGAAACCAAACACTGAAATGCACTAAACACAAGTTCTAACGACTAAGCTGTCAGTTCTAACTCTATGCCTTAAATATTTATTTAAATACACTTTAAAAGTGGAAATAATATTAAGATAAAATAACAATTAAGTAGGTAACTAATTGTTCATTTAATTCGTTCCTATATGATTTATACATTAATTGTATACAATGAAACAGAAAAATGTGAGAAAATAATTTATATCGTAAATGAAACAGCCACATGTACAGTATACTCATAGTGCATACCCATTATATAGAGAAAAAAGGTTAATGAAGTCATTTACATAAAAAATGAAGTGTTTTAACATAATACTTTGCAAAGATCCTTTGTTTTAAAGGAATTCTTTAAGAGAATAAATGAAGGGAAGATCACAATTTTTTCTGGTCTATATTAGCACTAAAAACACACCAAATTGTATTAACAAAATACAATGCACATCGTATTAACTTATATACATTAGCCTATGTAATGAACCTTATCATCATTTAGAAGTTATATGTAATATACCTTCGGATGTACTACTACTTTTTTTTTTAACAGAAATTTGTAGCATTCCATAACATTGAGTTTTAACACAGATAGCCTTTATACAGTATGTAAAATCAGAAAAGCAAATATATATGAAGTGATTACAATGTTCAAAAAAGCACTATATTATTCTAAAGAATTCCTGCTATCCATATTTTGTCTTGAATAACTCAGCCATTTTTCTTTTTTAGCCCATTGATATATACGAGGAAATCTTCCTCTGTTTCTTTGACATTTTAAGGGTTTTACTTTTTATTATTTTTCTTCAGGTCTATTTAAATGTCTCTTACTTTGTGGAAATAAAATTCTGTGTTGTATGTTTTTAATATTCATAAATGACATCTAATTTAAATAATAATATACTTATATATACTAAAAGATCATTTTGACAAAGCAAGGGACATTTAAATAGATATTCAGAAGAAATCAGTAAAATCAGAACATCAAAAATTTTATTCATTTCAAAGAAAAGGAAGAATACTTCCCCTACAAATCAATGGGATAGAAAAGAAAGGAGGCGATGGTACCGTTAAGGAGCTTGTACTCTGAGAAATATAATTACACTTTCTCTCTTAACTGATTTCACGCAAAAAAAAAAAAAAAAAAAAAAGTTAAGAACAATATCAAACAACAGTTGTCTTTATAATTGAAGAAAACTTCAAACCTATGAAATAGTAATGTAGAATTTAAATAGCTCAGAATCAGGATTGTGAGAATATAGAGAGATACAGAAAATTTTACAACACTGCATAGAAAAGATGAAGTAATAATAAAAAAAGAATTTAACGACAAAAACTGGGATAGGGAGACTAAGGTAATATTGGCAAAACAAAAATCAATTTCAAAACCGTAATTCTCAATATTCGCTTGAAAGGTAAGTGATGACCATAATTCCCGTGTGATTTGAAATAAACCGCATTAAAATGGGAAATTTTTTACAAATGTTATGATTGAATGAAATTCACCCGTTCTAAAAGGAAAAAAAAAAAACTGTAGTCCCACATGTATCCTACCACTCTTCACAAATATCTTAAGGATGTTAGTACATATGATTTTTGTCAATACTCTCCGTTAGTGGCGTAGGGAAGGGGGGCCCAGAGAGGCCGGGCCCCCCAAAGAGGTCCGACAATGTAGTTTGATGTTTGTAATTTTTTATATATTTTTATGTTTATATATTTTTTGTTTGGAATTGTTCCATATGTACCTATAACAGCACTTGCCCCACCAAACACACATCCTGGCTACGCTACTGCTCTCTGTGGGTCTTCTTCCATTGCAACACTTCTGTATTTCTTGAGCAACATTTCCCCTTGCTTCCAGAAATAAATGAACTATCTAAAATAGAACAAATATAATGCTTTGTAAAATATACTCTTCAATGTGTACGGCGTTGGCACATCACGTATATTTATTACAATCGAAAATATACTTCATCACACCAAAACCAAACCAAACTACACAGTGTAATAGACCTTGTTGCAATGAACCGGCTTCAACGCTATATGTTAGATGCTATATGTTACAAGAAAACCTGTAAGAGTAATGAAAACTATAGTCACTGATGAAGAATTCAATTACGTCGAAACAGTTAACTTTTACTTAACCTTTTGTCACTCGCGCTGTTGGAAAAAAACAAACAGGTGAGTAAAAACTAATGATTTTTACGAATGGGGTCGCATTAGCGGAGTCACCCTCACTGCTATTCCTCAAGTGGCTCCTTCCCCTCTTTCACCCTAAAGCTTGCTGACGTGCTGCAATTGTAGTAGCTTCCAGTACAGGTTGAGGAAATAGTTTTGTCTGCGTTTGCTTTTTTCAAACGCGCGAGTAGTTCCGTGATAACACTAGCAAACATATATTTTTATGGAGTTTGAAATTTTCCAACGCGCGATCGTTAATGTGATAATTATTGTTTATGAGTGAAGTTTTGTTTTTCTAAGCAACGTCTCGCTTCTTGAATAGAAGTGAGATAGAGAAGTGGCTTGACAATATTAATGATGAGTCTGATGTTAACTATCGAAAATTAGTGGCTGCTGAAAGTGATGCGAATTGAAGTAATGAAAAAGTGAATGAAGATGATATTGATCACGATAGTGAAGCAGATAAGAACAGTGTAGATGCAGATTCAGATGCAAACGATATGGATGTGAATTACAGTTACAGTGAAAATATTGTTTCATTGGGAAAGACAGGAAAACAAAATGTAAATAGTAACTGGCAGCATCAGCAAAGACAAAGTGTAAAAACATTGTGAAAAAAATGCTAGAACCGCTAAGGGTATCACTGAGTAAACAATTTTTTTTTTTTTTTTTCGAAATTTATCGATATTCCCGTGATTGATGAAACTGTAAAATGTACTAACAATTATTTGGATAAATTACGAACAAGTTTCGGCGAAGAACGCACTGCAACTGTACAGCAACTTCAAGAGCAAAATTAATGACTTTATTTCGACGTCTTTATTTGATTGCCAAAAGAAAGGAGCACGTGATGATGTACGATCACTGTGGACATGTGACGGAACAGGAATTCCAATCGTAAGAGCAGCAATGAGTTACACGAGCTTTTTACTGCTACTCAGGGCATTAGATTCGATGATTTCGAAAGCCGATCTCAGAGAAGAGATATTGACAAGCTATAGATATACCACATTGACTTGACACCTAGTTTTCTGTTCCAAGCGTTGCTATCGGCTTAAGGAATTCACTCCCTTTCGCCAAGGATCTCTCGTTTAGCAACAGCTGAATCCTTATTGGCTCAACGCGTGGATGTGTCGATGGTTTGAACTTTAGTTCGCATTTTTGCCACGGATCAAGACATTTTGACAGCACTATAGCAACAATTCCAAATATCCTAAGTATTTACTCAACAATTGCATGCATTACTTCAAATAAGTTTACTAAATATATTGTTTGTATCTCAAAATGTCAATGTTGGAAAAAATCAAACGCGCGAGTAGTTATGTTACTAAATTTGGCGCGAGTGACAAAAGGTTAATCTTTATTACAACAGTACGGTTGCCATCCCAAACGAGAATCAGAAAAGAAAAGAAATCCTGCCGTATATCCAATGGTAGGAATTTGAGTTTCTTGAGAAATCTTTGAAACATTACCTTGAAGCTGCAAGTTAAACAATAAATCCCTAAGTCCCTCACCAGACAAAAAGATGTATTAAAATAGAATATTATATTTAGTGAAGATAGCATTATATTACTTTGAAATAGAACTTCGATACGCGTCAGGGTTTTGCGACACTATTGTATTGGCAATTGAGAATTTTGTATTCGGCTGAATACAAAATATTACATCTTAAAATAAAATCTAGTTAATGGAACAAATAAAATGCACATATACTTAAATAAACTACAGGTAAAATCGATCAGGTGGGCAAAAATGATAAAAGTTTCAAAACAAATACATTTTATGTTCTCCTAGGAGTCAATTTGAGTAACATATCTAAAACACAAACCATCTGTAATAAGAATTCAATCGAATGAACATAACTTTGAGAAACGCTATAAAAAAAAAAATCACAAAACTATAACTTTACATTTGTTCGTTTGTCTGCCGAGCTCCTTTATGGCTGAGCGGTTAGTGTACGCGTCTTAGGCGTGGGTGACCCGGGTTTGCTTCCCGGAGAGAGCTCACGTGGTTCGGATTCCACTTTAATCAGTAGGTCCCGTCTTATATAGCCTCGCTGCTGAAAGGGACGTTAAACACAAAATCAACTCAACTTTCGGCCTTTTAAGTTAAAATTTTTAGAGTACAAGCACGAGACACTCTAAATTCCCTGTTTAGATTTTGGCGGCGTACCAACGTAATATATCAAAATGGCGGCCATTTTGTCAAATGAACGAGTATCTACGCTACGAAGCGCAATTTTCAGTCTTTTAAGTTGAAATTTTGACGGTAGAAGCACAAGATATGCTAAATTTGCTGTGTAGATTTTCTCGGCGGTCCAATGTAAAAAAAAAAATCAAAATGGCGGCCATTTTTTCAAAACGGCAGTGAGTAGAAAATTGTTGCAAGTTGTGACAATGACAATATTGAAATATAAATCACATTTTAACACTTCTACCCCAAAGACATTGAAATATTTCGAAAAAAAAAACGATTAAACCTGAAAAAACCCAATTTAACTCGAAAAATCCGGAAAAAATGGGCCCAGGTGGGTTTGGCTTTTTCAAAAAAGCCAGGGTTTTTTCGAACCCTCGTTCATGATGAGCTTTTCTCCTCAAAAAAAAGTTTTAATAGTAGTCGCTAATGGTTTTCTACAGATGTTAATGTTAAATTGTTAAATTTTTTCAAACTTCCGATGTCCAAATTTTTGTACCTACACATCGTGAAACAGTGTCAGGAGAAAGGGTTAACACTCGGAAAATGAAAATGAAATATTTGAGTTTTACGTCCCACGGTTATGCCGGTTAGGCTAAAGGAGACGGTGATGATGAGAGATGAATGAAAATGGTGGAATGAAGAAAGTGGGAGAAAACGGGAGAATCCCGAGAAAACCCACGCACACGGTGTTTGTCCAACACAAAGTTCACTTGACAGGAGCAGGGTTTGAACCAGGAATCCCATGCACCAGAGATGAACGCTCTACCACTGAGCCACCGCGGCCAGCAAAAAATCAAAATAAGACAGTCTGGTGCAGGTGTAGTTTTGGTGCACTACATTTTGGAAGATTTACAGGTAAAATTCAATACTTTTCATGGAAAGACATGTTTATAAGGAACGAATTTCTACAGGTAACTTAATTACATACAATGTAATACAACTGTATCTTACGTTTACTAATGTTAAACCATTACAAGTGCCTTACGACGAATAAAACAAATGAGTGCATATGAAAAATGGCTCTATTAGATGTTATTTTCCACGGGCGGCTTATTTCTGCACCGTGTACACCGGTATCATATTTCTGCACAGTGTGCAGAACCTGTATTTTGTTTACAAGTGGAGAGTTACTAGTATGAAACAACAACAAGTGTTGTTGAAACTTGTATTATTCTCAAAACGCACTTCCTTCCACTACCCTCACTTCTCCGCATACACACTATCGCAGACGTGCCTGCTCCCTTCGGACGTATTCCCGCGCGGGCTCACCAGCTTCGCCCTATCTGACTCGGTTCGATAGCATTCGTGCTATTTAGTGGCCACCCAGCACAGATTGTTTTGTGCTTTTTTCCGCTGTTTTTATGTTAGACATCTGGAAGCCTTATTTATACGCAAATCGTAAAAGAATTATAATTTTTCAACAATTACTTCTAGAGGTCCCCTTGAATTTTATTTATGCCAAGTAAAATATATTCCGCCCATTTGAAACCGACTAGGGGACAATAAAAAAGAAACTGGTGAAAGAATTATAATTTTTCAATTTTTTTTAGTATTGCGCCACAAGTAAACCTGTACACAAGAGCGTTTAACCACTACCTCATTTCTCCTTTTTTTTTTTTTTTTTTTTTTTGAAGTTTTCGCTCACATGTGAAACAAGTCCTGCAGTATATAATCTAGTGGATCTTATTAGGTTACTAAAGATACACTAAATACTAGAGAATACTAAAGGAACACAAACCTTGTCATGGCACAAGCATTATGAGAAATTGTCCACGTTTCTCTAAGATAATTATCTTGCTTTTTTGTATTTCGGCTTAAAACTTATGTACAAATCCTATCTAATCTAACCTAACCTAAATTTAGGGATTTACTGTTGTATCGCATAACCAATTTGAAAATCGAAAAAAAAAAAGTACCAAAACGTACTCCGATCGGTTATATTTGGTTGGATTAGATTAAGTTACGTTCGATTACTTTACATTAGCTTAGGGGCATAAAAACTACAGTGCAAAAACACGAACGAACCTGTGCTAGTCAGGGGCAGATCCAGGACGGATTTCTGGGGGGGGGGGAGGTAGGTTGTAATACTACTACTTTGAGCTACTTTTAAGTACTCGAAACTCTGGAATGGGTTTCATTTATATATAAAGTAAGAAGGATTTCTCTTTGGGAGGGGGCAATCGCCCCGATCGCTTCCCCTGGATTCGCCCCTGGTGCTAGTTGGCCACTAAAGAGCACGAATTCTATATAATATCAGAGCAGGGCAATGCTGATGGGAACAAATGCGTCAGCGACGGTGGGTATACGCGTAAGCGAGGGTAGTGAAAACATATGGGCTTTGGTAATCATACATTTTTCAATATCACTTTTTATGGTTTCATACTAGTAACGCTTCAGTTGTAAACATAAAATACAGCTTTCGTACACTGTGCAGAAATACATTGGCGTTGAGTTAGAAGACACTTATCTTAAAAACTAAGACATGTAAACTTTTGCAATTTCAAGAAGAAAATAATGTACTACAGTTTCTTAACTGTCCCTCGTTTTGTAAATAAAAAATAAGTGAAACCTTTAAGTTTTTTGTCCAACGGTTATGCCGGTTAGGCTAAAGAAGACGGTGATGATGAGTAATGAATGAAATGGTGGAATGGAGAAAGTGTAAATAAACGGGAGAACCCCGAGGAAACCCACGCAAAAAGTGTTTGTCCATCACAAAGTTCACATGGCGATGGCTGGGATCGAACCCGGGACCCCAAGTACCAGAGGCGAACGTTCTACCACTGAGCCAGCGCGGACCCTACAATTGTAAGCGAGTTCTTGATATACCGGTAACTCTTTACTTTGGGCAAGGCAATGATATCCTGTCAGTACATAGTATTGCCGAACGAGCGTTAGCGAGTGAAGGTGGATTAGAGCCCGGCAGGGCACGTTGTTTTCTGTCTTTCCTTCTTGGGAACTGTAACTATAATTGCGGGAACCAGTTCAGATGACTTGGTTATTGTCACTGCCTTGCCTACAGTAATGACTTGCCGATATACCTTAGGGGGTTCGTGAAGTTAAGAAGCAAGGCAACAAATAGAATCGAAGTTAATACACAGGTTGGGCTAGGTAGTACCATTTAAATTACTTTCTTTGATACCCGCCCCCAAAAAATTTTATATGCCAGAGACGTCAGTGCGCGGGAACATACTATAACCGAATCTTTTTCATGCGCAGCAACAATTAACATATGTAACACAACATATAAAATTCATGACAATTTGAAATGTATATGCATAATATTAAATTAACTCACCACATGTATATGCATAATAAGTGCAATAATATATGCAAATGTATATGAATAATATTAAATTAACTCACCATTCTCTCACTTCATGTTTTCGTGGTATTTGCTTAACCAGCAACTGCGTACAGTTCCAACGAATGAATATTTTAATGATAAACATAATTTTCTTCATTTGTAAACTTATCTCAACGAATTTTTTTTGAAGGGCTTTACCCACACTGCATCACAATGTGACAAATGAAGAACGCGAACCGAACATACAAGCAGCGCAACCAGACTACGATTTCTGCAATCAGGCTCTTCAGCGGCAAAGGCGGCTCGGCGCCTGTCCGAGCATCTTTTCAAGGTCGGTCCATCCGCTGTTTGCCGACCTTCTTTCGGCTCCTTTACTTGTCGGCACGCCGCCAACGTTTCGGCGTCTTTCCGACAATATTTGCCGCTGTTTGCCGTCTCCTTGCAAAATGTTTGTCAAGGATCCTCTCGTACTTGTATTTTATTTTAAGTATTTACTTCTCATATACCCTTTACGTGCAGTCCCTTTACTACATTTCTTTTCATGCATTTACATTTTTCGTGGTCGGCACGCCGTCAACGTTTCGACGTCTTTACAACCATCCTTTGACGCTGTCGTTTCGTCCGCTGTATGCCGACTTTCTGCCGACTCCGTTTTCACAAGACATATTTTTTGGAATTAGTGCCCACCCACAAGAAAAACCTTCGGACAGTTTCAATTTTTACTTCATCATTAAAGAAGATACAGGCTCTATTCATTTTCCAAAATTCGACTCTTTGCCGCTGGTACGCGTTATTGCAACTTTCGCCGACGTCGTGCCGACGTCGCTTTTCAAGAAATTGCCGGCAGTCTCTTTTTGCAGTCGTCGTCCGACTGTCTGCCGACTGTTTTGAGAAAGCTTTATACGAGGGAAATATAAGCCCTAATTCGTATTTTAAAGCAACAAATTACCTTCTAACTCTCTTTGTTTTCTATTGGTGAACGAATCTCTTTTTGCTCGTCGCGGTCGAAAATCGAGCGGAAAGACGCCGGTGTCCGGCGCCGGCAATCCGACCGCGGCATCTGGTCGGCATGCACAAATTGTCCGACTATAGGCGGCAGGATCCTGATGGGGATATATCCATATTTCTGAATAATAAGGATCCTTTCCTTTCTTAACTTAACATTACATTACAACATAACAATTCTATTACTACGTGTTTAACTTGATAACAGAATAAAATCTTTAAGTAAGACCTACATAGTAAAATCAGTTATGTTGAAATGTTAATGCTGATTTATTTTTCACTTAGAAACACTAAATGTAAACGTTAACTGCCGATTATTCAGTTTATAGAATAAGACGTAAAAAATACACATGAATATAAGAAGACTGGTATCTTAAAAGATTTGAAATATGCTGATTATCGTTAAATATATTCTAAAGGGATCTGTTGTTCCTAACTTACTTCACAAGAAATGATAATATCAGCCCGTTTATAAATATCAACTAATATTTTTTTTCAAAATTTTGAGTACGCGTATTTCGGTCCTAAAATTAATTTAGGTAGTATATATATTTAAACACACAAGCACACACAAACACACACACACACACACACACACACACACACATATATATATATATATATATATATATATATATATATATCCTAGCCAAGTTTAAACTGTTGTATGTTGTCTTTATGTTATAAGTTTTAAAATAATGTAAATGTATTTGTTACTAAATTTTTCAAAATATATACGGGTTTGAGATTTTTTAAAACGGAATTTGTCTTTATATATCGGTAAAAGCTTAGTGTTTAACTAGCAAATATTATAACCCATATTACTCTCAAATTAATTAAATATTATATATATTTTCTGAAGATGGTAATGTGTACACTGGGGTTTGGTATTTGCTATGTTCAAGGTTTGTGACTATATGAAATAATAATAATAATAATAATAATAATAATAATAATAATAATAATAATAATAATAATAATAATAATAATAATAATTTCTTCAATTAAATTGTAATGCTTCTCTCATTTGAATAATTGTCTACAACCTTATTACTCACAAGAACGCTTATTTTTTTCACAGAAATATGGATAACAATTCCTAATGTAACTGCTTTAAGATTTTTTGGACAAAAGATTTTTTTCTTTTACGACAATCATTTCGTATATATATATATATATTTTGAACTATTTGAGGTTATTAGTTAATGTGCATTTCCATTATACGTTTATGATACCTTTCGAATTGTTTTTAAATCGCTCTAATAAAATTAGATGCAGCAAATTGTAATTTACGTTTGTGTTTATTTCAGATTTTAAATTCTTCGGTACAAATGCCAGTTTTTTTTATTTTTTGCATAGTAGATACTTGTAAACTATGTATCATGACATCAATCTATTTATGTTATTAACTGTAGAACAAACTCAAATGATCAGTGAACTGTAATAGTATGTTCATTGCACTACATACTATGTTTCACATTGTTTATTAGAACTGCCAAAACCGTCTCCATTAACCTAACCGGCGTAAACGTTCGACATAAAATTCAACGATTTTATTTCACTTTTACAAGTTCCGTAAATGTATATTCGTACCACTTTTTATTTCAGGATCTTTGGGATACATATATTAATCGTAAGTGATGCAATATTTAGGTACACAACATAAAAGTATTTATTACAGCATATTAAAATAAGGTTAACATTCTGGTTTTTTCCCTCGTGTTGGGTTGTTTGGAGTCATTTTCCTATCAGTTCGACGATTATTCTGCCTTTTTCAATCATAGAATATTTATCTTGTTTCAACAGTTTGTTTGGGTTCAGCTATGCAGGATATTTGTTTGTTGTTGTGCTGCATTCATCAGTTAAAATTGTTCGGAGGAAAAGCCGACATTAATGGTAAAATGACTGGGACAAAATTCAAAGTGGATTTCCTCCTCGTAGTAACACCAGGCACATAGTATTATCTTTTGCTCGAAACTGCACTTTTCTCGACAGGTTCTGGAGCTTGACCCTTGCTCAGTCATTGTTTCTGACCATTCTCGAACACTTCTCATCGCATAAGACATTCCATTTCAGGAAATATATATAACACGGATTTTGAAGCAGTTGTTTGCAGATTTTCATTCTCCACTGGATTTCAGCTGAGGATGAATCATATGGAAAAATGCGGCAGGTCTTGATTTCTTTCTCGTATTCATCACTTGTCACAACGTGAACTGAAGTTTTTTGACAATCCTTGTGTTGTGGTGCATGAATTTTCTTCAGTGGTGTGTGATGGTGACCACATAATCTGTAACCTTAGGCAGGTGGACCGAGGCTGATCAACAAATATTTTGAATCTTTGTAAGCTTCTGGAACTTATGAGTGAATGTGCTGAGGCTTACTGCTAGCAGAACTGTTTGTGATTATATCGCCACTTTACATGATCATATGCATTCTTCGTTCTCGATAAAGTTTCATGATAATTATCCCATGTCCAAGGAAAATAATGCCCTCATTCATACAACTGAACCTGAACATTGTTTGTGGAACGTCTGGATGTGCACAACCTCAAGAGCTAAACATAGTTGCATATAGAAACAGTAATACTGAGCAGATATAAGTCTTCACCATGTCAATCGAAACTATGGAACGCAGTCGAAACACGCAGAACGGTATAATATTCAGGCTTATTATCATCCATGACCTTTATGGTTCCATTCCACGTTGTGCTAGACTTTTTCTAAGGTAAAAGTTTCCAATGCCATAATAATCTTGCACTTGGCGATTTTCCAATTGATTTCAAGAATGTGGATGGGAATCGTAGGAGTTCATCAAGTACTATCAAGTAGAATATTTCAACGTTACGACTGTAGTATATTACAAAACCCCGCCGTAGCCGGTCCCAAGCCTGTGCTGAGAAATTGGGAGGGACCCCGGTGTTTTTCCCGTTGTCGCATCCTTTTCCGGGAGCGGTTGCTACACGGGGGAGATAGGGTGACGCTGTCGGTACTTTAACTGCCATATGGCAGCGTGTGCGTTGCAGTGTCAACAACCTCCCGGCAGAGGTGAGCCTGGGGAGGCATCCTGTGAAATGGGCGACTAACTCGTGCCATTGGATCTGGGAGAGTACGTGTGACCCCATGACGTCCTGAGTGGGGTAGGTAGTTTAGGCTGCCGTACCTACCGGCGGGGGTGAGCCTTAAATGGGCAACTTAGCCGTGCCTTTGGGTCCGGGATATAAGACTTCGTGGTACCCCAACACGCTAAAAAGAGTGGGTAGCTGGTGTGTCCAGCCCTCTACCGGGAGGGAGATGTAGATGCTACCCTCAAAGAGAGTGTAATGCGTTCTCTTGGGTCCGGGATGGGATACTTAGTATCCTAACGCATACTCGTATCTCAGGAGCGCTGAGGAAGTGGGTCACTCCTTCCTCCTAGTACTGTGAATTGGGTGCAGGAGCCACGACCCTACCAGGGGAGCTGCCGCTCCCAAATGGCCATTGTATTTAAAGGTAGAGAGTCTACATCAGCCATTGGGTCTGGTAATGTACGGTGTACTTCTACCGTAATCAGAGGTAGTTCCGTATTGATTGAACGGCCCTACCGAGGAAGGGTGTGGGTGTCCCTTCTAATGGTGTTTTACACGTACCATTGGGTTCCGGACAAGTATCCTAGCTACAACGTGTACGTGGTACCTAAACACGTAAAAGATAGGTAGCCCCGTATTGTTTGGGCGGACCTACCAGGGGAGACACGGCTCCCTCGGGAGACACGGCTCCCAAATAACAATACCTGCCTTTGAGCAAACGGTCTACATCAGTCATTGGCTCTGGTACTGTACGGTGTACCTCTACCGTAATTAGAGGAAGTCCCGTATTGTTTGGACGACCCTACCGGGGGAGTGTCGGATTCTAGCCTGCGGGGGGACCAAACGGAGGGGGGGAAATCCAAAGAATCTCGGTAACGGTTCTGATCCTGCTAAAGGGAGGAAACTCCGTGGGACGTGGGCTGGCACCAAACTCAAATGGTGACTTAACACGTACCATTCGGTTCGGGATGATATACGAGAGTATCTCGACGTGTGCGTGGTACCTCTACACGACAAGGCGGTTGCCACTTGAACGATAGAGGTAGGCAGGACCGGGATTGAACAAGCCCCCTCGGGCATCGCCTGGGGCCCCGGATTGGGTTGGACTCTGCCGGGCTGTGGTCATACGGTGAGCACGGGCGGGAGGTGAGCTTGCCTTATAAAGCTCGGGCGCCATGCCTGCAGAGCATGGTAGGACTGACTTGCTAGCAGTCTGCCTCAATGAGTAGGTGTACTGGTATGCACTCAGGACTTCGGTCTGGCCGCGCAGTTGGCGTATCTCACTCCCTCAGAGAATGGGGGTTACATCGCTTCGGCGAGTCAGAATTAGGGGACAAATTCTGATGGTGCACTTGTGCACGAGTAATCAATAGCGTATTGAGAAACTACGGGCTAGCAAAAACAGCATTTGGGCTATAGTATACTCATGGTTCTCTAAATTAATAGCGTGATAACAGTGGCGATCCGACTGGTAAGAATCGGAATAAGCACACAACTCGTATCCAGCTATCGGCGATCCATTTTCCATTTCCGCGGTACCATTGGGATCGTGTTAAACTACTGAAGTTTATAACAGCAGTTTTGCAACTTACTGCCTAATCTAATTTGCAGCTGGCTGTCATCGTGGACATAAGCTGTGGAAGGTGCTTACATAATTTTGTCAAGTGTCCAAGACAGTCGCAAGACAGTTCTGATAAATCTCTCTTAATCCTCGGCTTGATCTATGACTGATTGTTTTTCTGAATGTTCGGTTCTCTTTCCAACACGTCCTGAAGTAAAATGTGTATTTTGTTTCTGGGACCTGATTCAAATCATTTTTGGTCACGTTACCATTACCGTTCTCACTGTAGTACATTTATTAATATCACATTCACAAAACAGTCATCCAGGATAATTGCCTGACTGTAATAATAATGATATAATTTTGATTAAGTTTTATCATGTTTATTTGTTTTGCGTTATTTTAGAGTAACACGAATAAATAAGGCTTGCTGAAGCATAATATATATAATGTTACCTAAGTAAACTTAATACGCAATAAGTAAATAAAACATTTTTAAGGTATCGTTGTTGTCCATTGATATTTATTATTTAATTATTTGATCTTACTGATTTTTTATTAATGGTAGACGCTTTTTGAGTTTTATATTGTTTGAATATTAAAAACATAATTTCTACTTTCGGGTCGGAGGAGGGCTCCAATCAGTGTTGTGTTCGTTCACTCGTTTGAGGACCTCACTTCTACCTGAAGAGTTGTACAGCTAAACGCAATATGAAGTTATGCATGCAGAGCACGTGAGTCCTTTGCATCTCCTGCAACTAGATTGCAAAATGCAAACGCTAGATATGTGAGAACTTAAGGAAATATGCGGAACAAGATTCAAGGTTCCTATATGCATGCACGATGATGGATAAACTCCTAAAATAAAGTTAATTTACTCTGAATTTAGGTTCCAACTCTTTAAATGAAATTTTATTGCTTTTTATATAATCTGTACCTCGAAATATATTTTGGATCTCATCCCAACACACAAAAATTAAAACTTGTATGTAGTTCCTGAGACCGGAATACTTTTGGTAACGTTAACCATTACCAGATGTGGATTTAACGTAATTATTAACATGTCATTCTGATTATAATTCTCCAGAATAACTGTATGAAAGGAAAAAACTTTCATTATGTTTGTTTGAATTGAGTCAGTTTACAGTAGTACGAATAAATAAGACTTCTATCTAGATGTTATAAGGATACGTAAAATATATCACTTGAGATTTAGACAGAGATTTCCAAGACAAAAACGAAATTCTAACCAATCGTGAAGAAAATTATTTTCCTTGTATACAGTGACAGTTATGCAGGTTTTCTTATTTCATGTACTTGCTTACGAAATATAATTTTTTGTTCAGGAATATGTTGTCAGTACTAAAAATGCTTGAAGCTTTTGATTGTTAATGTGATTACTGTTTCCTATTTCCGTTCCAGGCTTGTCAATACGAAGATTGTAATGTTACTTAAATAAAATAACTACACAATAGATTAATAAAACAGTTTTAACGTATTACTGATGTGCAGTGATATCCATTATTTAGTTAGTTAATCTTATTGGTTTTTAACTAATGATAGAGGAGTTTTGAGTTTCAGATTGTTTGAAAACTAATCACATGACTTTGTACTTTTGGGTCCTTGGAAGGGTGACAAATAATGTGATATTCGTTCACTATTTGCCATCCTTCCAGGGATTTAAGAGTTGAACACCTCAAAACTTATGAAGTAATGCTTGCGAAACATATGATTCCTCTGTTTCTTCTTCATCTTGATGATAAAATTCAAAAGATACATATTTAAAAACTGAAGGAACTAACTAGAAACCTATTTAAGGTTTCATACCACACAGAATACTTAAAAAGGAAATGTTGTAGAAGATAGAAATCATGCCAAAGTGACCGGGGCCAAAGAACGTTGACAATGATTGTTTCCAAGATACATAGTACGAAAGTTTAAAATTGACTGCAGTATTAAAAACTTATCTGATACGACCTACTTCTGTGAATCACATGAAATGAAAGGAAAGGATATTAAAACAAATAGTGGTTTGGGAGTGTAAGAGAAGATTGGAGAGTGTTGACAAAACCCATAAATGACATAGTTTCCATCATGAATTGATAAGACCTGGAGGGTTCATTTATATCAGTGTAGCAACAAGTGTAGAATGAGGCAATTCAACATAAATATACAAATATTATAAATTGTCATCTTATAATTCATGCAAAACTAATGTCACTGTTATTATGTAATCACAGCAATAATAATGAAAAATTACCGATTTTCACATACTTATGAGCAAAAGTAGCATCTTAGAGAATAAGCTATTGTAGGTTTCAAGAATAATTAGTTTCTGTAACGTTTAATACAACGTTTTTATTGCCAACCTGAATTAATTTGTAGTGCTTATTCGACTCCAAGAGTTTATTTATCTATTTACTTTTGTGCTATACATGAAATTATGCAATTTTATGTATCAGAGTGTATCTATTTATTTTTCTGTTAACAATGGAATTATATCCCTACTCGCGACACACATAACTGTAATAGTCACACATATATGCGTTATAGTATTACCCCAGCGTACGCTAATCTGTATGAACAATAGCAATTCTAGGAGACCTGCTAACCCTGAAAGACATGTTGTATCATTCTATCATGAGGGATGTTAGTTTCTCCCAAAAAGAAATCTAAATATCAGTAGTATTGGTAGTCAGTGGAGAGATATCGAGGAATATGTTGGATGAGGAAAGACTTGTATTATAAAAATTGAACTAGAAGTTATAGCTATGATAAATTGATAATATAGAAGAATAGTGTGAGCATTAGCAACACAAATGATACATAGTAATAAATATACTATTTAAAAAGTATTTAAAATAACACCACATTTTACCTGAGCGAAAGCACGTGATAACCAGCAAAAATATATATGAAGAGATTTTTGTACTTTTTTATTTCCTATGACGGAAATTGACGCGTCTTGCAAGTGACCGATATAGGTTACTTCCCAAATTGTCGATGATTCCGTAAATTCTGGTGTATTCTGCAGTTCCATTCTTTTCACTTTTTTACGTATCAGAGAGATTACTACATTGTTACAATCCCACTCTGAGCAGCAGATTTAGGAAATGAAAAAAATGAAACTAAATATTTAGGCGTCTAGCTACAGGACCCTACTTTTCTTCACGAGGTTTTTGCCTCCTCTTCAGCTATTTCTTAGTTTCGAAATGACTATGATTTTTTCCATTAACCTGTGATTGAGAGGAAAAGAAGAGAGGCAGACAAATTATCGTTCTTTGCTATCCTTTAACAGAGTTAAAATATAACATTATGGGGGATTCAACACTTATTATTGTGTATTACAATATAATTATAATTCACTTATAATGTAAAGGTTTGGTTTTAGGGTAGAGGTTAAAATATTACACGAGAATCTTCGACTTCTTCAATCAACTTTTATTATAAAATGTCCCGGCATGAACATAAAAATAATTTGTGTTCAGCTCTTGCGTGCAATGGATCTGTTTACGAGACCAAGAGTCCTATAGAGGAGGATAAACATAAAGAACAGGCGTCCTAGACACTGGTAATATTTTCCAAAGAGAGACTTCCTAGCAAAGAAGCTCCCAGGAACCAGGTATCCTACAGACTTGAGATCAGCATCAATCGGCAAAAATTGAAGCCTTCTGTAGTGTTGTATCTCCTTTCATCCAGAAATGACCGCCTTCGTTAAACTTCGTTAGTTGTTAATCTTTGACGATGGTTGACACGGTCTTTTCGCGGTTGTCCTCTGAAGTTGTATACAACCAGCACATTTTATTCATATCATTGGAGAACCTTATGCTGCTGTGAAGTAAATGAAGAAATAAACCAATGTATTATTTTTTGTTTGAAATTTGCACACTGGTTATAGTACAGATAAAGAACACGAAAAACACTAGAACGTTGAGTGCATAAAGTAAGAAAGCACTTTTCATTTAAGTAACGGTTGATATAACACTTTTACCAAGATAGATGAAAATAAATTTGAGACTAAAAGTGATAAACAGATTGTCCTCCTTTGAAAGTAGAATCAATATAATATACTACATCATCTCCCTCAGAGGAGAATCTGTCGAAGGTTTAGCGTTGTAAATTAATACTTACACGCTTTGCCGTTGATAGTAAATAGTAACGAAAGTTTAATCTACAAGATAAAAGCTTGAAAAACTTGTTTGCGTTTATCTTTTATATATAATACTGGCGTTGATTACTGCTTCAGTAGATTGGAATAATAACTTTAAATGTACAACTCCTTAGTATATTTAGCCCTTTCCCTCCCCCAATTTAGTGGCCTGAATTAGGATTTAAACTGCACAATATGTGTCACTGGTCATCTCATCGACGCCGAAAGCTATGGATTCGACGTTAATATAGGTGATTTCTGATAATATTAAAATGCTTCTCTCAGTTCCATCTTTAAATTACATCATAGTCGAATAATAAAAGCCATCCTAGGCACAAACTCATATTAGGAACGAACCCATTCGGATGGTTCAAGATGTACGAATAAATAACGATACATCTAGATGTTATATAAACACAAATAAAAATGTCTCGCTTGAAATGTGACTTAGACTCCAAAGACAAAATGAAACAGTAACCTAACGCGAAACATATTATTACTGTTGCATACTGTGATGATTATTCAGGCTTTTCTTATTTCATACATTTTAAGAATAGCTTACAAACTGTCATTGTTTTTTTATTCAGAGATATGTAGTCAATATTAGAAGTATTTGAAGATTTTCAGTGTTAATTTGAGTATATCATACTTGTGTTTCCGGCCAGTAAACAACAAAACATGTATTTTTTTAAAAAAATAATATATTAAATACAAAAATAGATTAATACACATTTTAAATGTATGTTTGTTGTGCATTGGTATTTATTGCTTAGTTCATTGATGATGTTAATTTGTCATTAATGATAGACGATTTTCGAGTTTCAGAATATATGAAAATTAATAACATAATTCCTACCTTTGTGTCCAAGGAACACTGCTAAGGAGTGTTGTATTTTTTTTTCACTAATTAGCAGGATTGTTCGGTCTTAACATTTCTATAGCTCAACACAATACGAAGTTGTGCTTGCAGAACGTGCGATTCCTCTGTCAGTCCTTCATCTAGATGAAGAAATAGAAAAGCTATGTATAAAATAACTTAAACAACTAAGCAGAACGGTATTCAAGGTTTGACAGCACATACGATACTCACGATTTCATCTTTCTCAACTTATTACTTTCGGGCAACTGTATTTAATTATAGAGCAGAGTGTCTTTTGCGATTTGTCATAATTGCCATTATAGAAACTGTCAGTGAAAGCAATTTAACATATACGATGCCATTATGCGTTGCACACTTAAAATTTGGGAAGCGCAATATCACTACATTAGCTTGTAAATTGAAGTCGGAGACATTCAAACAGTGTAACTTCATTTTCTAATTCACAATTTATAGGCATTTATTTAACTAACTTTTTTGCACTAAGCACTTAAAGAATTTCATTAAAATTACCAGAAATTTTGAAGTTAAGGAAAGTGTAATCACGTTCGGAGAAATGTATTACATAATAATAACAAATAAATCTATAGAACATATCTAGCAACTTAAAGTAGAAAAATGGTTTACAATTTCTAAATAGGATTTTAGCAAGATATTATATTGATATCATGTTCTGGAGAAATACTAGGGTAAAATCGTACTACAGAGAACAAGCAATTTTGCTAATAAACATTTTCAAGAGATGCGAGCTTTGAAAAATCTCTGCACCTCAGATATGATGCCACACTTCTACTATGTGATGGTCCAGGGATCCTGATTGTAGATTTGTGTTGGTATTTGATAATTCGCTACTTTCCACTATGACGCGTTATTAGAGTTTACTAATCGATGTTTGTTATTTGTCAAAATCTATGTGTATATTTCATACTATCAAAATTCGTAATATACTTAAGTCTTCGTTCATATGATTATTAATGAAAATATAGAAATATAATTAATATAGATAAATGCGTAATGCGTCTTTGTAAACCTTATGAAACTCAAATTCGAACGATGTAACGTTTTTCCCACTTTGCCCACCGACTACAAGAACAAGAAGAAAGAAAAAAGAAGAAATTAAAAATGACAGAAACTCAATATTTTTCCGAAAATGTTTCTCTGGCAACACTGTGTGTACAGCTGCGTAAGAAAGAAAAATCATTATTGCATACCTTACACATTTGTGTGTAAGATTTATAAAAGTCACTGAGATCTAGGCCGAGGAAAGTGTCCTAATATGGGATAACATTTATAGGTTGTATTACCGATTTCAGTAGAGGAAATACCAGTAGACCGTTATACTAGAATGGCTTGCGACTTCCTAATCACCAGAATCTCGTGATAAATACATCATTGTAAAGCTTATAGAACACAAATTTCAACTATATAGCATTGATCCCTATTTGACCCACCGGGCAGAAGAAGAAGAAGAAATTTGCAAAATTAAAAAGTAGTTATTTATTTATTTATTATTGAAAATTTATATTCTTTGTTTTCGCATGCTGTGTCATGTTTTTTACTGGAGGAAGTATACCATTGGATGGGAATACCATGCAAGGTAATAGTCATCCTTATTTGATCCAACTGGAAAATTGACCAATAGAAGTAGAATACGGGCCTTAACAGCCTAACAAATTTAGGTAGAGAAAACACTGAACCTCGATCTTATTATAATGTATAATTTAGTGTTGACATTTTTGTAAAGAAAATACTTTAGAGAAACGCTACTGAAAGATCTATTACTCTCCGACAGTGCATAGGTCTGCTGTGGTGAATTTTCCAATATTGCCGTACGTTTCCTAATACTTGATATCGTTACATGTTGAGGATTGTCCAATATTTGAAACCTTATTCTTTCGTTCTATTTTAAAGTAAACTCTTAAACAAGTTTTTTTAAAAATATTTTTACTATAAAATTTTTTCGGGCTACACTACTGTTTTACATCCACTAAGCGTTTAATAGTTTTTATGGTTAGAGCTTACATTAAAATGAATATATGCTACATGTACATTATGCTGAACCTATATACATTATGCTAAAAAAGAGTTACAGGTACGAGTATCATGTGTATACAACTATGTTGAGTTCTGCTACATGGAACTGTAAATGAACTAAGCATTGTTTGACAACTTCTACAGAATTACAACTGTACCTCTATAATGAGTCTCCTGCGTACGGAGTGTAGGGTAGCACATTGGGTTAAGCTGTGTCCGCATTTTACAAATTTTAATAAATATAAGGTAGCCAAGAAAGTTCTGTCACTTGTTGTGAATATCTGTGTTCAGTTAGCCCCCACCTTTGCCGGGCCTTTAGTGATAGAGTCGTGACTACGCGGACAGTGCAGCGGTGGTTTAAGAAGTGAAAGGACGGTAGTTTAACACTCGAAGACATACACGTGTCGGAAGACCAACACATGTACAAAATGAAGATCTTTATTCAACAATTGAGACGAATAGTGGCAAGACATGTGAGAAGCTTTGACTACAATCGTGTGTGTGTGGAGAAACCATTTGCGAAAATCAACCTCCATCAACTTGGAAAGCACTACAAGTTTGGTCAATGTACCCCACATGTTTTGACTTCCTCCCAGAAGATCATAAGAGCAAACACCTGTGTTTCTTTGTTGTCTCGTTTGAGGATAGATCCATTTTTGGACATGGTGTTGAATGTAATGAGAAGTGCGCCCTGTACGAATCTCCTCGGCGCCGTCATCATTGGTTAGCACCCCAGTAAACAGTTCCGAAACAGTCAAAACCAGCACTGCACCACAAGAATATCCTCCTGTATTTTTGGTAGACTGCTTGCGGTATTGTGCATCGGGAACTGCTACCAGCTGGTCAGAGCATCAATGCAATTGTGTGCTGTCAGCAGTTGAGTCGTGTTCAGGAGAAACTCAAAACTCTAAAGCCAGCACTTATGAATTGCAAAGGAATCCTCCTGTCACATAACAACTCTGAGCCCCAAGTGGCCGGAATGTCCCGTTACACCACTCTACATTTTGGATGTGAAACACTATTGCATCTCTCGTATTCCCCGGACATTTCATCGTTCGATTATCACCTATTCCATTCCTTGGATAATCACCTTAGAATATGTCGGTTCAATTCAATAGTAGAGTTGCAAAATGCACTTGATATCTTATTCACTTCACATCCCAGCAACTTCTTTCACGGTAGAATCATGGCCTTCCAGAACGTTAGCAGAGAGTCATCAATGCTGATGGAGACTATTTTTATTTTTCAGGTACGACTTAGGTGTTATATCGATGTTCGAAGGTGGTGGGTGAAAAAGCGAAAAAAATATTGGTTACCTTTATAATTGGGTGCTGGTGACTGAGACATTTTCACTAGCGTCAAATGTTCGTGACGCAATTTCCATCCCCATTTACATGGATCAATTTCATTGCCCATCTACTGTTGTATCGGATGATACATTCGCTGATAATGAAATTTATACGCATTTACTGGGGAAGGGTTCTTGCGGTTTCACGTGAGCTTTTGATTTTGTCGAAATTAATGTGAACATTGGAAACCGCATTTGGTTTAGTGTACTGTATCTCCTGAATTTCCATCATAAAGGTAGGCCATGGTTTCGTGACCAGCAAAGTGAACTTCTTCTTTCAATTTTCAAGCTGTCCTGAAAACAGCAACATCTTTCTTCCATGTCTCATTTCTCATTAACATGTTGATAGAGTGACATTTTCCTAGTCCGTACATCTTTGATATTTTATCACACCCTAACAGAGCATTTGAGAAAAGAATATGAGAGCAAACTTCTTCATCAAGTTCTTGTTTAATTTTCTTAATGCCATGCACAATCTTTGTTTTTACAGTTCGCTTTGGCTCCGGGTAGAGAAAAATATAATGAAACCAATTATTGAAGAGATGTATTAACAGGACCCGAAGATCAATATCATCATCTGTAATGGCTGTAGGATACTTACCCGCTTATGGAACACTTTCCATGACGATCATGACGTCAGCATTGCCAGAAGCTTGTTTGCTGCCACAGCAAGCTGATTGAAACCTTTGCGAAATACATGTCATAAACGCTTGGTTATTCCGTTTGTTAGAATGAAAAATTCTTTTCTTGACAGCAACGCTCATTGAAGGGATAAAATATACTGTTGGTCTTTCAAATCCTTTTGTTTGCTTTTGATGAATTTCCTGCTTTGTTCTTAACGTATTTTCATAGCCATCGATGGCAACTGTTGGTGTCTCGTAGTTTGTCAGAATATAGTTTTGAGAATCATGAATTACTTATTCAAATGTTTGTTTTCGATTCCAAGTTAAAAGATGAAACAAGAACCCACCATCAGTGACATACTGCAAACCTTCAGGGAGACTTAATTCGATTTGTTTTGCTTACGTAAGAATTTGGCAAGTTGAAAATTTCCAGAATATCTCATATGACTGCTTCTATCAAATAATGAAAGAGGGTACTGCAGGGCTTGTAAGAAAATATTTATTTCAGATCAAGGCTAGTTGTTTGAGTACAGGGTACCAGACGTTGAAATAGGAGTTTAGGCTCAATAACGAAAGTTACGTCTTTACATATAACTTCATGTACGAACCTGATAGACATTAAAACTACCTTTTTTTGGGAAATATACTCAATAACTGTTCTATGAGTCACCTTATCGAATTGAAGTGTAACATGAAAAAAAATATTGTAATAAAAAAAAAATTCAGAAATGCTTGTTTAAGAAATTGTTTTCAACAGATATAAAGACAAATGTTACAAATATTTACCACTTCAGCATATAACGATATCAAGTACTAGAATACGTGCGTTAATATTGGAAAATTCATCACAGCAGACCTATGAACTCTCGAAGAATGGTAGACTTTTCAATATAATTTCTACAAGGTGTTTTTTTTTTTATTAAAAAAAAACGTCAAGACTAAATTTTGCATTATAATAAAATCGTGGTTCAGTGATTTTTCTACGTAAATTTCTCAGGCTGTAAAGGTCCATATTCTACTTCTATTAGTCAATTTTCCAGTTGGAACAACTAAGGACAACTATTACATTTTATGGTGTTCTCATAAAATGGTGCACTTCCTCCAGTAAAATCGGTGATACAGCATGCGTATACAGCAAATAGTTTATCAATAATAAATAAATAAATAAAAAACTACTTTGTAATTTTTCAACTTTCTTCTGCTTCTTCTATCCGGTGGCTCAAATAGTGGTCAATGCTATATAGTTGAAATTTGAGTTTTATAAGCTTGAAAACAATGTATATGTCATGAGACTGTGGTGATTAGGATGGTTCCAATGTATTCTCATATAACGGTCTACTGGTATTTCCTTCATTGAAATCGGCGATACAGCCCATAAAGGGTATCCCATATTGGGTCACCTTCGTCGGAATACTATATCTCAATGGCTTTTCTACATCTTACACACAAATATGCACAATATGCAATAACGAGTTTGTGTTACGCTGCTATACACACACTGTTGCCAGAGATTAAATACTTAAAAAAACAAGTTTTATGTGATTTATAAAACTTCTCCTCCTCCTCCTTCTTCTTCTAGACGGTGGGTAAAATGGGAACCAGCGTTACATCGTTGGAATCTGCCATCTATAAACTTTACACAGATGTATTAATTGTTGCTCGATGTTAATAAGGAGGGGCACAGGAAGCGCGTAAGTGAGACTTTGTAAACAGTAGTAACGCTAGGATGGAAATGTTGGAAAATTCTCCATAGCAAATTACCCCACCTAAGAGAGTGGTACACTTTTCGCCATCGTTTTCCTTAGGTAGCACAAATTGTGTTGCAAGTTGTTGGCTAATCAGCCATTTTATGACCTAATTTCCCTAGTCTATAGTGGATCTGAACATATTTGGACATCAGTGGTACGATAATACCCCGCAGATCGTCGTCTTCATCGCATCTCACGAAACTAGAGAACACAGTGCAACACTGAGACTAGTATAATATTCACGCTAATTATCATCCGTGACCTTATGGTTTCATTCCACGTTGTGTTGGAGCTTTTGTGATTGTAAAAGATTGAGATGCCATTATAATCTTGTACTTTTAAAATTTTCCAGGTATTTTCAGGAACGTGGAAGAAAATCATAGAAGTCTAAATAGTAGCAAGTAGAATAATTCAACATTCAGTATGTAGTATATCACTTAGTGCTTTTGATAAAAATGAATCGGACACCTGTATAGAATTACTATCTAATTAACGGACCAAACGTGTTAAATTATGCCCAGATTTGAAAAACCGATGACCAGGGAAGGTATTCAACACCATCGCAATGTTTCCCAAATAAAGCAGCAACAGTTCCAGCTCAGCACATTATCGTACTGCAGTAGATATCATTACTGGTAACCAACATTTGGGTCAGAGTATGCTCACGGATCTCTAAAATAGCAGCACGATCAAGGGAGTGATCCGACCGGTAAGCAACGAAACTACCATACAACACGTATAAAGGTATCAGCGATACATCTTGCATTTCTGCAGCACTATTGGGATTGTGCTAAACTGATGAAGTTTATAACAGAGGTTTGGAAACTGCAAATCGACAGCGTATTTAATTTATTCTAATTTGTTGTTGACTGTCATAGTAGACATAGGCTGTAAAAGGTGTTACATGGTCTCGTTAAGTTCCACCGCAGCCGCACAACAGTTCTGATAAATCACTGTAAATGCCCTGCTTGATCTATCACTGAAGGCTCTTCTCAATCGGTGTTTCTCTTCGCCCATGTGGTTTTCTCGTGAGTTTCGTATTCTGTTCTATTTTGCCATTTTCATACTATGAATATAATCTACACGATAAAATATATTTCGATCCTCTTTCTACACTCACTGAATTAAAATGTGCATTTAGTTTCTCAGAGCCGATTCAAACTAGTTTTGGTCGCGTTACCGTTATCAGCAATGAGTGTAAAACACTTATTTACATGTCATCCAGAAAATAGTTCTCCAAGAAAATTGTCTGATTGCAATAATTATGTAATTGTGGTAAAATTTGTACCGTGTTTATTTGTTTTGCGGCATTGTAGAGTGCATGAATCAAATATGGCTTGCATCTAGGTGTTACATAAACACAAATAAAATGTCTCGCTTGAAATGTAGTCGGAGATTCCAAAGACACAAACGAAACTCTAACAAATCGTGAAAGATATTATCGCTGTTGAATACTGTGATAATTATTTAGGTTTTCTTATTGCATGTACTTAAAAATATTTTAGAAAATATCATTTTTGTATTCTGAGGTATGTACCGAATATTAGATGTATTTGAAGTGTTTTAATTTGTTAATTTGAGTGTAATTTCATATTGGTGTTTTCGGTCAGTTAACAAACGAAATGTAATAATACTTAAACTAATACACACTATATAAATCACACATTTTTAATGTATTGTTATTTTACATCGATATTTATAATGTAATTCATTAAAATTATTGATTATTTGTAATAATAGACAACTTTTGAATTTCAGATTGTTTGAAAATTAATGTAACTTTTACTTTTGGGTCCGAGGAAGGCTTGCAATATTTGGTTTGTTTGTTTACTTGTTGGAGAACTACTTGGTCTTAAGAGTTGTACTACTCAACATAATATAAAGTTATGCAAGCTATGCATGTTATTCGTCTGTATCTCTTTCATCTAGATAATGAAAGGGAAAATCTGGATATTGTGAAAAGTGAAGAAAACAAACGGAACAGTATTCAAAGTTTTATAGCACAGAGAATACGTACGATTTCAAGTTTGTCCAACTTATCACTTCCGGGCAAATTTATTTAATTTTAAAGTATAGCCCCTCTTTTGATTTGTCATAATTATCATTATAGACACCAATTAGCAAGTAACTTAAAATTTGGAATGGAGCGATGGCATTATATGAACTTGTAGATGGAAATCTGGGACTTTCAAACAATGTAACTTCATTTTGTAACTAACGACTTACAAACATTTATTTATCTAACTATTTTGCACAAAGCACTGAAACTATTTAAGCCGCCCAGCTATAAATTTAAAATTTAGGAGAGTGTGATCATTGTTTAAGAAATATATTACATACCAATAACAAATTAATATGTATGCCACATCTACCAACTTACTTTACACAATACATATAAATGTGCTTTAAGAAATTTTAATGAGAATTTTTGCAAGAAAATAGAAACGTACATTAGTACCCTTTTCTTAACAAAAAATAGGGTAAAATCGTAATACAAAGAATTGTTGTACGGTTGCTGATATAATTGTTCAAGAGATAAAAGCTTTGAAAAGTTTTTGCATGTAAGCTATAATTCAAAGATGTTACTAAATGATATTCCTGGTATCAAGATTTTAGATTTGGGTTCATATTTACTAATTGGCTACTTTGCACTAAGACGCTTTACTCTAATTTATTAATCTATGAATTATGACATTTTTTACATTCAAATTTTAATCAAGAACCTGTAAGTTAAACCATAGTAAGTGATAGATGTTTTCTTTAATATACTAAAAATGTTTTTATGTAATCTCTTCGTAGATATATCTACATATTACGTAAAACATGCATGGATATAAAAATATATATGTATTTCTAGTACCTGATTCTGTTAATTTCTCAACGAGCAAATGTATACAATTTAATATCATTTGATTTTTTGAGTTCTCAGGTATGCGGTATAGTATTGCACAACATAAATAATGACATTTATTAATTTTGAAAGCTTTATCTTCAAATTTTATTCAATTATGTGTTTGATGAACTGGTCAGTAATAATCATTGCTATTATATTCTAATATGAACTATTAAGAAAATAGTACCAATTTGCTATTTAATGAGTAGGTAGATATAACGCACGTAAGTTAATTTCTTCTAAAGCCGGAGGTAATATCCATAATTTGGTAATATCTTTGTATCTTTTGATTTAGTCTTTTTAAAGCTATTTGCCAAAATCCATTAGCATATTTCAAACCACCAAAATTCATAATGTACTGATAATAGATTGTAAATTCACTCAAGATTATAAATGAACAAATCGCTCAGAAACAACGTAGTATGAAGTAGCTTAATGTTTCATCCCGTTTAAGCCAATTGTATTATACTGACTGGTATGATGATAGAAGTGTCTGATATATTTCATGATGGGACGTTCAAGAATCTGACCAGTCAAGTATATCGTGTGAACTCATTGCGAAAGTTAGATGTTTGCTAGTATGGATGAATTACTTCACACCAGCATGCACCGATATCTATTTTTCCAATTACGCTCTCCTTTCCTTTTATTGATAATAAAAATTAGAATTTGTGTTTTTATTTCGTTACTAAATATATTCTCTTTATCTATATTCAACTTAAACTCAAGTAATCTTAATGACCAACATCGCAATCGTTAATTAGGATACATATGATAAAATAAATTATGTTAAAATATGGATGCTAATTTAATCTTGGATTTCACATAGAAGTTCGTAAAGTAGAAGATAAATAGTGCTTATTCAATTTATCGATAAAATGTAATAAAAATAGACAGTTACGCATATATGAAGCCTGTTGTCTTAAGACACTTTAAATACAATACCAAAAATCAAATATATCCCCAAAATAGTTATTGTTTTAAAATTTACTTAGACGAGAAGTCATACTTTACCCATGCTCATACTATACCCATGAGAATTAACTGATTTTTGCTTGGCTAAGGACAGTTTTACGCCCATAAAATTTCCCATAGCACATTCCCCACACTTCGGACTTTTTCCATGGTCAAGTCATTATAAGGTACCTTTATGTAGAGTTTAACGTCTCTACCTCATTGGGAAGTACCTAGAGTCCAGAAGGTATAACGTTGTTGCTCTTCCGCTTTGGGACCTGTTCGTCACTGGGGGTGTGGTGTGATAATCAACAATCACCGCCCTTCAGATTTGCCAAACTTACGCATGGCAAGGTCATTTGATCACCAATCCAAGATGATATCTCCCACACTCCGGAGTGATTTGCCGAATTGTTGTTCCATAAAAGATAGTACTTTGTAGTTTATGTAGTCTCCAAAAAAAAAAAAAAAACGCTCGTATCGCGGGTTGCAACTGTGGTTTTCACTGTTCCAAACGGAATCCTAATATCCTCGAAAGACATAATCAGTCAAGGCGGATGCACTTCCATGCACAGACACTGTTGCAGTTACTTGTGGGGTCTTGCCATATTATTCTGTCCTTCGAATACACGTTTGTTTTGATCGAGTCTTCCTCACTTCTTCCCATCCACACCATTACACATATGTATTTTTACGGTTACATCATTGGTTTTCCTTTTGCGTTTTACCTTACATTGATATATCATACACCCCGCTTCTCATTTCAATATCTTACGCTATATCCAAGATCGCGGCTTTCAAGATAGAAGCCAAGTCAGTGTTATAGCATATCAAATATTTTGATAACATCTTGGTGCTGTCCATCCTTTCAGTTTTCGACATAAATGGGTATCTACCGATGTTTACCTTATATCATATTGTCGCGTGGTGCGTTATGTTGCGGAGTATATCTCCGGTGTTTCTGGATGGGGCAGCTTCAATTTGGCATTTTCTCTTCTTTTCTGTTATGTGTCCCTTGGGCGAAGATTGAGTTGGATCTGATCCTGCCTTGTTCTGTACGTTACTTGTTAGATATTTGCTGGTTTGTTGGTTAGTTCATAGGAAGTGAGAGACAGATTGTCCTATGGGGAAAGAATCCAAGGCTCTTGTGTGCAATGCGCCTTTTATGTACCTTTAAGAGACTTAGTGTCCTGGGGAGGAAGACAAACCACAAAAACAAGGAGTCCTAGAGACTGGTAAGGTGTTTTTAAAGAGAGACTTCCTAGCAAAGAAGCTAGTTATAGTATTTTATCAGATCAGTTTTAAATCTGATAAAATATTATATAATCTCTTAACAGATATAACTGGTTATTAGGTACGTCTTTGCAACGCTTGAGTGGCTATTCTAGCATACGTGGAGATCTCATGTTGTTGTGGTATATGTATTATAGGTACCTTATTATGAAAAAGTATTAACATGACATGTTGACAATCAACAATATACCAAGTTAAACCCGCCCACAAAATAAAGAATCAAGAATAAAAATAGCATGGCAATATGGGCCCTCCATACATACATCATCATAATCATACTTCTGCTACTACTACTACTAGTTATACTTACGTCGAGAACAGAACACAACCAACTCCTGCGGGGCTTCTAACCCGTTCGTACTTCTATTACTACTACTACTACTGCAACTTCTACTACTGCTACTACTACTACTACTAGTATTACTATTACTAGTACTAGTACTACTAATACTGCTACTGCTACTACTACTAGTAGTAGTACTAGTACTAGTACTATTACTACTACTACTACTAGTGTTACTACTATTTATACTTATGTTGAGAACAGAACCAAACCCTGGGGGGCTTCTAACCCGTTCTTACTACTATTACTACCACTGCTGCTACTACTACTATTACTACTACTACTACTACTACTACTACTACTACTACTGCTGCTACTACTACCACTACTACTATTAATCCAATTACTACTACTATTACTACTACTTCTGTCGAAAACAGAACCCAACCAACCCCTGCGGGATTTATAACCCGTTCCTACTACTATTACTACTACTTCTGTTGCCACTACTACTACTATTACTGCTGCTACTACTGTTACTACTACTACTACTGCTACTACCACATACAACTTACGTTGAGAACAGACCCCGACTATCCCCTGCAGGGCTTCTAACCCGTTCCTACTACTATTACTACTTCTACTACTACTACTTATATTACTACTACTACTACTACTACTACTAGTACTAGTACTACTACTACTAACACTTATATTGAGAACAAAACCCAACCAATACCTGCGGGGCTTCTAACCCATTCGTACTACTATTACTATTATAATAACTACTACTACTACTACCACTATTACTACTACTATTTATGTTGAAAACAGAACCCAATCAATCCCTGCGTGCCTTCTATCCCTACTACTACTACTACTTATACCAAAGCAACCTAACCGTACACTAAGAATTACAATGCTTAAATTACATCACATTGCATGTGGGTATAGTCTACCGACCTCCAAAGGCTATACTCAATGATTACGCACCCATCCCAAACTGTAATGCGCATAGGAATCCCTCGTGCAATTTTCGATCTCAATTTACCAAGTCTACTCTTCACACTGAATAGTTGTCGTATGTTCGTTCCTAATTAACACACTTCAGGTTAATACAGTGATAAGGTCGATCACTGGCCACATATACATACGACAACGCCACTACAAGCACCGAACGCAATTACACTTTAAAAATCATTTTAATGAAATAAGGATCTCATACTTCACAACACGCACTACCATTTAATATTTAATAATTCAACAAAAAGTAATTAATGCATTATTTTTTTCTGCATGAAGCAACGAACTACTTACGAGTTCAAATGTTCCGCCACTTTCAGAAATACAACTTCCGCTAAATGCGCGTGCACACATTCACTACCATGCAAACAATCAACGAGGCTTCCAGCCGTCAAATTTTATTACGCAAGACTTTTCTGTAATTTTTAAATTAACTTTATAGCTACTTATAGATAATTTGCAATCTTCCTTAAAACCCATATTACATCGACAGCACATCTACATAAAAATAAAGTATAAATTGCCCTTCTACCTACTTGGAAAGTACTACACCAGCGTCGTAATACATAACAGGATATTACGTAAAATATACATGGATATAAAAAGCCACATTCTGTCAAGAAATTGCCGGAAATTGGTGAGTTAAACACAAAATATGCATTATTCATTCAAATTTATTGCATCGCTTTCACAGTAGGCCCCTTCCGAAATAATACACTTATGCTAAAGATGTATCCAATAATCAAAATATTTTTGAAACGCATCTTCCAGAATCGACTGCAGTACTCAACGCGAACTATCTTTGATGTCTTCTACCGACAGGAAACGGGTGTTACGAAGTGATATTTTAAGTTCTGGAAAAGAAATACGTCTGTCGGAGGCAAATCAGGAGGATTCGGTGGTTGTTCGAAAATTTTTTTGACTTCTTGTCGAGAAATTCGTTCACAATGATAACCTTGTGAGATATCCGTTACTGAGGTGCAAAATCCATGAGTTTTCTTTCCACAAATTTGGTCATTTTGGACGAATTTGCGCTCTCAAGCGCCACATAACGCTTAGATAATACTCGGTTTATTATCCCTGTTTTAGCAAGAACTCGCAGTGAACAACACCGCGCTAATCGAAAAGTGACTGTCAACATAACATTCACTTTTCATCGACTTCGACGTGCCATTTTCGGTTTCGGCGCAGTTGAAAGGCGCCATGCCGAAGCTTGTTGACCAATTTGCATGTCAAACTCGTACACTAATGTCTCATTACCAGTTACAATGCGTTGTATGAATGTGGGTTCAGAATTGACTTTTGTAGCATGTCTTCAGCAACCCTTTCGGCACTAGTGGAGCAGCAACACGTTTGATGCTAAGCAATAGTTTCAAATAGTACGAATTGATTCATGAGACGCACTATTTTCAGCGACTATCTCTCTAGACTTAAACGATAAGTTTAGTCACTATTTCGTTTACTTTAGTGATGTTAAAGTTCAGAAGAATACGTTGATTTTCGATCAAAGCGAAGTAAATCTTCCACCACATCACGACAGCTTTGAATGCAGTGTAGTATTCCTCTTCCTACTAGCTCGACGATTCTACTGCGTTTTCAAAGCACAAAATATTTCAAAGCACAAAAGCAGACAATAAACAAGATGGCGTCCAAGAGTAGTGGTGTAAATTCTGAAGCTGTTAATAAAAACAAGATAAAGTGTGATGAAACCTGCGGTAAGTGTAAGAGAAATGTCAAAAATGGCATTTTGTGTGTATCATGTGAGAAATGGTTCCATTTCAAGTGTGGAAATATCAATAATGGTGACTAAAATCATAAAATGAAGGAACAGCTCGAGTGGTTTTGCCCAACATGTACAGAACATGGTGGACCAGTAAACATTGATACTTCTACTTGCGATACCGATAGTTTGTTAGAAATTATATGTGTTCTACAGGAAGACTTAAAAATACTAAAAATAGAAAATGAAACTTTACATCAAGGAATTAAAGCAGTAGAGCTAAACCTTGAGAAGAAAAATCCATCGAAGTTTGAGTGGTCAAAAGTAAGTACTAGACAAAGGGGGTCTATATCTCATACAGGAATGACGCCAGAGTTTCCATTAGTGTGTGAAAATAAATTTAGTGTTCTACAGAATGTTGACTGTGAAACTATGAACAACTCAAAGTGTTTGAAACAGAATGGAACCAACAGTAAAAGAAAGACAATGAATAAAGCCAAACTTACAGTGAATCCGACCTTCAGTGCGGTAGACAAGAAAATAAGTGCAAGGAATAAACCTGGAACAGAACCTCAAGTTTTCGTATATGCGGATAGCAATGGGGGGGGGGTCTAGCTGAGCAAATGAACCTCAATCTAAAACACAAATTAAAGGCACAAGGAACCATTAAGCCTGGAGCAAAAAGTGCAGAGGTGTTAAGTGGAATTAACCCTAAAATTGCAAATAAGGAGAAAAACTATGTTGTAATGTTAACCGGTACAAATGATGTGGCTTGTAACCAAGGAAATGAAGTTATTAAGAAAATTAGGGGTAAGCTTACTGAGCTAAATTACTGTAAAGTAGTGGTGGTAAATATTCCAAATAGGTACGACCTTATGGAAGAATCATGTGTAAATCAAGCTACTAAGGTTACTAACGTGAAGCTGCAATCTTTGTGTAAACACTTCAGAAATGTGACAATGGTGTATGTAAGTAAATTTGGTAGAGAAATGTTCACAAGGCATGGTTTGCATTTAAATAAAAGGGGAAAAGAATTGTTAAGTAATGAAATTTGTGATGTAATTAACAGTGATATGAGTAATAAATCTAGGTCTCAAGCAGCGTTGCCAATACCTTGGGAAGTAACTCAAAGTAAGAAGAATGTGGATGAGGGCACTTCTTTTTTAGTTCAAGGGTAAATTTAACAAACCGAGTAGGCTTACGTATCTTTCATCAAAATGTACAAGGGTTTTCCATTGGGAAACAATTAACGATGGAAATTTTGTTGACGGAAATTCTGAAAGATGTAGATATTATTTGTATAACCGAACACTGGTGTGCACAAAACAATATAGCAACTATAAATTTACCAAATTTCAAGCTAGCAAGTAGTTTCTGTCGAGAAAAGAAAACAAGGGGTGGTTCAAGCATTTTTGTAAAACATAGTTTAAAATTTAAAGAATGCACGAAGTTTAAACATATAAACGATGAAAAAAATTTTGAATGTTGTATTTTGGAGCTCCCAGTGGAAAAAATTGTAATAATATGTATATATAGGACACCGGATAGTGAAGTTGAAATTTTTGTGCGTAACTTAGAAGTAATACTCTCACATTATAGTTGTACAAAATATAGCCCAGTAGTAGTAGGAGATCTAAATATGGATTTTTTGAAAGATATTGATGTAAAGATAAAAACATTATTGGGTACGTTTAATTTAAAACATTTAATAAATAAACCTACTAGGATAACTCCAACCAGTATATCAGCACTAGATCAGATCACTAAACTCTGACCACTTGAGCTCAAGGGCGCAAGTGATCAGTACCGGATTTTCTGATCATGAAGCTCAGATTGCTGAAATATGTGATAAACGCTTCTCTGTAACTCAAAAGTGTAAGAAATATAGTGTAAGAACTTTCAAAGTTACAAGGGTATTCAGTAATCAGAATATCAATTATTTCAATTATTTACTTAAACACGAAACATGGGAAGGTGTACTTTCATTAAACAACGCAAATTATATATATAATGAATTCATAAAAATTTTTGCTTACTGTTTTGATATAGCTTTTCCTAAAATGAAACTCGTGTTAAAATCCCAGAAGAAGGGACAATGGGTTACTCCTGAAGTACTAAAAGCAAGTGCTACAAACATAAATTTACATAAACTTAGTAAGGTTTTTAAAACAGGTTGTGCAAAGTCTTACTATAAACAATATAAAAAAAGGTACAAGGAACTAATTAGAACGACTAAAAAGAACTACTACCAACTTAAACTTGCTTATGCAACGAATAAAACTAAAAACATGTGGAACATTATAAATGAAGAACTAAATAGTGGCAAAGAGACACCATATGTGGATACAATAATACATGAAGGGAACAGTGTAACAAACCCAAGGGAAAAAGCAGAAATATTTAATAACTTTTTTATAAATGTTGTCGCAAAAATTATGGATGATGATAAAGTAAATAAATGTAAGCAGAATGGCTACAAAGTAGTTACTGTAAATAATTTTAAACAAAGTTCAAATAAATGTGAAAAAACAATCTTTCTACAGCCAGTATCAGAAGATGAAGTAGCAAATATAATAAAATCTCTCAAAAACAAAAATACAGCTGGAATTGATGAAATCTCAGATAATTTATTGAAAAGATGTTTCAATCAGGTGACAAAGCCACTTTGTCATTTAGCAAATATATCACTTACAAATGGCGAGTATCCAGAAAAGTTAAAAATTGCAAAAGTTAAGCCCTTGTTTAAAAAAGGTGAAAAGCAAAACATAAATAACTACAGACCAATATCTCTCCTACCTGTCGTTGGAAAAGTTTTGGAAAAAATTATGTATAACAGGGTAATTAATTTTTTATTGAAAGAAAATGTTATCTCAACAAAACAACATGGCTTCCTTAAAGGTCGATCTGCAAACACGGCAATATTTAATTTCATTGAGAAAGTAAGAAATCTTGTAGATAAGAAAGAAAACTGTATAGGAATCTTTCTTGATTTGTCTAAAGCTTTCGATACAGTACAACACAGTTTACTTTTGAACAAACTGGAGAACTGTGGAATACGTGGTAAAGCAAGGGACTGGTTTGGTTCGTACTTAAAAAATCGTAGGCAGGTCGTAGAAATAACACATAAGAACAATAACATTGTAGAAAGCTATTTATCAGATGAATTATATATAAAACACGGAATTCCACAAGGATCTATTGTAGGGCCATTGCTCTTCCTTTTATATATTAATGATTTTGAAAAAAGCATATCTTCGGCAGATGTTACCCTTTTCGCTGACGATACCACTCTGCTAGTGAGCGGAAAAAATGAAAAATTATTGGAACAGAATGCTAGGCAAACACTAAATGAAGTATCTCTTTGGATGAAGAACAATAATCTTTTTGTTAATGTTGAAAAATCCATTGCTATAAACTTTCATAACAAGTGCAGTCAACCAATATACCCTAACCTATATCTGAACCAAAATAAGATTAACTATACAACACACTGTTCGTTTTTAGGTCTTACTATAGATCATAACCTGACATGGGAATTTCATATAGAGTCAGTTATTAATAAATTAAATAGAATATGTTATGCACTAAGGATCATTAGAAAGAAGGTAAATTTAAAATTAGCTAAAACCTTGTACCATTCGTGTTTTAACTCTATCTTGCAATATGGTATCATGTTCTGGGGAAATTCAAGTCAGATATTTAATGTTTTCAAAATTCAGAAGAAAGCCATAAGAATACTTTGTGATAAGAAGCCAAACTTTTCTTGTAGACATTTGTTTAAGGAGGTCAATATACTGCCTCTGGATAGTTTATATTTGTATCGTCTCTTTTTGTATTTGAAAGAACACTCATCAGCATTCGTAACAAATAAGGATGTACATAATCATAATACGCGAAATAAGAATGATTTTCATTTGTGTAATCACCGGTCAGCAATGTATCAAAAAAGTGTAAGTTATGGTGGTGTTAAGTTGTACAACATGTTGCCTATTGATATAAAGTATGAAGAAAATATGAAAAGGTTCAGACAAAAGTTAAAATTACTTCTATTACAAAATTCTTGTTATACGATTGAAGAGTACGTAAATATCATGACAAGGTAATATTAGTTTATTTTACTCATGTAAATTTCTGTACATATGACGCATGTTACACTTACTTGAGGACATTTCTCATACTTGTAAGTTCATACAAAAGAAATAAATACAATATACAAAATTTATCTCGTTGCAGTGGTGCGGTTTTCCGTTCAACGACTCGATGTTTCTTTGATGTAGTGCAACATTCGTCCGTTCCAACTGATTGCAGTAAAGGTCGACATTGATGGTAGGACCATTGGGTTGAAATTCAAAGTGAATTAACTGCTCGTAGTACCACTACAAACATAATATAACATTCGCTCCAAACGGAACTTTTTGAAGAACAGTTCTTGAACTTGACCCTTGCTCAGCCATTGTTTTAGCACATTCTACAACACTTATCACAGGATGAGACAATCGGTTTCAGGAAATATATATTACGCGGATTCTGAAGCAGTTGTTTGCACATTTTCACTCTTTTCTGGATCTCAGCTAGCTAACTCATGTGACATAATGCGACAAGTCTTGATGTTTTTTTCCGCGTTCATAAGGGGAATTTACAAGAACTGAAACATGCTGAGTTTTTTGACAATCCTTGTCTAGTTGTACATGAATTTGTTTTAAGTGGTTTGTGAGGAAGGCCATGTAGTGTGTAACTTTAGGTAGCTGGACCTTTGCTGATCAACAGCATATCTTGAAAATGTGTAAGCTTCTCGAATTTATGAGTTGCTGTGCTGACGCTTACTGGTACAAGAATCCGTGATTATGCCTCCATTTTAGGGGATCATATGCGTTCTCCATTCTCGATAATTTTCAACACATTCGTACAACTGGAGCTGTAACGTCGTGGTTTTTGGAACATTGGGGTTAGCACATCCCCAGACTGTGAACATAACTGGACACCAGGGGTACGATATTGAGACACTAATACTGCGCTAATCTAACGCCTTCATTGCGTGTCACGAAATCAGGTATGTTAATCCCAACACGTAGACTGGTATAATAAACCCGATTATTATAATGTGACCTTTACGGCTCGATTCTCACGTCGTGTTCGAACTTTTCTAAGGTTAAGAGTTTTCAATGCGATATTAATCTTGTACTTTGCAGATTTTTCAAGTGTTTTCAAGCAAATGTTGAATCATAGAAATCATGAGTAGGAAGAAGTAAATTGATAATAAAACTAATAGTAATGGATAGAAAATATAATATTAGAAATTGCGGTCAATATGACCCTAAGGTCTGATGTGCTACCTTTTTTATTAACAACGTTACTCAAATAATTAACTTTTAATACTATATAAAGAACTAGACTAGGTCAGGAATAAATAACTAGACTATGTAAAGAACTAGGCTAGGTCGGTTTAATCCGTAGCCGAAAACATCGTACAAAGAAATTATTTATGAAATAGGTGTCCCTTGTCATATTAACCCCTAGGTAATAGGAAGGTTAAACTGCTTAAGTTTATAACAGAAGTTTGGCCCGCGCAACTCATCAGCATATGCTCATATCATCAAATTCGCAGTTGACTAATTGTGCACGTAGGCTGTGAAAGGTGCTACATCATTTCATCCAGCGTGTTGCCATATTAACCACAATGCAGTAGGAAGGTTAAACTGCTTACGTTTACAACAAAAGTTTTTCCAGTGCAACTCGACAGCATATGTTCATATCATCTCATTCGCAGCTGGCTCATTGTGGACGTAAGATGTGAAAGGTGCTACATGATTTCGTCCACCTTGCACTGCAGTCGAACCATAGTACTGGTAAATCATTTTCAACGATTGGCTTGATCTGTCATTGAAGTTTTTTTCTCAATCAGTGTTTCCCCTCGCTGCAGCGCGCTGATGTGGTTTGTCGTGAGATTTGTAGGGAGTTTCTAATTTGGCATTTTCTTACTATGAATATAATCTGCACGTCGTAATATGTTTCAGTTCTATTTCCAACACACAATGAGTTAAAATGTGCATTTGGTATCTGAGACCTGGTTCAAATCCTTTTTGGTCACGTTATAATTATCAGCTCTCATTGTACAACAATTATTATTAAGCCATCCAGAAAATAGTTCTCAACTATAATTGCCCGATTGGAATAATTATGTAATAGTGGTTAAGTTTTTGCGTGTTTATTTCTTCGGCTTGCATGTAGAAGTTATATAAAGACAGATATAATATCTCACTTGTTATGTAAAACCGAAATTCCCAAAACGGATTCCAAACTCTTTCCAATTGTGAAAGATGATTTCACTGTTCTATATTGTGGTAATAATGCAGGTCATTTTATTCCTTGTATTAAAAATAGCTTATAAAACATAAGTTTTCAATTGAGAGATATATAGTCTATATTAGACATACTTAAAGATTTTTAATTTCGTTAGTTAGGGTACAATTTCATATTTCTGTTTCCCATCAGTTAAAAAATGTAATATTACTTAAATATGTGCAATAGATAAATAAGACATTTTAATGTATTGTCGTCGTCCATTAGTATTTACTCTTTAATACAATGATCTTATTGATTTTTTTAGTAAATTGAGATTATTTTTGATTTTCATATTCTTTGAAAATTTATAACATAATTTCTACTTTTGAGTCCGAGGAAGGTTCCCAATGGGTGTTGTGTTGGTTCACCCGATGGGGCTTCTCTTTGGTCTTAAGAGTAGTTCAGCTCAACAAAATATGAAGTTATGGTAGCAGAACATGTGGTTCATCTGTATCTCCTGCATCTAGATGACGAAATGCAAAGGCTGGATATGTGATAACTGAAGGAAATAAGCGAAACTGTATTCAAGGTTTGATGGCACAAAGAATACTTACAATTTCATGTCTTCCAACCTATTTCTTCAGCGCAACTGTATTTAATTTTAGAGCAGAGCGAATCTTTCGATTTGTCATAATTATCATTATATACACCGATTAGAAAGCAATTTCACCCATATGATGTCATAATATGATACAGACTAAAAATTCCGAAAAGAGCGATGAAATTTCAGTAGCTTGTAGATTGAAGTCTGAGACTTTCAAACAGTGTAACCTAATTTGGTAATTCACGATATATAGATGTTTATTTAACTAACTCTTTTGCTCAAGCGTTGTAACTTATTAAGTTGCCTATAAGAATTTAAACATTTTAAAAAAGTTATCATTGTTTTAGGGATATATTACATAACAATAACAAAAAAAATATAAATAGAGCAAATCTTCCAGTTTACATTACAAAATACTTATAAAAATTGTTCAATTAATTATGAATAGGATTTTAGCAAAAGAAATTACCTTAATACCATTTTCTGAATAATAAAAAAATGGTATATTCGTAGTACAAAGAACTGTTTTAACGCGGCTTATATAAGTCTTCAAGTTATGCGACTTTTGAAATGTTTCTGCTTTTAAGCTATGATGCAAAGCTGCTACAAATAATGGTTCTGGGATAGTTTTGCGTCGGTATTTACTAATTATCACTTTGCTCTATGACGCTTTATTGTAGTTCACAAATTGATGTTTGATTACTTTTCTTTACATTTGAATTTTAGTCAGCAACATGTAACTTTAAAATATCGAAAGTTATAGTTTTTTAAGTATTGAAAAATATGATTATATAAACTCTTAATAGGTAAAATTAGATATTAAAATACACATTTATTTATTTACAAAAGTTTCAGGTTCAGATGAATGTCCATTTTAATAACAATGTAATAATGTATATAAGATATAACAAAAAGAAAGAAAACTTAAAAATATATATATATACATATATATATATATGCATATTTACATAAACTTTAACTTGTTTTTGAACTGATTTTCAGAGCCAGAAATATCAATATCTAACAATAAACTATTTCACAATGATGCCAGCCTGAAGTATAAGGAACGTTTTATAATCGATAATCTGGATGTCACATATGTAAGTAATTTATGACTGCGAGAAAGGCGAGAAGGTACGAGAAAATTGAGAACGCAGACCAACTATTCGGTGTTAATTTTTCCATTGATAATTTTACGAAGAAACAGCAATTCCGCTAAATACGAGTAAGTGTAGTCTGAATATTGAGTTTGTTTAGGAACTTTGTTCCATTAAGACTACTCAAAGAAGGAACTCTTTGATTGACAGTGGCAAGAAAAAAGTTAAGATCAGAATCAAAATGAGATAAGTTTGAAGCACATGTTAGCGATATCGGTGAGCAATATTCAACTTTAGGATGTACAAAAGCTTTGGAAAAAATACTGATTCATTTGAGATCGCGAATTTCAGTAAATCTGTAAAGAACATCCAGTATTCTCATAGTACTCTTAACAGTAAAAATGATACGATCTGCAAATGTAAGTTTCTAACCCAACAATACCCCGAACAATAGAATGTGTAGCGACTCTATCGGTAGCACTGTTATTAACAATATTTGTGATAAATTTTATTTTTCTTCAAAGAAAAACTAAGAGTACAACATCTTTGAGTGTTTAGTTTTAATTTCAAGTCGTACACCAGTCCTTAAGTTTAGTAAGAATTGGTTGAAGTAGTAGGGATCTATGATAGAGATTTTATGGAAGATCTTACAATCATCAGCAAAGAGAAGAATGTTCGTAGATAGTAAAGACATGAAGGAAATGAGATCATCCATGTAGAGAAGAAATACCAGTAGTCTTAGAACAATACTTTGAGGAACTACAGCAAGAGCTGGGACAAATTCGGATGAATCATCTGGTACAATAACACGTCTCATACAATTAGTGAAATAATAGTTTAGTAAAGACAGAAATTTCTCATGAAGTTTAAACCTGCAGAATAGCTTGTAAAGAAGACTGAACTTCAGCGGGCGTGGTAGAAATCGAAGATAGGGAATGCGAACATACAGCTTCAAAAGCTGGAAGAGGATTTGATACCGTCTGTGTGTAGAATTTTCTGTAAATATAATCATGGAATGATTCAGCTCTGTGTTCTCCAGTAACAGTGCTCCCACCATAGTTCACATTCATGAGTATGCTAAATTTATTTCTCCTTCAAATAATGAGAGACCAGAAACTATTAGGTCTCGAACAAAATTAAGTTGCAATTTTGAAGATATAAATATAGTGTTTTTTTCTAAGAAGGAACGTTTCGTATCAACGGCAAGACACGGCAGACATCATCCCATGGTGCCTTCTTAAACAGTTTATTAACATGTTTCGCAATACTAGAATTGCTGCTAGAAGATCGTATATTAGGACAAAATGGAATATCCAATGAATCGTGGTCAGCAGAAAAAAATCATACGTGGAGTCATGTCAATCTCTTTTAAAGAGAAAACAAAATAATTTAGGTTGCTTTCACCGGGCGTGTTGAACATACTATATTGACGTAAGGACAGACCATGAATAAATGTATCCAAAAAGCAGTCATCATTTCCACACTTACCAACTCCCATATCAAGTGATATTCAATCAATGGACAAATTAAAGTCACCCACTAAAACCACATAACCTAGTGAGAGGGCTGCTAATGCAGAATCTCCGCAAGTTTCTAAGATGGTTAGGGATGATTTTTTGTGTGGCTTATAGTAAGAATCAAGGATCACTTTTATATCTTTGGTAACACTAACTTCAACCCATATAATTTCACAATTTCTAGGTAGGTCGTGGCGAACTTTACTGGTCTATTTACTATTCACGCAAATCATAACACCGCCACCCCAAGAGGATTCACAATCCTTTCTATATATGTTAAAATGAGATTAAAATGGAAGTTATTTATCTTTTACAAAGGCGATCAACAACGGTTTTGTAGAAACTAGGCAGTCATACTGAACTAATTCAGTTTTGTAAATGTTACAGTAATTAACTTATTCTTTATACTCCTAATATTTTGTTAAACAGAAATTTCAAACGGATAGGAAAAGAAATATATGTTAAAACGAAATATATTATAAAAACACTTCGCTTTAGCCCTGATTCGTTTATGTACCTTTAAATCACTACGTTATTATAATAAATATATCTACTACTAATTACTAACCATAAACATGAATTGTGTCCAGATATCGTCGATTTATTCTTCTGTTTTATACGTACATGAAATATCAACAGCAACCATAGCTTTTGTACATATCTTCCAATTTCGTGTGTATAACTCAGTAATGATCTTTCCCATAACAACTAATAATCTTGTCAATAACAAACTGATAGTTTTTGTCATAGTCTTTTCCCATGACAACATGTCCTGTCAATAACAGCGTTCTTTCTTTTAATTACATCTAAGCTATATGCTTAATTATTGCGCCTCTGATCAGTGTTGGTAAAATGGGTACAGATTAATTATAATAGGAATGTATCGCTGTATGAATGTCGCCCAGAACGGGAATTCCGTAACAGTATTTCAGTGAAGGAAAGAACCCTGGATATTTTCAAAACATTCACTTTTTGAATAGCCCTCGTACTAATTATTACTAAATCAACTCTCCTATTTATTATTATTATTACATCAATATAAGTAGTTTTCTCTTCTCTTCTTTCTCCATATATATATCAATTCATTTATAACAACATTTTTCTTTTATTACTAATCACATATCATAAAGCGTCGATTCATTAAAAAAATATTATTTGTGGGTCTATTCAAAATTATAAGTAACTGATGACTTACACAGAGTTACTAGTTAATTGTTCCTCTTTTACATTGAGCGATAACATTCATATACAAACAACATTATTTACAATTAAGATTGCCATCATATCACACGTCAACAACAAGATCAGAAGGTAATAATTACATTTAAAAGCTTCAATTTAAGTTCACTGTCATGGATTTCAAGTTAACACAATCAAATCTCTTTTGAACATGTAAAGTAAAATAAAGGTAAACATAACATTCAAAGTTAATACAAAGATAAGATAAATTAATCACATCATAACATGTTGCTCAAATATAAAGTCCAAATGAAGTATTCATAACACAACTCATAACATCTGAGAGAATAAATTAAGAATTGTTATCCAAGTTTAATTTAGTTAACAGCGGGTTTTAGTTTAAATTATGATTAATAAACGAGTCAATTAAAGTACATTGAACACCACAATCTTGGTTATTTTCTCTTGATCCATTTCCTGTTTCATTTATTACTTCGGTCCTATTCCGACAGTTCCTGCCATCTCGAGATCTCCAATTGCATCTGTTTTGAGTTACACCGGTATGCATGACATTGTTACTGTAATTGCGTCTTCCACGAAAGTTTCTCCCGTTCGTCCAACTGTTCCTCGGATTATTATAATTCGTTCCATTTCTACCGCTAGAATTGAATCTTCCATTGGCTCCAGTTCCAGTACGTATAACAGATCTCTCACTAACTCCAATGCCAGTATTGTCACGTGATCTCTCATCGCTGCGAAGATTTTCGGTATTTTCATTAGTTATATTCAAGTTTCTGACGGCAATCGGATTCGATGGATTACGATTACTCCCATTAGGATTCGGGAATTGATTCTCAAAGTTTTGAACTAAAATTATGAGATGATTGAAGTTTACGCATTGAGCTGACAACAGAATTTGTTGTAATTTATACGGCAATAAAATGCGTACGGAAGCGATTATTCTGGATTCGGGCTGAAACGGATTGACGAGTTTAAGTTCATTATATGCATTGATTGTAAAATCCGTAAGAGATTTATCGACCCGAGGTGAATAGTGTCGAGTTCGCACCATCGCATCACGGTTAGCTAACAAGAAATCATTTTCGTAATTAGCCAACAAGGCCCGTTTAAATTCTTCGTAGGATTTTATATGGTCGCGAATAGCCTTAAACCACAAGGAACAAGGAGGAAGTAACAGATGTGGTAACAACTTCATAAATTTAGATTGATCTACACCCATAATTTCACACTCTGCTTCAAATTTTTCTAAAAACGAGCTTGCGGTTTCGTCACACTTACCGCTGAATTTAGTCATGGCCTTAATTTCACTGACCTTAACATTTATTTTGCTATAGTTATGTTTTTGTTGGCGTTGATAATGGTCTGGAACCCTTTCGCACTTATTTATCTCCTTTCTCCTTTTGCGATCTGGACTTTGGAATCGCTTTCTGTGGTTTTCCACAACTAAACCATCATCAGTAGAACTCTTAGAAGAAGATATCCCGTCAGTTTCTATTAATGGAGTTCTCGGGCAGTGATGCAATGCTTCCTGTTGAAGATGCAATGTTTCCTGTTGATGATGCAATGTTTCCTGTTGATTGGGAGTACCCAAAGCCTCCTTATACATAGGATTATTGTAGTCACATTCCCTCTCTTGTAACGATCTGATTTCCTCTTGTATGTTGGATATCAGTATGCTATGTGAATTGACCTGGGCAGTAATATTCGCTATCTGACTTTTTTGTTGGGCTGTCGTCGATTCCATGTTTTCAACGACTTTCTTTATCGACTCGGTTTCTAGAGTTAGTTGATCCTGTCTATCTCGCCATTTGTTACTAAATTGTTGAAACCTGGTATCAACTTCTCGTGTCATATCATTTGTAATTTTGATGGTAACTTCATCAGCTAATACTTGCAAATTTTCTTTCAAATTGTGTTGCAAGCGGTCAAAATTCTCTTGCACACCTTGTACTTTATCTGCAAGAGATTTATGCTGCACTAGTATCTGTTCTAGCTTTTCATCGTTCAGTTTTTGTTGTTGATCAAATTTCTGTTCTAACTTTTCATCTAGCTTTTCATCTAGCTTTTCATCGTACAATTTTTGTTGTTGATCAAATTTCTGTTCTAGCTTTTCATCTAGTAGTTGACTAAACATATCAATAAGATTAGAATAGGAATGTTCAGACACAGTTACGGCATTTCCAGATATGGTTTCATTTGAAATACTGGGTACTTCTTCAATCTCGGAATCCTGCATATTGCTAATTCTTTGGATTCTCTTCCCACTTCTCAAAGTAGTGAAACTCATAAAATACGTATACACATAAACTCAGTTCTTACTATTCTTCGGAACTAAATAGTATAGTATAGTCCCGTGTCTTCGGCACCAGATAAAACGAAATATATTATAAAAACACTTCGCTTTAGCCCTGATTCGTTTATGTACCTTTAAATCACTACGTTATTATAATAAATATATCTACTACTAATTACTAACCATAAACATGAATTGTGTCCAGATATCGTCGATTTATTCTTCTGTTTTATACGTACATGAAATATCAACAGCAACCATAGCTTTTGTACATATCTTCCAATTTCGTGTGTATAACTCAGTAATGATCTTTCCCATAACAACTAATAATCTTGTCAATAACAAACTGATAGTTTTTGTCATAGTCTTTTCCCATGACAACATGTCCTGTCAATAACAGCGTTCTTTCTTTTAATTACATCTAAGCTATATGCTTAATTATTGCGCCTCTGATCAGTGTTGGTAAAATGGGTACAGATTAATTATAATAGGAATGTATCGCTGTAATGTATTTCTTGTACTTGTTTCTGCAAACATCTATACGATCGAATGTTTGGTTTTATAAGCCAAATCCTTAAAATGCGGTGTAGTATCACACAACATAATTAATGATATTGCTTTTGTTTCGAAGCATTACCTTTAAATTTTAGTCAATGATTTATTTGTTGAAATTGGTAATAATGATAATCTCTATTATACTGTAATAAGAATTACTAGAAAATAATAGGCATTTCTTGTTTATTGAGTAGGTGGACATAATACAAATAAGTTTTCTTTCTTTTAAAACAGGTGCTAAAATCCGCAATTTATTAATAATTATTTATATCTTCACTCATACGACTATAAATCAATATATCGCTCAGAAAGAACATAATATCAAGTAACTAGGCGTTTCATCTCGTTTAAACTAATTGTATTATACTGATTGGTATGATGATAGAAGTGTATGTTATATTCATGGTGGAACATTTACTACTCTGACCAGTCAAGTACATGGCGTGAACTCATTGCGAAATTTACATGTTTCGTTGTATCGATGAATTACTTTACAGAAACAGGTATCAATACCATTTTTTCCAATTACGCTCTTGTTTCCTTTCATTTACATGAATTTAGGATGCGTGCTTTTTCCGTTACTAAATATCTTGTCTTTATTTAACTTAATTTCAAGCAATATTGATGAACAACATCGAAATCGTTAATAAACGCACATATGATTAAATAAATTAGATTGAAATATAAATGTTAATTTGTTTTTGCATGTCACTTAGAAGCAGACAAGAAATAGTGTTTATTTAATTTATCAAATAAAACGTAATAAAAATACGCACTTACTCATATATCAAGGCTGTTGTCATAAAATGTATAAAATGTAATGATAAACATCAAATATAGTTTGAATATTAGCATTGTCTTAAAACTTACTTAGACAAGAAATCATAAAATCATACATATTTATAAGTATTCACTAATATTTTTTTTCAAATATTTGTGTAAGTGAAACGCGTTCTTCAAGTTCTTGTAATCATTATATAATGACTTTTTGAGAGACTGGCTTCTGGAGAACACACACAAATTCGAAATATTGTATAGAGAACGAGAATATTTCGCCTTTTGTATGTAGTACATCATTCAGTTCTACCTGAGAAAATTGAATCAAAAACAGATATAGAAAAAACAATTCCTATCTAAAAACTAACCAAATGTGTTTAATTGTTTCTAGATTCGGAAAATCAATGACCAGGGAAGATATTCAACATCATGTCAATGTTACTCAAACCAAGCAGCAACAGTTCCAGCTCGGTGTATTATCGACCTGCAGTGGGCATCATTGCTCGCAAACAACATTTTTGTCATAGTATATTCATGGTGCACAAAGCTAGTACCATGATGACAGTAGTGACGCAAATATTAAGCATCGAAACAACCATAAAACACGTATAAAGGTATCAGACACCCATGTTGCGTTTCTGCGGTACCACTGGGATGATATTAAAGTAGTGAAGTTTATAACAGTAGTTTTGCCCATGCATCTCGAGAATGTATGTCCATGGAATCTAATTTGCAGCTTACTGTCATTGCGTACATAGGTAGTTGAAGGTGCTACATGATTTCATCCAGTTCGCACCTCAGTCAAACGACAATCCTGATAAATCGCTTTTAATGCTCGGCTTGATCTGTCATTGGGGGATTTTATCGAGTAGTGTAACTCTTCCCGTTTAAAGTAAGTTCCTGTCATCACGGCGTGGCACGTCCTCAGGTTGCGAATCGAGGAGAGGGCCTCTTGATATAGAGGTTAGCTGCGAATATACTGAATAAGCAGTAGTGGACAGAAGACAAGAAGTTAACCTCCAGCTTGGGAGTATGGGTAAGGCTAACAACCTCATCCTGTAAAAATAAAGGCACTTTTTCAGAAATGTGCACAAAAGCCTCGAACAAGAACTGATAACTTGACATAACTTCAGCAAAAGAAAATGGACATGAAATTTGGAACATGGAATAATAGAAGTCTTTATAGGGCAGGAGCGTTAAAACCGTAACAAGTGAGTCAAAGAAATACAGGATAGACCAATTGGAGTTAAGAAAGTTAGACGGAAAGGAAATAGATCTGTGAATTCCGGAAATTTTACGTTCTTTTACAGGGAGTGAAATAAAAGTCACCAATTGGGAAAAGGGTTTTTCGTTCACAAACGAGAATTACCAGATTGAGCGAATGAATTTGTTACTGCAGGCTTCCTTTTATTATTCTTAAGGGTCGGACTTGTGATATTATTTTTTAAATGTACATTCCCCAACAGAAGGTAAGGATGACGATATAAAAGACAATTTATACTATGAAGTAGAACGGATATTTGACCAACTCCGGCGATACCATATGCAAATTTTATCAGGGGATTTGAATGCGAAGGTAGGACGAGAGGATATTTTGAAACCGATTATAGGGGACGCAAGTATGCATAAGGAAACTAATGGCAACTGTGTTGAACTCGTGAACTTTGCAACATCCAAAAACCTAATCGTGAAAAGTACAAAATTCCCTCATCGCGAATTTCATAAATACACTTGGACCTCACCAGACGGAAAATTACATAATAAAATTGATCACGTTCTAATAGACAGAAGAGGGCAATGTAGCATAATTGATGTCTGGTCGTTTAGAGGGGCTGATTGTAATACAGATCACTAGCAGGTGGCAGCGACAATAAGAGAGAGATTATCGTTGAATAAAGGTAATATTCAATGTCCGACAACGGAGATATTTAATTTAAAGAAATTAGATGAGAGCCAAGTAAGAAAGGGATACGAGATTAAAGTTTCGAACAGATTCTCGGCTTCTGAAGATTGGGAGTGCACTAGTGTTGAGGATACTTGGATTGAAATTAGGGATAGCATTAAAATTTTAGCAAAAGAAAAATTTGGTTACGCGAAAATACGTAGCAACAAACCATGATTCGACCAGGAATGCATTAAACTAGTAGAGATGAGAAAATAGGCAAAATTGCGTTAGCTACAAAATCCAAATGAAATAACTACACAAAATTTCGTAGACGTGAAACGGAAAATTTCCAAAAATTTTAGCACAAAGAAACGAGATTTTTCGAAAGTTAAAATTAAGGAACTTTAAGATAATAGTAAAAATAATAACATTTCGGGACATGTATAAGATGATAAACGAATTTAATAAAGGCTATCAACCTCGTGCTTATGTATTAAAAGAAAGATGATGGAACAGTTCTCACTGACACGGATAGCATCTTAAATATATGGAAAGATTTCATTGACGATTTGCTGAACATGCAGTCGAAAACTAATGTACGTGGAGAAAAGGAGACACACACCGCAGAACCGTATATTCCACAACCCAACCGAATAGTAGTAGAAAAGGCTACAATAAACTAAAGAAACACAAATCTTCGGGTGTAGACGGAATTTCGGCTGATGTAATTTTAGTTGGGGGCGAAAATTTGTGGAACAAGGTACACAAACACATTCTTCTTATCTGGAACAAGGAAGTATTGCCACAAGAGTTTGAAGAATCAATTATTTCTCCAATTCACTAAAAGGCTACAAAACTGACTGTAATAATGATCGAGGCATTTCTCTTCTGTCAAATCCTATAAAACTCTTACAAATATTCTATTACCAATATTGACCCCATACGCACATGAAATTATTGGAGATTATAAGTGCGGATTTAGACGAAAGCGATCAACTATCGACCAAGTATTTACCGTTCGCCAAATACTCGAAAAGAAGTGAGAATACATAAACTATTTATTGATTTTCAAACGGCTTACGACTCGGTTAGAAGAGAAACATCATACAATGTTCTTACAGAGCTTAGAATACCGAGAAAGCTAATTAGATTAATTAAAATATGTTTAAATGAATCCCAAAGTAAAGTAAAGGTAGGAATTTTTTCCCACGAACTTTCACGTCGAAAATAGCCTGAAACAAGGAGATGCGTTGTCGCCATTATTATTCAACTTTGTTCTGGAATACACTATAAGGAAAAATCAAAGATAGCAACAAGGGCCTAGAGTTGAACAGTATTTACCAGATTATGGCATATGCTGATGATGTAAATTTAATAGGGATGACAGGAGAACAATAGAAATAAATGCAGAGATCTTATTAAACGTTTACAGAGACATGGGTTTAGAAGTAAATGCAGAGAAAACTAAATACATGGAAGTGTCTCAGGACCGTAATACTGCAAAGTTTGGATGCATTAAAATATTTAATAATACTTTTGATAAAATTGATACTTTCAAATATTTATGATCAATATTAACAGACGAAAATTATATCGCGAAGAAATTAAATGTCGAATAAAAGCAGGAAATTCATATTATTATTCACTTCAAAATACACTTGTCGGCCCGAATTATGTCGAGGAATTTAAAGCTTAAAATATATAAAACAATAATCATGCCTGTTGTTCTGTATGGTTGCGAAACATGGTCACTTACTTTGAGAGAAGAACATAGGCTGAAAGTATTTGAGAACAAGATCCTGAGACGAATATTCGGACCTAAGAAGAACGGGAATGGGGAATTGCGGAAACTTAATATCGAGGGACTACATAATTTATACGGTCTATCAAACATTGTTAGGGTCACCAAGTCTAGGAGGCTTAGGTGGGTACGTCATGTATCTAGGATGGAAGAAAGTATAAATACTTTCAAAGTCTTGACTGAGAGACAAATTGGGAAACGACCATTAGGAAGACCCAGGCGCAGATGGGAAGACAAGCTGGATCCGGTAGAGCTAAGGATAGAAGTCAGTGGAGATCTTTTGTGAACGCGGCATTGAAACTCTGGGTTTCATAAACCATAGAGTTAGTTAGTTAGTTAGTTCTAGTGCTACTCTTCGCCACAGTGATGCAATATTTAGATTCAAACTATACTGGGTTGCTAGGAGTCATTTTCACAACAGTTCGAAGATTCTCCTGCGTTTTAGAACCATATAATATTTATCTTGCTGCTGAAGTGTGGTTTTCAGTTCACCGACGCAGGATATTTGTTTTGTGTAGTGCATGATTAACCGTTCGAACTGAGCGCAATAAAGTCGGCATTGATGTTAGAGCCATTGGGTTCCAATTAAAAGTGAATTACCTCCTCGAAGTACCACTATACACATAGTGCAACTTTCGCTGAATACTCCATGTTTGGAGACCAGTTCTGGAACTTCATCCTTGCTTAGCCATTGTTTTTGCACATTCTACAACACTTGTTGTCGCTTGAGACAAAACTTTCCAGGAAACATATCTTACGTGGATTTTAAAGAAGTTGTTTGGAAATTTTCACACTTCACTGAATCTCAGCTGGGGATAAATGATGTGGAGCGATCTGGCAGATCTTGATGGTTTTCCCGAATTCATAATGTAAGACAACGTGAATTGAAACATGCTGAGTATTTGGCAATCGTGCGTGGTGGTGCATAAATTCTTCTGCGTGCTGTGTGAGCATGACAACATAATCTGTAACATTAGACAACTGGGCCTTGGCTGATCTAGAGCATATATTGAACCGGTATAAGCTTGTGGAACGTAGGATCTGCTGCGCCGGCGCTTGCTCGTAGCACAACTATCCGTTTTTACGTGGCCGACATAGGGGATCATATGAAGTCTCCGTTCTCGATGAGTTTTAAGGATAATTATCCAATATTCAAGGACAATAATGTTCTCATTCATACAACTGGAGATGTTAGGACTTCGTTTGATGAACATCGGGATAAGCACTTCCCCAGGATCTGAACATAATTTTACACCAGTGGACGATATGGACTCACCATTACCGCGCAGATCTCCGTCTTCATCGCGTCTCACAAAATTAGGGATCGCAGACGCTATACGCACACTGATATAATGTTCCCGGTCATTATCATCCATGACTATTACGGCTATATTTCACGTTGTGTTAGAGGTTTTCTAAGGGGAAAAATCTAATACCATATTAACCTTGCAGGTTTTCTAAGTGTTTTCAAGAACGTAGGAATGAATCATAGTAGTCATGAGTAGCAGCAAGTAGGATATTTCAACGTTCTGCATGTAGCATATCACTCACTTGTGTCTGAGAAAGTTGGACCGAAAACCACATAGAATTCGCATCTTTAAAAAAACCGACCAAATATGTTTAATTATTTCTAGATTCGGAAAATTTGATTGCCACTGAAGGTACTCAACAACATGACAATATTTCCCTAAGCTAGCAGCAACACTTCCAGCTGGGTGTATTATTGACCTCCAGTGAGGATCATTGCTCGTAAACAACATTTGGGAAATAGTATACTTATGGTCGTCAAAACTTGTAGGATGATGACAATAGTGACCAACTATTAAGCGTCGGAACTACCATACAACACGTATAAAGGTATCAGCGATCCATGTTGCATTTATTTGGCACCATTATGATCGTCTTAAGGTACTAAAGTTTATAACAGTAGTTTGGCCGTGCAACTCTACAGTGTATGTTCATACCATCTAATTTGCAGCTTACTGTCATTCTGTACATAGGCTGCGCAAAGTGCTACATGATTGCATCCAGTTAGCATAGCAGTCACATGAAAGTTCTGATAAATCGTTCTTAATGCTTGGCTTGATCTGTCAGTGAGGCTTTATCTCGATCGGTGTTTCTCTTCGCCGATGTGGTTTTGTCGTGAGTTATGTAGATCGTCCTCATTTCGCATTTTCTTGCTATGAGTGTAGTCTACACGACGGAATATATTTCTGTTCTTTTTCCAACACTCACTGAATTAAAATGTGAACTTAGTTTCTGAGACTCATTCAAACCATTTTCGTCACGTTATTATAATAAGCTCTGACTGTAGAACAATTATTAACATGTCATCCATAAAATAGTTCTCCAGGATAATTGTCTGATGCAATAATTATGTAATTGTGGTTAAGGCTTGCAGTATTTATTGGTTTTGAATCATTTTCCATAGCACGAATGAATAAATCTTGCACCTAAGTGTTATATAATAAAAATAAAATTTCTCATATGAAATGCAGACCGACATTCCCAAGCCAAATCGAAACGCTAACCAACCATGAGTTATATTATCACTTTTGTGTACTCCGAAAATTATACAGGTTTTCTTATTTGTGTACATTATGAAAAGCTTATAAAAATCAGTTTCAAATTCAGATTTTTCGTCTTTATTAAAAATTTGATAATGTTTAGTGTGTTAATTCGAGTGTCATTTCATATTTTTTGTTTCCCTTCAGTTAAAAATAAAAATATGATGTTACTTAAATTAAATTAATACACAGTACGTAAATAAAAAATAATTTTTCGTAGTTGTTTATTGATATTTGCTTTTTAGTTATTTGGTCATATTGTTTTTTTTTTTATTAATGATAGATGATTTTGTAGTTTCATATTCTTTGAAAATTAATAACATACTTTCTACTTTTGAGTCCGAGGAAGGATCCCTATGAGTGTTGTGTTCGTTCACTCGTAGAGATCTCTCTTCGGCCTTGAGAGTGGTACAGTTCAACACAGTACGAAGTTACGGTTGCAGAACATGTGATTCATCTGTATCTCCTGCAACTAGATGACGAAATGCAAAGGCTGGATATGTGAAAACTGAAGCAAATAAGCGAAACTTTATTCAAGATTTGACGGCGCAGAGAATACTAACTATTTGATGTTTTCCAACTTTACTCCTTACGGACAACTGTATTTAATTGTACAGCAGATCACCTCTTTCGATATGTCATAATTATCATTATAAACACCAATTAGCAAGCAATTTCACCCACAGGATGTCATAATGTGATATAGAATTAAAGATCGAAAAGGATCGATGGCATTACATTAGTTTGTAGATGAAAATCTGAGAGTTTCAAATAGTGTAACTCAGTTTCTAATTCGCGATATATAGGTATTTATTTAACTAACTCTTTTGCACAAAACACTGAAAGTATTTAAGTGACTAGTCGGAACTTTAAAATTAAAAAAAGTGTTATCTTTGTTAGAGGAACATATTACAATGCAACAAGAAATAAAACCATTGAGCACATCTAGTAGGTTGTGGTACAAAATACATATAAATATGCTTGAAATATTTTAAAGCATAATTTTAGCAAAAATACATTAGTACCATTTTTTGAAGAAAAACATGGTAAAGTCTTAGCACAAAAACTGTAGTAATCTGAATGATATTAATTTTCAAGAGATGCGAGCTTTGAATATTTTCTATATATATGCTATGATGTATGGCTGCTACTAAATGATGCTCCTAAAATCAATATTGCAGATTTGGGTTTGCATTTACTAATTGTCTAATTTGCATCATGATTCGTTATTGTATTATCGGTGTATTATGACTTTTCTCACATTCAAATGTTAATCATGAATATGTAACTCAAACATTGAAAGAAACTGAACTGCCACATAAGGTAGTATGTTGGATATACCCACGCCAACAACTGACCTTGGCCTTATATCCATTCGTATTAAACTCACGGAGTGAGAGCCAATTGAGCACAGATCTCTACAACAAGGAACAAAACATTCTTGTTTACCTTTTTTATTAAGTGGATTTTAAAGCATATTTTTTTACATTTTCACATTTAACTTTTTCGCAACTGCGAATAACTCATGTGGCATAACGCGGCAGGTCTTAATGGTTTTCTCGGGTTCATAATGTGATACTAAGTGAAATCAAACATGCTTAGTTGATGTCATAACCATTGCTAGGTGCTACGTTTAATTTCTTCAGTGGTATCTGGGTGTCTGAGCATGAGCACATAATCTGCAATCTTAGGTAGTTATCTTTGGCTGATGAACAACATATCTTCAACCTGTGTAAGTTTCTCGAATTTATGGGTTGCTATGCTGGGTCTTAATGGTAGCACAACTATACGTGATGTCGTTATTCTTTCAGATTCGAAATTTAATCAAGAATGTGTAAGTTAAAACGTAGAATGTTGAAACTGTTTCCCTTAACTCTTTATAGATATAAATAAATATTACGTAAACTACGCAAATATATAAAAAGAAATATAGGTATTTTTGTACCTCTTTCTTCCAATTCCTATACGAACGAATATAAAACTTGTGATCATTTGATTTTCTAAGACGAATCCTTAGGAAGGCTGTACACCATTGCACAACATAATTAATGATAGTTTCAGTCTTAACCCTTAAGCCCCCACATCTGAATGTTTCACGTAAACCTCGACGTGGAGTCCCACAAACTCCGAAATATAACACTAGTTAACAAATTTAAACTTTTTGTTTGTTACATGAGAAAAAACACCTGATCTTAAAGGAACTTTTTGCGCTGAATTCGAATATGCACTCGGTTTCTCTCCATCACGTACAGTTTTCCCTAACAGAGGGATTTTCGGGAAATTCCCTCAAAAATTTCCCTTTTTCAGTTATTTTATTCCCCTAGCTCCTGTCCCCTTACATATAGTAACATAGAAATTATACCTAAGTATATCTTGATTTATATTTAATAAACCCTAAAAGTTTCGTAAAAATCGCTTTGTTCTTTCTAGAGAAATAAATATATTTGTATGTATACTGTGTGCACTGTTTATTGCATATTATATAAACTAGCATATTCTATATATTTCGGATGTCGTGTGGGAGATCAGGACAAAACTTGGGCACCCAACATAATTTGTGCGTCGTGCTACGTCACTTTACTTGCATGAGCCAAAGGGAAACGGAGGTTCATGAAATTTGCTGTACCAATGGTGTGGAGAGAACCCACCAACCATCTGGATGATTGTTATTTTTGTCTCACAGTAGTTAAGGGACATTCTAAAAAATGCAAATACACAATAAGTTATCCCAACGTTAAATCCGCAATTAGACCTATTCCGCACGGGGATGAACTTCCACTTCCCGAGCCCCCTACCAACTGGGAAGAGATATGGCCAAAAGACTCTGATGATGATCATGACCTTGATGAACCATCGACATCAACATGTACATCCAAGGATCCAACATTCATCCCTGACTGTGTTCGCGAGCCACATTTCATCCGGCAATGTGAACTTAATGACCTAGTCCGTGATTTGCACCTGACAAAACAAGAGGCGGAACTTCTGGGATCAAGGCTCCAGCAGTGGGACTTATTGGATGCAGAAACGAACATATCAGTGTACAGGAAAAGGCATGTTCAATTTTCAAGCTATTTCTCAATGCAAGATAATGTGTGCGTATGTACGGATATAAATGGGTTGATGGCGGAGCTAGGAATTTCTTACGTTCCAGAAGAATGGAGGTTATTTATCGACGCGTCAAAGGTCAGCCTTAAAGCTGTCCTTTTACATAATGGAAATAAAAAACCTTCTATACCACTTGCGCACTCAGTGAAGATTAAGGAATCCTATGACACCATGTCAACTTTGCTAAATCTTATAAATTACAAGGACCATTGTTGGCAAATATGTTGTGATCTCAAGGTAGTTGGTATTTTATTAGGACTGCAGTGCGGTTACACGAAGTACCAATGTTTTTTATGTTTATGGGATAGCCGAGCTGATGACAAACATTATAAAGTGAAGGAATGGGAACCTAGAGTGAATTACGTACCTGGAGAATGCAACGTCAAATACGCTCCTTTGGTAGATGCTAATAAGATATTACTACCGCCACTTCATATCAAGTTAGGACTTATGAAAAACTTTGTCAAAGCCATGGACACATCTGGTGAAGTTTCAAGTATTTGCGAGATAAGTTCCCTAACCTGAGTGATGCTAAGATTTCAGCGGGAGTGTTTATTGGTCCCCAAATTAGGAAATTAATGCTTGATGATAGCTTTGACAGCAAGTTAAACAGTGCTGAGCTAGCTGCCTGGACAGCATTTAAGTGTGTTGTGCGCAACTTTCTGGGCAATAACAAAGCTGAGAGTTACACAGAAATCGTACAGGACATGATACAGAAATACAAAGAGTTGGGTTGTAGGATGTCTTTAAAAATCCACTTTTTGCACTCCCACCCCAGCTTCTTTCCTGCTAACCTAGGTGCTCTCAGCGACGAACAGGGGGAAAGATTCCACCAAGATATAATGGCAATGGAGAAAAGGTACCAGGGACGATGGGATCCTTCAATGATGGGGGACTATTGTTGGGGTCTTGTTAGAGAATGCAACATTTCTTAAAAAAGAAGGAAGTAGTGTACGTTTTTGTAACCCAATGGAAGTTTCATATATTGTGATAGTTTTGATTGTCTTTTCATGACCTTTTGGTACATTTGTATTATTGTTTATTGTAAATTGTCACACTTGTAAATTATATTGTATTATATTTTATATATGTGTTTGTGGTAATAAAGCAAAACGTTTTACCTCAAGTTAAGAGATCTGAAAGCATTACTATAAGGTGCAATAAACAGTACACACAGTATACATACAAACATATTTATTTCTCTAGAAAGAATAAAGCGATTATTACGAAACTTGGAGGGTTTGTTAAATATGAATCAAAGTATACTTAGGTATAATTTCTATGTTAGTATATGCAAGGGGACAAGATCTTGGGATGTAAAATAAACGAAAAGGGAAATTTTTGAGGGATTTTCCCGAAAATCCCTCTGTTACGGGAAAATCGTACGTGATGGAGAAAAACCGAGTGCATATTCGAATTCAGCGCAAAAAGTTCCTTTCAGAACAGGTATTTTCTTTTATGTAACAAAACCTTTGTTAACTAGTGTAATCTATATGTTTGTGTACGTAAAAATTACTGCTTTTAAAATTTTACTTCTTTTGCTTATTTTTAAGCGCTTTATGTATATCATAATGTATTATTATATACTTCAGGTAAAAAAAAGGTACACACTACATCAAACAAAGTTAACAATATGAGCATATTACATTGGTAGCATTTTTCATAGGTACAAGGTTTTTTTACTGTTTCTAACACAGTAGATCTAATTGTGTTTGTTAAAGATGCTGTATTTTTGTTGTTAGAAAAGAATATCAGAATACATTGAAACCAGAGCATCTTTAACAAACAAATTTGTTTATAAACCTGCAGGGCACGAACATCACTAGTGTTCCAGTATTCTACTCCTTGTCTGTTTTGTCCGTAATAAAAATCACCCGTGGCACGCTTAGCTTTAGCAGCTGAACTCTCACTGTCATTTTGTGGTATCTTTGACTTGCTTTGACTAACGGCCCTTTCATCATCCACATCCGAAAACAATACATGAGACATATTCCTACCCACATCGTTCATTATTCTTGCGACTTTCTCTGCAAATTTTGGATCAGAAGTCTTAACTGTGGACGGTGAGACATTTTCAAAGTAGAGTGTAACGAAACAATTCAATTTCGACAGATATCACAATTCAAATCCACCTTATAAGCTGGAAACAGTAAATCAGGTATGGCACAGAAATGGTACATAAACCCCGACATGGAGTTCCACGGACTTCGAGCAAACGCTCTGGCAGCACTAAAATAAATTTTCAGCACGCCCGCCCCAGATCAGCGATCAAACTCAACTGGCCAGAAGGTACTGAAAATGGCGTGGAGCTACATAAAAAATAAAAGGGTATATATATATATATATATATATATATATATATATATATATATATATATATATATATATATATATATATAGGTATTACATTACTCGCGGAGTCTGTGGGACTCCTCATCGGTGGGTAAGGGTTAAACCTTTACCTTTAAATTTTTGTCAATAATTTGTTTGATGAATTTGTCATTAATAATAATCATAGCTAGTATACTGTAATAAACAATATTTCAAAAAATAATACATATTTGTTCTTTACTCAGTAGGTGGATATAATACAAACAACTTTATTTCTTCTAAGACTGAAGCTAAAATCCATAGTTTATTAATATTTTTGTTTCGTTTAAAGTAGTCTCTTTTAAGCTATTTGCCAAGATCTATGAGCATATGTCATACAATCAAAATTCGTAAAGTACTTATAGTAGATTTTACTTTCACTCATATGATTATAAATAAATATATCGCTCAGAAACAACATAATATCAAGTAACTTAATGTTTCATCCTGTTTTAAATTATTGTAATATAGTAGCCGATATGATGATAGAAGTTCATGATGGAACATTCACGAGTATGACCAGTCAAGTACTAGTCCAGGCGCATTTGTAAGTCCGTGGGATTTTGAATGAAGGGATGTTGCGGGTAGGTGGAATATCTTTATTAGGAGGTACCTAATCATGTGGTACCAGGTGGCAAGCCGAAAACCGTGGCAGGGGACCGGGAGGGGAGAAACAAAATGGCCGCCAGTGACAGTTGTCTCACTGGCTTTAAAGTCTTATAATTTCTGCAACTTTTATATTAAAACCTTTGAAACTTGTGCAAATATGTAAATAACACATCAAACATTCCATTTTAGAACAATTTGGTGCAATAGCGACGCCATATTTTAAATATGGCGCCCTTAAATCCGAAAATTCGGTATTATTTATTTATTTTCTTTATATTCAAACGGAAATAACTCGTAAACTGCCACAGATAGGCGAAATCACCTTGAAACAAATATTGTGGGGCCGTGTAAGGGCTTTCCAACGAAGTATATGCCATTTCTGTATCTTTAAAACTAACGGAGCTAGACATGTTTATGTTACAGTATGTGTATACTTTATAGCTTTTAATATAGGGCGAGTAAAATTAGGCGAAACCTGCATTTGTAAGTTCGTGAGTTTTGTGTGAAGGATCTTTACGGGTTGAGGGAATGCCTTCACTAGAAGGTACCTAATCATGTGGTACCAGCTGGCAAGCCGAAAACCGTGGCAGGGGACTGGAAGGGGGAAACAATATGGCCGCCGCTCTCTCTCTCTTTCTGTGAAGTTTTATAATAATTTTTATTTTCAGTATTACTTCTTTGGCATTGAAAGATATTTTCTTTGTTGCAGGCATGAACAGTATAGTAGAATGAAATAAGAAAATGGAAGAGCATGAGAAAAATATCAAAAGTCATCTGCAAGTGAAGCTACCTCCTCCGACGAAGAAAATAAAATTAAGTACAAACTATTCCATGTGTATTTTTTGTCAAGAGGAAACAAAGAAACCACTTGTGAAACCCTCCAATTATGAAAAAGCGCTACAATGTATAAAATTGAGAGCAGAATGGATGGACAAAGGATACATTGAACTGAATAGACGTTTGAGTGAAGTAACAAGTGAAGATCTAAGAAATGAAAATGCATCATGGCATGCTGATTACTATAAGTACTGCACACACAAGAATATGATGGAAAGATCTAGAAGATCGTTTGAAAAAGAGCAACAGGAAATTCCCATTATACATTATGAAGACTCGGAGGCTTCAAACTCATATATTACAAGATCACAAACACCAACTTATGAGAAAACAAAATGTTTCTTCTGTGACGAAGGAAAATGAAGAAACCCGTTGTATGTCATCGCCTACGATCGATCGGGTAGTCGTTTGAAAGAAGCAGTAAGTTTGTCAAAGAATGAAGTGTTCAAAATACGATTAAGTAACTGCATTGATCCGGGAGATGCTCATGCACAGGATACATCCTATCACTAGTCTTGCTGAAATACTCATGTTGTTAACGTGTTGTGAAAAAGCGAAGGCAAGAAGGATTCTGGTCTTAGCTTTGTGAGTGAAGAGGCTACCAAAACAGAATTTATTTATTCACTAAGCAAATTCCTTCATGAAAGTCGTGTTAAGTCAATGGGTGAGGTAGAGGAACTTTATAATTCAATTGCTAAAAGCAATAATTTGAGTTACGATAAACTTCTGACTAGAAAACAGTTGAAAGCCTTGATAGAAGAAGAATTGGAAAATGTTGGTGTTGTGTTTTCCCATCCAAAGAGAAAGAAGAGCCTCAAAGAATTTCTTTAAAGATTACAAACGATATTGTTCTAGCTAACGCTGAGCAGCACTCTGATGATGTTGGAAGAAATACGAAGATTCTTTTTAAAGCAGCAGACGTTTTGAGAAAATATGCTTTCCAAAGTGAAAAGTGGTCGTTTACTGGGACTGTGGGTGAAAGTTATGTAAAGAAATCTATTCCAGAGATCTCTCATTTTTTCAAATGGTGTTTCAAAGGAGAGAATAAAATCGGATGTGAAAACGCAGATTTTGCAATCAATGAAAGAAGTCAAAGACTATCACAGACGTTCATGTACGAAATATTGTCTCCTCGTCAAGCAGTATATACAAAAGCTCTAAAGGCACTTTACGCCACACTCATGATCTACCATTTCAAGTGGCAGTTGGGCTCACTATGCACTCAGCAACACGAAGTATATTTATTGTATAGTTTTTACATCACGCAGGTCTGTCTATCGAATATAACAAAATTCTTCGTATCGAGACTCAAATAGCAAATGAAAGTATCAAGAGTATGGATTCCTCAGGTGGGCATTATATACCATCAGAACTTGTTCCAGGAAGGTTTGTGTATTGCGCGGCAGATAATATTGACTTCCAAGAATACTTGCCATATAGTAAAGGGCTCTACATGGTATTGTTATGGTTATTTATCAAGAGAAATAGGAGGAAGATATATCTTCTCATTCAGTTTGTCAGGAAAACCTACGACTGGATCACTCGATAAGATACCCGAATCAATGTCTAAAATGCTACTTTGCGTCATCTCAGGATCATTAAGACCGTCAAATCCCTCTCTGTTAAGTTCAACAAAGTCTCCAGAAGAAAGTTATGAGTTAATTCAAAGATACGAACGAGATGACATAGTCTGGATGATGGCAAGTTTGCAATTTCTCCGATCGCACGTTGATGATGATTTTGAAGATTCAGAAGAACAGTATAAGAAATCTTCTGGAAGAACTACAACAAACTCTGAATCTCCTTAGAATTCGATTCCTAACCAGACCATGTCCAAAACGAGAGTTTGTCGACTACCTTTGACTGATAGCAGTCCGACCAATGCTCCAACTCAGCTTACGTTTATGAAAAGACTTGAAGATGTTTCAAGGTCAGTTATGGGTCCAAATTCAAGACAATTGTTACATTTGATGTTGGTTTGTACAGATCTACTGTGAAACTATCGATGGCGAAGAAAGAAGAATCAAAGAAATGGATCTTACGACCCGACGAGCTTCATATACTAATGGTTATGCTACGAAGTATCGGTTCTTTTGTGGATGGAACTGGACTTGAGACATTTTTGAATGAACTTTACGATGAGAACGTACTTTCTAAAATTATTGCTGGCAAATATGTGTGGAGGGCTGTGGATGCTCATATAACATTGAGAACGGTTCTTTTCAAATTTTTCTCTGATATGTTTTTCGAAATGCATGTGGGAAGTAAAGCAGAGATTGAACAGAAAATTAATAACATCATACTAGGTTTGCAGCTTTCGAATAACGAATTAGTAAAGAAAAGTCACGAAAATAATAAAAGCAGATACAAAAAATAATACTTCGCAGTCTTTATGCAGCGTCTCAAGGGGCACAGACCATCCACATAATGTCCCAAGATACTGATATAATTGTTCTTTGTGTGTGGTAGTCTAGACACTTACCTGCCAATACGAAGTTTGTCACTGGAGTTGGAGTTAATAAGAGAATGATAGATATTCATACTATCCGTACCTCTCTTGAATCTTCTAGAGTAGAAGCCTTACTTGGATTCCATGCTATTTCAGGGTGTGATATTACTGGGGCATTTTCGAGGAAGTCAAAGAATATGTTTTGGAAAGCATTTTAAAACGCTGGAGTTGACATGCTTGCCTCTCTTGGAAACCTTGGTTCTAGTAAGTTTAATGCCGATGATGAAAGGCTAATTAAGAAGTTCATTTGCAATGTTTATGTGCTGAAAAAATCAAGATATTGGGAAACTACGATGGTGGTGAAAAGGGACATTCAAGGCTCAGGTCTTCCTCCAACCAGAGCGGCTCTTACACCTTTCATTAAAAGGTTGAACTTCAAAGTACTAGTGTGGAAAAGTGCCGGAAAATCACATTCAAATCTGCCAAGCCCACTAGATTGTGGATGGAAAGAAGAAACCAGTGACGAAAATAATATTGTTCCTGTGATGTGCACACTACCTTGCGCTCCAGAGACTGTATTGAAGTTGATTCGCTGCGGTTGCACAATAAGTAAATGTTCTTTGGCATGCAAATGTCGATCTCGGACCACGCGATGTACGGAACTATGTCTTTGTGAAGGAGATGAAGATCAGTGTGTAAACCATGACTTACGATGGGAAGATTCAGATGATAGTGATGAGACTCTCGATGACTAGTGAGAAACCATACGTGTTACATCGTAAGGGAGAAACCTTAGATATAGTATATAAGGAATGCTCAGGTGAAAAACTATCGGTGAGACATCATAAGAGAGAAACCTTAAAAGTATAGTGTAAGGAATGCTTAGGTGAGAAACCATAAGTGTGACATCGTACGGGAGAGACATTAAAAATATGATGTAAGGAGTGTTTTTTATAGTACCGATTCGGTCAGATAGAAAGTGGTTCTCTAAATAATAGATAAATGAAGTAAATCAAACCCCAAGGTTAATTTAAATGAAGTAAATCAATCTATATTATAAATAATAGTATATACTTATTAGTTACATAAACATTCTCACAAGAAAATATATTTTCTGTAGGTGTAACTCTTTTACATCCAAAACTGTGTAATAACAGGATATATTTCTAAACTAATTGTATCACAGAGCATCATATTAAAGATATTATATATAGGTACGTAAAGCCAAGGTTAATTATGTTGCATTTCTTTTAGTTTATGTTTGTGTTGTGTTGTGTTCTATTAAAACCCACAAAGTCTGACACCTACCATTACATTAACTAGTCATTTTGTGTTAGTTTTAAATATACGACATCAATCTCTCATTTTAAAGCCACCGATCTGGCCTACAAGTTTATTTCATGCCGATTCCGGCTACCTGTGGCGGTTTACAAGTTGTTTACCTTTAAATATAAAGAAATTGATAAATAATAATAATAATCTAATTTTGATACTGAAGCACGCCATATTTAAAATATGGATTCGCTATGGCACCAAATTGTTCTAAAATAAAATTTACAATGTATTATTTACATTTTTGCACAATCACGAAAATTTTAATATATAATTTGTAGAAGTTATAGCACTCTACAACCAGACAGACGAATTTCACCAGAGGCCATATTGTTTCCCCCTTCCAGTCCCCTGCCACGGTTTTCGGCTTGCCACCAGGTACCACATGATTAGGTACCTTCTAGTGAAGGCATTCTCTGAACCCGTAAAGATCCTTCACACAAAACTCACGAACTTACAAATGCAGGTTTCGCCTAATTTTACTAGCCCTATATTAAAAGCTATAAGGTATACACATACTGTAACATAAACATGTCTAGCTCCGTTAGTTTTAAAGATACAGAAATGGCATATACTTCGTTGGAAAGCCCTTACACGGCCCCACAACATTTGTTTCAAGGTGATTTCGCCTATCTGTGGCAGTTTACGAGTTATTTCCGTTTGAATATAAAGAAAATAAATAAATAATACCGAATTTTCGGATTTAAGGGCGCCATATTTAAAATATGGCGTCGCTATTGCACCAAATTGTTCAAAAATGGAATGTTTGATGTGTTATTTACATATTTGCACAAGTTTCAAGGTTTTAATATAAAAGTTGTAGAAATTATAAGACCTTAAAGCCAGAGAGACAACTGTCACTGGCGGCCATTTTGTTTCTCCCCTCCCGGTCCCCTGCCACGGTTTTTGGCTTGCCACCTGGTACCACATGATTAGGTACCTCCTAATAAAGATATTCCACCTACCCGCAACATCCCTTCATTCAAAATCCCACGGACTAGGAAATATTGACATATGTTCCTGGACTATACGTAGTATTAACTCCTTGATAAATACCCATATTTCCTTGTTTTGATGAATTACTGCACACTAGTATGTACCGATACCTATTTTTCCATACTCTCTCATTTCCTTTTCTTGATATAAAATTATGACTTTTATTTTTATTCCGTTACTAGGTGTCTTTCCCTTATGCATACTTGATTTTACGTAATTTTTGTGACCACTATCGAAATCGTTAATTAGGACACAGATGGTAAAATAAAATTGTTGAAATATGAATGCTAATTTATTTTGCCATTTCACTTAGAAGTATGCAAATTAGACAATAAATAGTGCTTATTCAAACTTATGAAATAAAACGCAAAATATAAACGCTTGCACATATATGAAGATTGTTGTCATAACACATTTCAAACACAATTATAAACATCAAATATATCCGCAAAATAACTGATATTTTATATCATAGACAAGAAATCATAGTATACACATGTTTATTCTAAATATTTGTGTTCCAGCATCGCGTTCCTAAATTTCTTGTGGGCGATATACATTGTTTTTATAGGAAATTGGCTCCTTGGAAACATACGTACTCGTTCCAGAGTTCTTGCCATTACTCGAAACAATGCAGAAATTCATGTTTGGATATGTTCCAAAGTTAAGCCGTTACGTTTGTTTGCATGTGTTCTACGCTGGTGAGACGGATATATTTGAGGTCCCTTTTGAACTTGGGAAGAGCCAGAAATCCGTCAATTTTACTGGTGCTAAATAAGCGGATTTCTGGGTTTTCCTCAAGATAAAACAAGTTCTCGAATATAACGATGTTGCCTCCGTAGAAGAGATAGAAACGAGGGCGACAGTTGAACTTCGAAATACACTAAACAGGATTTTCATCGTTGTTCCCTGGAATGGCAAGAACGTTGTATCAACTGTGTGTCTGCATTCTTAAGGATCCTAGTTTGAAGGCGATTAAGAGATTGTTTACTTATATTCCGGTAATATATACAACGAAATGCCGGGAATATTTTGTGCTTCTCTTATATATCCTCCTCAGTCCTGGGGAAAATTTTTTTGTCTCAAATTTCTAATTTTCTTTTAGATATATTTAATATAGACCCTAAATGATCGTAAAATGACCCCAAAATTTTAGTGTTTATGGTAGGTTACGAGTAATGCCATGTCCCTTCTTGTAGAGAACATTCACGTTTACAGGTTTACTGTACTATCCACGAAAGTATAAATGACGTATTACTCTTACATATGTCTTCCATGCCTTTTATGATTAACTAAACTTATCTTCAGTATTTAAAAAAAAAACAACTCTAACTAAAAATAAAGGTATTTACCAACACCTGCTCGCTGAAATTCCATTCTTTTTGATTACTACATATTTCCAACACATTTGAGAAGCGACGAACAAAACTTTAACGCAAAAGATGCATGACATTACGTACTGACATCTATCACTCTTTACTAGACATGTTTAAAAAATGAGTTATTTCATGTTTTCATGTCCCTTGTAGGGGACGTTAGGACCAAGGAGGATATATATTAAAAGGAAGTCATATTCATATGCTGACCATGGAAACCCTCACTGATTTTAGTGTTTCATGATCAGTATTAATGATTTTGTAGCAAGTCACTTATGAAGTGTGTTACGCTCCTTTTAGGTTACAAGTTTTTGAAAAATGTAAGTACGCTTTTTCTTAAATATTTCGAACTATATACGCCATTAAGATTTTTTTACAACTGAAGTAGTCTTTATATACAGATAAAACGTTAGTGTATAGTTTGTTCGTTTTGAATACTATCCGCCATATGCAGAATCGTTTTGAAGTATGATTAGTCGCATACTAAAGTCCAGACTACTACAGGAAACATATGTAAGTCGAACTCTTTAGTATGGCACTAATCACGCAACAACACGACTCTGCATAAGGCCCTATATTACTCTTAATTCACCAAATATTATTTTTCCTTCTTGAAAACTGGTAATGTCTACACTGCGGCTGGGTTTTTGCTATGAGTAAGGGCTACGAACATATGGAATATTAGAACAAAATAATATATTCATGGAATTTGTAATGTTTCTCTTATTGCAATGATTTATTACCTAAAGGCCAATTACTTACAAGAATACATATTCATTCAAAAATTTGCAAAAAAAAAAAAAAAAGAAAAAACATGTGCATGTTTTTATTCGGGGTTCTTATGTTTCCTCATACTTTCTTCATTTCACTACTTCATTCATTTTTAATCATAACCGTTTCTTTCGCTGCACGGCATAACATTGGGACTTAAAACTTCAAGATTTTCATTCAAAAACTTTGTGCCTGAAATATTATGAAGGGGGGACCTACCTGTTTTAAGCAGACTATTTGGATGAAAACATTTTTGGTTAGTACAATCTTTTCGTACATTTTTATTTCTTGCTACTTTGTGCTTACAGATTAATGTGCACATCTGGTTTACAATCTTATTACCAATTGAATTGCTCGCCGCAATGTTTTTTTAATTTATAATCGCTCTAATGTAATATGGTGTACCAAGTGGTAATTCGTGTTTCGTGCTTACTTTAGATTGTAATTATTTCGATATAAATTTGAAGTTATACACTTTTATCTAGTAGATATTTGTAAACTGTATATAATAATATCAACCTATTTCTATTATTAACTGTAGAAGAAACACAAGTGAACAGTGAACTATAAGAGGACCATGTTCATTGCTTTCCATATTTTGTTTCAAGTTGTTGATTAAAACTTCCAACAATATATCTTCGTATTACCTTTTATTGTGGGAACTTTGGGATATATTAATCAGTAGTAAGTGTTGCAATATTTAAATGCAGAACATACTAATAGTTATTACAGTACATTAAAAAGAAGGATACCATTCACAATATTCCTCCTGCTGGGTTCTTTGGGGTTATTTTTAGTATAGTTCGACGATTCTTCTGTGTTATTCAAGCACATAATATTTATCTTGTTGCAGCAGTGTGGTTTTCCGTTCACCGATACAGGATATATTTGTGCTGTGCAGCATTCATTCGTTTCAACTGATTGAAATGAAGGCCGGCATTGGTGGTAGCAGAATTGTGTTCACATTCAAGGTGATCTCCTCGTAGTAACACTGCACACATAGTATTAATTTTTTTCGATACTGCACTTTGTGACGACGAGTAATGGAACTTGATACTTGTTCAGCCATTTATTTATTTATTTATTTATTTATTTTTTGCACATTCTATAACACTTCCCATCGCATGAGAGAATGTGTAGCAAGCAACATGTATTACGTGGATTTTGAACCAGATGTTCACATATTTTCACTTTTTGTTTGATTTCAGCTTGAGATAAATCATGTGGTACAACGCTCCAGGTCTTTATGGTTTTCCCGAGTTCATAATGTGACACTACGTATAGTGTAACATGTTGTGTTTATTTGACAATCGTTTTATGGTGGTACATGAATTTTCTTCAGCGGTGTGTGATCATGACCACATATTGTCTAACCTTAAGCACCTGGACCTTGGCTGATCAATAGTATATCTTGAACCTGTATAATCTTATGGAACTTATGTGTTAGTGTGCTGTCGCTTACTGGTCACAATTGTGGGGGAACATATGCATTCTCCGTTCCCGAAAAAAACTTCACGATAATTATGCTATTTTGAAAGATAATAGATATCTTATTCATACAGAAATATCTCTTAAGACCTGGTTTGTTGAACATCGGGATGAGCACATCCCCAGGATCTGAACATGTTTGGACACCATTCGCACGATATCAGGACATTAATACCGCGCAGATTTACGTCTACATCGCATCTCAGGAAACTAGCGAACGCAGTCGCAACATGCGGACTAGAATAATATTCCCACTAATTATTATCCTTGACCTTTATGGTTTCATTGCACGTTGTGTTACAGTTTTTCCAATTGTAAAAGTTTCAGATGCCATGTTAATCTTGTACTTCAAAGATGAAGTGTTTTCAAGAACGTGGAAGGGAATCACAGAAGCCACAAATAGTAGCAAGTAGTATATTTCCACGTTCAGCATGTAGTATGTACTAACATAAGTTGTATGCGAGGAAATTGAATTAGACACATGTATTGGATTCGTATAAAAAAGACCAAACGTGTTTAATACTGCCCATATTCGAAACATCGATCACCAGAGAAGATATTGAACATTATCGCAATATTCCCCAATTCAAGCATCAACAGTTTGAGCTAGGCGCATGATCGCCTTATATTGGGCATTATTACAAGTAAAGAAGGTTTACATCAGAGTAAACTCATAGTTCTCTAAAATAGTAGCATAATCACAGTAGTGACCGCACTGGTAAGAGTAGTTGATTAGTTGATTTTAGTTTAGCGTCCCTTTCAGCAGCAAGGCTATATGAGACGTGGACCTACTGATTAACGTGAAATCCGAACTATATGATCTCCTGTCGGGAATCTAACCCGGGTCTTCCACTCCAAAGGCGCGTACGCTAACCGCTTAGCCAGGAAGGAGCTCGACTGGTAAGAGTAGTAGCTACCATACAACACGTATAAAGATACCAGCGACCCATCTTGCATTTCCACGGCACCATTGGGATTGTATTAAATTACTGACATTCATAAAAGAAGTTTCGCCAGTGCAACTCTACAACCTATTTACATATCATCTAATTTGAAGTTAACTGTCATTGTGGACATAGGCTGTGGAATATGGTACATGATTTCGTTAAAATTGTACCGCAGTCACAAGGCAGTTCTGAAAAATTGATTTAAATGCTCGGCTTGATCAATCACTGACGTTTTTTTCTCGATCAGTGTTTCCCTTCGCCGATGTGGTTTCGTTTTGAGTTCCGTAAGTTCTCCGCACTTTGCATTTCTTTTACTACGAATATAATCTACACGTCAAAATAGATTTTGGTTGTCTTTCCAACACTTACTGAATTGAAATGTCAATTCTGAGACCTAATTCAATCCTATTTTAGTTATGTTACCATTTTCAGATGCGACTGTGGAATAATAATTAACATGAAATCCAGAAAATAGTTCCAGAATAATTGTATGACAGGAATAATTATGTAATCATGAGTAAGTTTTACCGTGTTTAATTGGTTTGCGTTCTTTCAGAGTAGCTTGAATCAAATAAGGCTTGCATCTAAATGTTGCAAACACAAATAAAATGTATCAGTGGAAATGTAGTCCGAGATTCCCAAGACACAAACGAAACTAACAAATCGTGAAAGATATTAACACTCTTGGATATTGTGATAATTATGAAGGTTTTCTTCTTGCTTGTGCGTAAAGAATAGCTTACAATATATAATTTTTCCATTCTGAGATTCATGCTCAATATTATAAGTACTTGAAATTTTTTAGTTTGTTAATTTGAGTGACATTTCATATTTCCGTTTTCGGTCAGTTAACAACAAAAATATAATATTGCATTCGTAAAATTAGTACACAATAGATAATTAACACATTATTAATATATAGTTTTCGTTCATTGATATTTATTATTTTATTCATTAACCTGATGGATAGACGATTTTTGAGTTTCAGATTGTTTAAAAATTAATAACATAATATCTACTTTTTGGTCCAAGGAAAGCTTCCAATGAGTGTTGTGTTCGCCCACTTGTTGGAGAACTTCTCCTTGGTCTTAAGTATTGTAAAGCTCAGCACAATACGAAGTTATGGATGCGGAGCATGTGATTCCTTTGTATCTCTTGCATCTAGATGACGAAATGGAAATTCTAGATATGTGAAAACTGAATCAAATAAGCCGAACTGCATTCAAAGTTTGATGGCGTAGAAAATACTTACGATTTCATGTTTTCCAACTTATCAGTTTCGGGCTACTGTATTTAATTTTAGAGCAGAGCGTCTCTTTCGAATTATCATAATCATGATTTTAGACATTCATTTGCAATCAATTTCAACCATATTATGTTAAAAGCAATGGCATTACATTAGCTTGTAGATAGAAATCTGAGAGCTTCAAACAGTGTAGCCTCATTTTCTATTTCCTCTTGCTTAGTTTTTAGTTTTTTTTTCTCTTTATACATAAAGAAAGCGCTGTGGGCCTTAGGGTTCCCTCCTTGGTAGTATTAAGGGGCTACTCACCGCATACGCTAACTGTTATACTTCAGTGTCCCGGCTATTTATTTTATTTTCCTTTGAAACAATTTTGGTATTACAGCATGCATTGGCACTCTGAGCTGTTATTCGGGTGCAGTACTGCCAACTGCATATTATAAAAATTTAGTATATACATTTTTTCTGGTTATTTTTACTACCTAAAATTTTATTTTCTATTACTTTATTCCTTCAAACACCCAACATACAGATATATATATATATATATATATATATATATATATATATATATATATATATATATATATATATATAAAGAGAGAGAGAATCGAGTTTCAAAAATGATGGGAAAGAATTATGCTGTTGCACCTCTGGTGTTATCAGGTATTTTTAATCATAAAATCTACAAGCAGCAGACTGCAACACTAACTGAAGACGCATATTTCATAGGAAATTGCCAGTTCGTTATTATGTGGCAATGATTCTATGGGGGAATTTGCAGCAGCATTGGAACAATGGCAAGTCGTGCTCTTGGCCAAAGTTCAATTGAAAAACTCTAAAATTAATCTGATAGAAGGTAGTGAGCTCGAATGCAACTTGGTGGAAATAATCCTGTCAGAATTTGATGCAAAAGACAGAGATTTGAAAATTTTATTTGATAATGCAAATGGAACAAATGGAGACAGTAGTACGTTTTTTTTTTGCAATGAATCCCTTGTAATATTCATGATTTATGATACACACCCAGATAAGCCCAGATCCATCACCAATTGCATTGTTTGATGAACCTTGTGGGAGTGTGCACTATCCTGCAGAAAATGAACACCATTGCTCACTTTTCTCAGATGATTTTTTTCTTCAGAGCCTCCATCAGCTCAATCAAATAGTTGGAGTAAACCCCAGTTTTGATGGTTTCAACCTTTCTGAAGATATTTGATAAGGGTGACACCGTCCTTATCCCAAAACACCGAAGCAAGCACCTTCCCAGTTGATCTTTGGCTTCGGAACTTCTTTTGTCAGGGAGATCTACTGTAGCGCCACTCCATGGATTGCTGTTTAGTCTCTGGATCATAATAGTGCAGCCATGTGTCATATTCTGTCACCAGACTGCGCAAGAACTCACCAGGGTTTTGAAACTTTTGCAAAATTTCCTGTGACATCTCCACCCGTGTTCTTTTCTCGTCAGCATTCAAACATTTTGGGATCCCTTTGGCACTGATCTTTCGCATGTCGAAATATTCTGCTGTTATGACACCCGCACGCTCACGCTATATCCCCACACAGTGTCAATAATGTAAATAATAATCTGACATTTATTGACAGAGTGACAACGGAAAACATCGAAAAAATGCATGGCATGACAGCAATGTTTTTGATCGATGTGCGCCTATCCTCCAAGATCATGCCATGCATTTTGTCGATGTTTTCCGTGGTCATTTCACTTGAAGGCCTGCCTGAGCGAGGTTCATCTTCAGTCTCAGGATGACCTGACCCACTTCGCTACTGTTGTATATCCACTGTTCCCCGAAAGAATCCTGCAAGGCTTTTTGAAGTCCCATAGAGGATTTGTCTTGCAGCACGAAAAACTTGATGACACTGCAAAGCTCATTCTTCTCAAATTTCATTAGATCCTCCGCCATATCTTACAGAATCTGTAACAAAGGAAAGAACAATGATAAAGTGATCATATACAGGATGAGAGGTTCACAATATATGATCTTTCTAATGACTGCAGCACTGACTGATGTGATTATAGAAGTGTCTAATATATTTCATGAGAGGACGTTCAAGAATCTGAGCAGTCAAGTGTATCGTGTGAACTCATAGAAAAATTTTCATGTTTTCTTGTATCGATGAAGTACCCGTTTTTCTCAATTATACGGATTATTTTCCATGTTTCTTGCTATAAAATTACAATTTGTGTTGTCATTCTACTACTAACTGTGTTCCCTTTATTTATGTGGAACTTCACATAAATTATTTTGATGACCAAAATCGGAATCTTTAATTAGGACACATATGGTAAAATCATTTATGTTGAAATGTCAATAATAATTTATTTTTGCACTTCAACTAGAAGTAGTATAAGTAGGCGTTAAATATCGATTATTCATTTTATCAAATAAAACGTAATAAAAATACTTACCAATATATGGAGACTGCTTTCATAAAATATTTTAAATGTAATCATAACCATCAAATATATTCTCAAAATAACTGTTCTTTCAATCTTACTTTGGAAAGAAATCAAAATATAAACACCTTTCCAAGTATTAACTAATATTTTTATTCAAATATTTGAGTACGCGTATCGCGTTGCTGTAGTTTTTTTTGGAGGGGGGTTGGGGGTAGTTTCCATATATACAAAGTCGTAATATACTATTTGAACAAGCTTGGGGAGCGGTTTGGGTACAAAACCTCGCGGCCAGAACCTCGCGGCGACAACCTCGCGGACCAAAACCTCGCCTGGCCAAAACCTCGCCTCCCAAAACCTCGCGGCCCAAAATCTCGCCAGGCCGAAACCTCGCCTGGCCAAAACCTCGCCGCCCAAAACCTCGCGGGCCAAAATCTCGCCGGGCCAAAACCCCGCCTGGCCAAAACCTCGCCGCCCAAAACGTCGCGGGCCAAAATCTCGCGGGGCGAAAACCTCGCCTGGCCAAAACCTCGCCACCCAAAACCTCGCGGGCCAAAATCTCGCCGGGCCAAAACCTCGCGCCCCAAAATATCGCCATACCCAAAATCTCGCCTGACCAAAATGTAAATGTTCCAACAGATGATAAGAATGACGGTATAAAAGACGCTGTTTCAGAAGAAGTATCACGGGTATTTGACCAAGTCCCGCGATACCATGTGAAAATTCTATTTCTGTATTAGAGGATTTCAATGTGAAGGTAGGGCGACAGGATGTTTTTAAACTGGTTATAGGGAAAGGAAGTCTGCATAAGGAAAGTAATGACAACTAACGAGGTTAGTTTCGTGAACTTTGGAACATCCAAAAACTTAAAATTTTAACAAAAATCTAATAATATTTATGAAAATATGAAACAATATATGAGTTTTTACGACGTCCCTTGATTATGTCCTGTAGGTTAAAGGAGACGTAGATGACCAGGATGAAGGAAATGATCGAATAAAGAAAGTGGGAGGAAACGGGAATAACTCGAGAAAGCCCACGCACACGATGTTTTGTATATTATTATTATTATTATTATTATTATTATTATTATTATTATTATTATTATTATTATTATTATTATTATTATTATTATTATTATTATTATTATTATTATTATTATTATTTGTAACGTGGAATTGCATATTAGGAAACACATTGGGTAAATTTTAAAGAAAAGTTTCATTCGCGGCGAGGTTTTGGCACGGCGAGATTTTGGGCGGCGAGGTTTTGGCCCGGCGAGATTTTGTCCCGCGAGGTTTTGGGCGGCGAGGTTTTGGCCACGCGAGGTTTTGGGCGGCGAGGTTTTGGCCGCGCGAGGTTTTGGGCGGCGAGGTTTTGGCCCGGCGAGATTTTGTCCCGCGAGGTTTTGACCACGCGAGGTTTTGGCTCGGCGAGATTTTGTCCCGCGAGGTTTTGGGCGGCGAGGTTTTGGCCACGCGAGGTTTTGGCCCGGCGAGATTTTGTCCCGCGAGGTTTTGGCCGGCGAGATTTTGGGCGGCGATGTTTCGGCCGCGAGATTTTGTCCGTATACCTGGGGAGCTGATTCTTGACTCCGAGATTAGCAAAAATGTCCTCTGGATCTTTGGTCAGTGAGGGATGGTTTTCGAGAAATCGTCAGAAAATCAACTTCAGAGGGCTGTATCTCAAAAACAACGCAACGTAGAGAGTGCCGCATAGAACATGACACCCGAGGTCATACTTGCTCCATTAAAAAATATATATTTCAAAACTCCGCAAGATAGTTGCGAGGTATTCCCCAAAGTAACTTGTGGATTCCCTGCAACCTGGCAAGTAATAACTATGTTCCTTTGGGGAGACCCTCGCACACATCTTGCAGATATATACAGAGTGTTAAGGATCTATACCGACAAACTGTAAGAGGTGATTACGCCATCAAAATAAGAAAAAAAAAGTTCATATAGATCTATCGCAAAAAGCGCATAGTATCAGAGCTAGGACTGTCCAAAATCGCGAAAAGGTTTGGGTACAAAACCTCGCGGCCAGAACCTCGCGGCGACAACCTCGCTGACCAAAACCTCGCCTGGCCAAAACCTCGCCTCCCAAGACCTCGCGGCCCAAAATCTCGCCAGGCCGAAACCTCGCCTGGCCAAAACCTCGCCGCCCAAGACCTCGCGGGACAAAATCTCGCCAGGCCAAAACCCCGCCTGGCCAAAACTTCGCCGCCCAAAACGTCGCAGGCCAATATCTAGCAGGGCCAAAACCTCGCCTGGCCAAAACCTCGCCACCCAAAACCTCGCGGGCCAAAATCTCGCCGGGCCAAAACATCGCGCCCCAAAATATCGCCATACCCAAATTTTCGCCTGACCAAAATGTAATGTTCCAACAGATGATAAGGATGACGGTATAAAAGACGCTGTTTCAGAAGAAGTATTACGGGTATTTGACCAAGTCCTGCGATACCATATGAAAATTTTATTTCTGTGTTAGAGGATTTCAATGTGAAGGTAGGGCGAAAGGATGTTTTTAAACTGGTTATAGGGAAAGAAAGGAAAGTAATGACAACTAACGAGGTTAGTTTCGTAAACTTTGGAACATCAAAAAAACTTAAAATTTTAACAAAAATCTAATAATATTTATGAAAGTATGAAATAATATATGAGTTTTTACGACGTCCCTTGATTATGTCCTATAGGTTAAAGGAGACGTAGATGACCAGGATGAAGGAAATGATCGAATAAAGAAAGTGGGAGGAAACGGGAATAACCCGAGAAAGCCCACGCGCACGATGTTTTGTATCTCATTATTATTATTATTATTATTATTATTATTATTATTATTATTATTATTATTATTATTATTATTATTATTATTATTATTATTATGCGTAATGTCGAATTGCATATTAGGAAACACATATTAGGAGGTTTTGGGAGGCGAGGTTTTGGCCCGGGGAGATTTTGTCCTGCGAGGTTTTGGACGGCGAGGTTTTGGCCACGCGAGGTCTTGGGCGGCGAGATTTTGTCCCGCGAGGTTTTGGGCGGCGAGGTTTTGGCCACGCGAGGTTTTGGGTGGCGAGGTTTGGGCCACGCGAGGTTTTGGCCCGGCGATATTTTGTCCCGCGAGGTTTTAGCCGGCGAGATTTTGGGCGGCGATGTTTCGGCCGCGAGATTTTGTCCGTATAACCTGTCCAAAATCGCGAAAAAGCCAAATTTCAAGAGATCCTATTTCGAATTGGAGGAATTGTGATTGACAGTCCTTATATGCATGCGCATTACAAAAATTCATATTCCATTATTATTCAATGGGTGTACAGTGTATTCCCTGCAGAGTGAAATACCTTGACATACCATCAACCGAATTTTGAGATATGATTTGACTTTATGATTGGTCCAAAGTAGGCGAACGATAAGCCCTGACTGCAGTAAACACAGATTCATATGGCGGAATGTCAGAAGTGTTAAAGATGGTTAGTAGCACAATGTCTCGTTCTCACGAAAGCGCATGCTGCAATGTTTTCTTTCACGCGTATAAATGAAGAAAACATGATATATACCATGACGAATTACATAGCATCACACGTTATTCCGAGCACAGAAAAACATGGAGCTGCCGATTCCTAACACTTTCGATTTTCTTCCGAAACATTGAATGTCCATTGCTGTCAAGGCTTACCTCCTACCACTTTGGACCCTTCTTGAAATCAGGGTTAATCTGAATACTCAACTGAGAGCATATCTGAGAATTGCACTCTGTAGGGAATACCCTGTACACCTATTGAAAGATGACGAAAGATGCGCTTTTGGATTGTGCATGCCTGGCTTTCTTTACGTGACCATCATCCACAGGTTTTGGAATTCGAAATAGGGCCTGTCGAAAATTTTCTTTTTCGCGATTTTGGACAGCCCCAGCTCTGAAACTATTCACTTTCCGAAATATATCCATATAAACTTTTTCTCTTGATTTGATGTGAGAAATCAGATCTTACAGTTTGTCCGTATAGTTCATTAACACCCTATAAATATACTATGTGATCAAAGGTATCCGGAAACCCCAAAACACGTTTTTCGTATTAGGTGCATTGCGCTGCCACCTAGTGGCAGGTACTCATTATCAGCGACCTCAGTAGTCATTACACATCGTGAGAAAGCCGAATGGGGCGCTCCACGGAACTCACGGACTTCGAACGTGGTCAGGTGATTGGGGGTCACTTGTGCCAGAAGTATGTATGCGAAATTTCCACACTCCTAAACATCCCTAGGTCCACTATGTCTGATGTGATAGTAAAGTGGAAACGTGAAGGGACACGTACAGCACAAAAGCGTACAGGTCGACCTTCTTTGTAGGCTGACAGAGACCGCCGACTGTGGAAGAGGGTCGTAAAGTGTAATAGGCAGACATCTTTCCAGACCATCACACAGGGATTCCAAACAGCATCAGGATCCACTCCAAGTACTATGACAGTTAGGAGTGAGATGAGAACACTTGGATTTCATGGTCGAACGGCTGCTCATAAACCATACATCACGCAGGTAATTGCCAAACGACGCCTCGCTTGGTGTAAGCAGCGTAAACATTGGACGATTGAACAGTGGAAAAACGTTGTTTGGAGTGAAGAATCACGGTACACAATGTGGCGATCCAATGGCAGGGTGTGGGTATGGCGAATGCCCGATGAACGTCATATTTCAGCGTGCGTAGTGCCAACAGTTAAATTCGGAGGTGGTTGTGTTATGATGTGGCCATGTTTTTCTTGGAGGGGGATTCCTCCTTGTTGTATTGCGTGTCACTCTCACAGCACAGGCCTCCATTGATGTTTTAAGCATCTTCTTGCTTCCCACTGTTGAAGAGCAATTCGGGTATGGCGATTGCACCTTTCAACACGATCGAGCACTTATTCAACACGATGAGTGTTACTTCATATTTTAGTTTCCCTTGAGATAAAAACAAAAATATGATGTTACTTAAATTAAATTAATACACAATACGTAAATTAAAAATAATTTTCCGTAGTTGTTTATTGATATTTGCTTTTTCGTTATTTGATCTTATTGTTTTTTATTAATGATAGATGATATTTTAGTTTCAGATTGTTTAAAAATTAATAACATACTTTCTACTTTTGAGTCCGAGAAGGATCCTTATGAGTGGTGTGTTCGTTCACTCGTGGAGATCTCTCTTCGGCCTTGAGAGTGGTACAGTTCAACACAGTACGAAGTTACGGTTGCAGAACATGTGATTCATCTGTATCTCCTGCAACTAGATGACGAAATGCAAAGGCTGGATATGTGAAAACTGAAGCAAATAAGCGAAACTGTATTCAAGATTTGACGGCGCAGAGAATACTAACTGATTGACGTTTTCCAACTTTACTACCTACGGGCAACTGTATTTAATTGTAGAGCAGTGCGTCTCTTTCGATATGTCATAATTATCATTATAAACACCGATTAGCAAGCAATTTCACCCATAGGATGTCATAATGTGATATAGAATTAAAGATCGAAAAGGATCGATGGCATTACGTTATTTTGTAGATGGAAATCTGAGAGTTTCAAACAGTGTAACTCAGTTTCTAATTCACGATATATATAGCTATTTATTTAACTAACTCTTTTGCACAAAACACTGAAAGTATTTAAGCGACTAGTCGGAAATTTAAAATTAAAAAAAGTGTTATCTTTGTTGGAGGAACATATTACAATGCAACAAGAAATAAAACCATTGAGCACATCTAGTAGGTTGCGGTACAAAATACATATAAATATGCTTGAAGTATTTTTATGTATAATTTTAGCAAAAATACACTGGTACCATTTTTTTGAAGTAAAACATGCTAAAGTCTTAGCACAAAAACTGTAGTAATCTGAATGATATTAGTTTTCAGGAGATGCGAGCTATGAAAATTTTCTATATATATTCTATGATGTATGGCTGATTCTAAATGATGCTCCTGAAATCAATATTGCAGATTTGGGTTCGCATTTACTAATTGACTAATTTGCACCATGATTCGTTATTGTGTTATCGATGTATTATGATTTTTTCACATTCAAATGTTATAATAAATGTTATGTTATAATGTTATAATAAACCTGTAACTCAAACATCGAAAGAAACTGAACTGCCACATAAAGTAATATGTTGGATATACCCACGCCAACAACTGAACTTGGCAATATATCCATTCGTATTAAACTCACGGAGTGAGAGCCAATTGAGCACATATTTCTACAACAAGGAACAAAACGTTCTTATTTGCCTTTGTTATTACGTGGATTTTAAAGCATTTGTTTGCACATTTTCACAATTAATTTCTTCGTAGCTGGGAATAATTCAGGCAGTTAACGTTGGCTGATCAACAACATATCTGCAACCTGTGTAAGTTTCTCGAACTTATGGGTTGCTATGCTGGGTCTTACTGGTAGCACAACTATACGTGATGTTGTCATTCTTTCAGATTCGAATTTTAATCAAGAATCTGTAAGTTAAAATGTAGAATGTTGGAACTGTTTCCCTTAACTCTTTATAGATATAAATAAATATTACGTAGACTACGCAAATATATAAAAAGAAATATAGGTATTTTTGTACCTCTTTCTTCCAATTCCTATACGAACGAATATAAAATTTGTGATCATTTGATTTTCTAAGACGAATCCTTAGGAATGCTGTACACCATTGTACAACATAATTAATGATAGTTTCAGTCTTAACCCTTAAGCCCCGACGTCAGAATGTTTCACGTAAACCTCGACGTGGAGTCCTACGAACTCCGAAATATAATCTATATGTTTGTGTACGTAAATTACTGTTTTAAAATGTTACATCTTTTGCTTTTTTTAAGCACTTTATGTATATTATAATGTATTATTATATACTTCAGTTAAAAAAAGGGTACACACTACACCAAAAAGTCAACAAAGTTAACAATATGAGCATATTACATTGGTAGCATTTTTCATAGCTACAAAGTTTATTTACTGTTTCCAACAAAAAAGTGCTGTATTTTTGTTGTTAGAAAAGAATATCACAATACATTGAAATCAGAGCGTCATTAACAAACACAATTGTTTATAAACCTGCAGGGCACGAACATCACCAGTGTTCCTGTATTCTACTCCTTGTCTGTTTCGTCCGTAATAAAATTCACCCGTGGCACGCTTAGCTTTAGCAGCTAAACTCTCACTCTCATTTTGTGGTATCTCTGACTTGCTTTTACTAACGGCCCTTCATCATTCACATCCGAAAACATTACATGAGGCAAATTCCTACCTACATCGTTCATTATTCTTGCGACTTTCTCTGCAAATTTTGGATCAGAAGTCTTAACTGTGGACGGTGAGACATTTTCGAAGTAGAGTGTAACGAAACAATTCAATTTCGACAGATACCACAATTCAAATCCACCTTATAAGCTGGAAACAGTAAATCAGGTATCGCACAGAAATGCTAAATAAACCCTGACATGGAGTTCCATGGACTTCGCTCAAACGCTCTGGCAGCACTAAAATAAATTTTCAGCACGCCCGCCCCAGATCAGCGATCAAACTCAACTGACCAGAAGGTACTGAGAAGGGCGTGGAGCTACGCAAAAAATAAAAGGACATATATATTTGGTCTAGGAATTAATTCGTGCGGGTGGACAAGAGATGGCGCAACGAACGGAGCGTCCCACAGTTCCGTGTATCCACACATGTGTTGCAAACCCCTGTCATCGCGTATCGTTCATAGTATAGGGCAGTGGATTAAAGCGTCAACAACACCAGTTTGTAGTTAAGTGAACATGGCGCAATTTGTGCCTGATAAAGTGTTTTTGGGGGTGTCTTGCTGCATTACTTTAACATGCAGAAAAGTGCGACTGAAAGTCATCGTATTTTGGTGGAAGTGTATGGTGACCATGCTCTAGCTGAGCGAACGTGTCAGAAGTGGTTTGCACGGTTTAGAAGTGGTGATTTCGGCTTGGCAGACCAAGGGCGAGCTGGACAGCCAAAAAAATTTCAAGACGAAGAATTGACAGCATTGCTCGAGCAGGATTCGTGTCAAACGCAGGAACAACTTGCAGCAGCATTAGGCGTTGATCAAACAACAGTCTCCAAACGCTTGAAAGCCATGGGAATGATTCAAAAGATGTCACATTGGGTTCCACATGAATTGAAAGACAGAGACGTTGAAAGACGAAAAACCATTTGCGAATTGCTGCTTCAACGACAGAGAAGAAAGGGGTTTCTGCATCGAATTATTACGGGTGATGAGAAGTGGATCCATTACGAGAACCCTAAACGAAAAAAGGCCTGGGTGAAACCAGGTGAACCAGGTCCATCACAACCAAAACGAGATATTCACTGTGCAAAGGTTATGCTGTGCATAAGGTGAGATATGAAAGGTGTGGTGTACTATGAGCTGCTGCAACCGGGTGAAACTATGAATGGAGAAAGTTATCGACGACAATTAATGCGTTTGAAGCAAGCTCTGGCCAGAACACGACCAGAATGGGAGAACAGACATGATAAACTTATTGTTCAACATGATAACGCTCGCCCACATGTCGCAAAACCGGTCAAAACCTATTTAGAAAATGTCGGATGGGAAGTTTTACCCCACCCGCCGTATTCACCAGACGTTGCTCCTTCGGACTACTACTTGTTCGATTGCATGAACAACGATTTGATTGGACAGCGGTTTACTTCTTCAGAAGATATCGAAACATGGGTCTCTGACTGGATCGCTTCCAAGGATGAGGACTTATTTCGCCACGGAATCCGTACATTGCCTGACAGATGGGCGAAAGTGGTGGCTAGCGATGGACAATATTTTTCTTAAGGTATTTATGTATTTTGTGTTTGTACTACAGCTTCAATGTGTGCGTACCAACCGCACGAATTAATTCCTAGACTATTACATTACTCGCGGAGTTCGTGGGACTCCACGTCGGGGGTTAAGGGTTAAAGCTTTACCTTTAAATTTTTGTCAATAATTTGTTTGATGAATTTGTCATTCATAATAATCATAGCTCATATACTGTAATAAAAATATTTCAAAAATAATACATATTTGTTATTTACTGAGTAGGTGGATATACAGTAATACAAACAAGTTTATTTCTTCTAAGACTGGAGCTAAAATCCATAATTTATTAATTTTTTTTTCGTTTAAAGTAGTCTCTTTTAAGCCATTTGCCAAGATCAATGAGCATATTTCATACAATCAAAATTCGTAAAGTACTTATAGTAGATTTTACTTTCACTCATATGATTATAAATGAATATATCGCTCAGAAACAACATAATATCAAGTAACTTAATGTTTCATCCTGTTTTAAATTATTGTAATATTACGTAGTATTAACTCCTTCCTAAGTACCCATATTTCCTTGTATTGATGAATTACTGCACACTAGTATGTACCGAGATCCTATTTTTCCATACTCTCTCGTTTCCTTTTCTTGATATAAAATTATAACTTTTGTTTTTATCCCGTTACAAGGTGTCTTTCCCTTATGCATACATGATTTTACGTAATTTTTGTGACCACTATCGAAATCGTTAACTAGGACACAAATAGGTAAAATAAAATTTTTGAAATATGAATGCTAATTTATTTTGGCATTTCACTTACAAGTATGCAAAGTAGACAATCAATAGTGATTATTCAACTTATGAAATAAAACGTAAAGTATAGACGCTTACACATATATGAAGATTCTTGTCATAACACATTTCAAACACAATTACAAACATCCAATATATCCGCAAAATATTCGTAAAAAACATTTAAGTCTGAGGATGCTCATGGTTCTGTAAAATAGTAGCATGATTACTGTAGTGACCCGACTGGTAAGCATCCGAACTACCATTAAACACTTAACCGGGTATCACCAACCCAACTTATATTTCTGCGGCACCAGTGGGATCGAGTTATACTACTGATGTTTATAATAGCTCTTTGACCCCGGCAACGCGACTGAATATATTCATATCATCTAATTTGTAGCTGACTGTCATTGTGGACGTAGGCTGTGGAAGGTGCTTACATGATTTCGCCAAGTTTCCACCACAGTCGTACAAGAGCTCTTATAAACTGTTTTAGTTCTCGGTTTGACCTTTCGCTGAGAGTCTTTTCTAGATTGCGTTTCTGTTCGCCGTTTTGCTTTTGTCATCCGTTTTGTACTCAGTCCCCACTTGCCATTCATTTACTATGAATATAATCTACACGTGAAAATATATTTAGGTTCTGTTTCTAATACTTCCTGAACTAAAATATGCATTTAGTTTCTGGGAACTCATTCAAACCATTTTTGACACGTTATCATTATGAGCTCTGACTGTTGAACTATTATTGACATCCATTCCAGAAGATAGTTCTCTAGGATAATTGGCTGATTGGAGTAATGATGTAATTAATGTTAAGTTTTATCACGTTTGTTAACCGTCATTTTAGAGTAACACAAATAAAATAATTATTGCTAAGGCATAATTAATATAGTGTTAGAAAAGTAAAATTATTACATATTAGGTACATAAAACATTTTAATATGTCCTGGTAGTCCACTTACTTTTGTTGTTTAATTAATTGATGTTATTGATTTCTGATTATTTGTAGACGAATTTTGAATCTAGATTTTCTGGAAATATAAGAACATAATTAAAACTTTTAGGTCCGAGGAGGCCTTCCAATGAGTGTTGTGTTTGTTCACTCCTTGGAGGACTTCTTCTCGGTCTTATGAGTTGTACAGCTCAACAAAATATGAAGTTATGCATGCGCAGTACGTAATTCCTCTGTATCTTCTGCATCGAGATCACGAAATACGAACGCTGGGTATTTGAAAATTTAAGGAAATACACGAAACAAGATTCAAGGATCCTATATTCATGCACGGTGATGGATAAACTTCTAAAATAAAGTTAATTTAGTGTGAGCTTGGTAACCAACATTGTAAATGGAATTTTCTTACTTTAAATATAATTTATACTTCGGAATATATTTCGGTTCAAATCTCAACACACAAAATTTAGAAAGTATATTTAATTCTTGAGCCCGAAATATAAGATATTTTTGGCCGTGTTACAATTTTTAGCTCTGGATGTGTTGTAATTATTTGTATTATATACTGATAATAATTCTTCACTATAACAGTATGAAAGAAAAATATGTTTTACAATGTTTAGTTACTATAAGTCAAATTTCAATACGACGAAAAAATAAGGCTTATTACTAGGTGTTATATAAGGACAAGTAAAATATATCACATGAAGTGTAGACTTAGATTTCCAAGAAAAAAACTAACCAATCGTAAAGAATTTTGTTTCTGTTGTACACTATGAAAATTATAAAGCTTTTCTTGTTTCATGCACTTGCTTACAAGGTATCATTTTAATATTCAGGAATATGTGGTTAATATTAGAATTGCTTGAAGGTTTTGAGTGTGTTAACATGAGTACTGTTTCATATTTTTGTTCCAGGCTAGTTAATAAAAGCATCTAATCTTACTTAAATAAATTTAAAGAGAATAAATTAATAAAATATTTTAATGAACCATTGTTGTGCAATGATTTCTGTTATTTTATTTGTTGATCTTATTGGTTTTTCATTGACGATAGATCATTTTTGAGTTTCAAATTGTTTGAAAACTATTAACATCGTGTCTACTTTTGGGTACGTGGAAGACTGACAAATAGTGTAGTATTAGTTCACTATTGGCCATCCTCCCGAGGTCTTTAGAGTTGAACACCTCAACCCATTTTGAAAGTATGGTTGCGAAATATTTGATTTCTCTGACTCCCCTTCATCTAGGTGATGAAATGCAAAACATTGATATATTAATAAAAGTGAAGCAACTAAGCAGAAACCTATTTAAAGTTTGATGGCAAACAGTATACTTAAATATGAAACATCGTAGAAGGGAGAAATCATTCCTAAGTGACAGGTGCCAAAGAACGTTGACAGTGATTGTTCCTCAGATCCATAGAACGAAAAGGGTAATACTGACTGCAGTACAAAAAAAATATCTGATACGACCTACTTGTATGAAACAAATGAAATAAAATTAAATTTTAATAACCGACAATATTATTTTATTCTGTAGAAAAAAAGATTGATGAAATCAAGAGATGTTAAAAACAAAGTGGTATGGAAGTGGGAGTGAAGTTTGGATACTACTGATAAAACCCATAAATATGATGGTTTCGATCATGAAGTGGGAAGACCTGTAGGGACCATATAAATGGTTGTAGCAACAAGTGTAGAGTGAGGTAGGTCAATCTAAAATCACTTTTTTAACACACTTATGAGCAAAGAAACGTCCTCATAAAAATGCAGTATAAAAAAGGATAAGCTAATGTGCCAGGTTTCAAGCATAATGATTTTATGTGGCCATTAATACAAAGTTTTTATTGTCAATCTAAAACAATTTATAGTTCTTATTCCACTCCAAGCGTTTATTTATCCAACTGCTTTTGTACTATATATAAATGTATGCAATTTTTTATATAAGAGTGTATCTATTGTATTTTCCCTGTTAACAGTGGAATTATACCCCTACTGGTGACACACATAATTGTAATAGTCAAATATATACTCGTTATCTTATTACACCTTCGTACCTTAATCTGTATCAACAATCACAATTCCACGATAACATCTAACCGTGAAACACATATTGTACCGCTCAATCATCATCTGTAGAAGTTGTAGTCAGTGGAGAGATATTACATAAAGAACTATACTAGTAGAGAAATACTAAAATAATATGTAGCCGAAATCATCGTACAAACAAATTATTTATAAAATAGTCGTCCTGTTACGTCATATTAACCCCAAGGCAATAAGAAGGTTAAACTACTGAAGTTTATAACAGAATTTGTCCCGTGCAACTTGACAACTAAAGTTTATATCTTCCACAAAACAAAAGAAAAATGTAATTTAGAAACAAAATTGTAATTTTACTTAAATAAATTAATATACTGTATAATAATAAGACATTTTTAATGTATTGTTATTGTCCATTTATATTTACTATTTAATTCAATGATCTTATTGACATTTTAATAATGAGAGATGATTGTTGAGTTTGAGATTGTTTGTAAATTAATAACATAATTTATATTTTTGAGTCGGAAGAAAGATCCCAATGAGTGGTGTGTTTCTTCATCCGTTAGGGCTTTTCTTCGGCTTTAAGACTAGTTCAGCTGAAACCAATAATCAACAGCATACCTTGAACCTGTATAATCTTTTGAAACTTATCAGTTGCTGTGCTAACGCTTACTTGCAGCACAAATATATGTGATTATGACGCCATTTTAGAGGGTGATATGAATTCTCCGTTCTCGATAAATGTTCAGGATTATTATGCCATATTCAAGGATAAAAAAGATCTCGTTCATACGAACTGGAGTTGTTAGGGAATGGTATGAGAAACATCGGGATGAGCACATCACCTGAATCTCGACATAATTGGACACCAGTGTGCGATATGGAGACACTGATACTGCGCAGATCTTTTTTTATTTTCACCGCGTCTCACGAACCTAGGGAACAAAGTGGCAACATGAAGACTGGTAAAATATTCTAGCTTATTACCAGGCATGATATTTAGGACTCCATTCCACGTTTAGTTAAAGCTTTTCTAAAGGTAAAAATTTACACTGTCATATTTATGTTGTATTTCGCAGACTTTCCAAATGTTTTCAAGAATGTGGAAGCAAATCATAGAAGCAAGTAGAATATTTCAACAGTCCGAATGTTGTGTATCACTCAGTGCTATGAGAGAAAATTGAATCGGAAAGCTAGATAGGATTCGTATTTAAAAAATAAACCAAACCAATTTTAATTATGCCCATATTAAAAAACTCTATTACCAGTTAAGGTAATCAAGGACACCGCAATATTCTCAAACCAAGCACCAAAACTCACTACTGGGAACATTGTCATCCTGCAGTTGACTTTATTATTCGTAAAAACCATTTAGGTCAGAGGTTGCTATTGGTTCTATAAAAAAGTAGCATGATTACTATAGTGGCCCGACTGGTAAGCATCAGAACTACCACTAAACTCGTATCCAGGTATCACCAACCCACCTTATATTTCTGCGGCACCAATGAGATCGTGTTATAATACTGATGTTTATAATAGCGGTTTGACCCCGGCAACGCGACTGAGTATATTCATATCATCTAATTTGTAGCTTACTGTCATTGTGGACATAGGCTGTGGAAAGTGCTTAAATGATTTCGTTAACTTTCCACCACAGTCGTACTAGAGTTCTTATAAACTGTTTTAATTCTCGGCTTGACCTATCACTGAGAGTATTTTTCTAGATTGTGTTTTTTTTTGCCCTTTTGGTTTTGTCATCCGTTTCGTACTCAGACCCTAGTTGCCATTTTTTACTATGAATTTAATCTACACGTGCAAATATATTTCGGTTCTGTTTCTAATACTTCCTGAACTAAAATGGGCATTTAGTTTCTGGGAACTCATTCAAACCATTTTTGATACGTTATCATTATGAGCTCTGACTTTTGAACTATTATTGACATCCATTCCAGAAGATAGTTCTCTAGGATAATTGTCTGATTGGAGTAATGGTGTAATTATTGTTAAGTTTTATCACGTTTGTTAACCGTCATTTTAGAGTAACACAAATAAAATAACTATTGCTAAGCCATAATCAATATAATGTTAGATAAGTAAAATTATTACATATTACGTACGTAAAACTTTTTAATATGTCCTGGTAGTCCATTGACTTTTGTTATTTAATTAATTGATGTTATTGATTTCTGATTATTTGTAGACGAATTTTGAATCTAGATTTTCTGGAAATATAAGAACATAATTAAAACTTTTAGGTCCGAGGAGGCCTTCTAATGAGTGTTGTGTTCGTTCACCCGTTAGAGGACCTCTCCTCGGTCTTAAGAGTTGTACAGCTCAACAAAATATGAAGTTATGCATGCGCAGTATATAATTCCTCTGTATCTTCTGCATCTAGATCACGAAATGCGAACGCTGGATATTTGAAAATTTAAGGAAATACACGGAACAAGATTCAAGGTTCCTATATTCATGCATGGTGATGGATAAACTTCTAAAATCTAAGTGAGTTTATTGTCAGTTTGGAAGGGAACTTTCTAAATGGAATTTTCTTGTTTTCAATATAATCTATTCTTCGAAAAATATTTTGGTTCTAATCTCAACAAACAAAAATTAAAACGTATATTTAGTTCCTGATACCGGAATGTAAAATTATTTTGGCCACGTTACTACTGCTAGCTCTGTATGTAAGTTAATTATTTATATGTCACCGAGAAAATAATTCTTCAGAATAGCTGTAATAAAGTAAAAGTAAGTTTAACCATGTTTTTTTCGTTTTGAGTCAGTTTACAGCTGTACGAATAAATAAGGCTTATATATAGATGTTATATAAAGACAAGTAATGAATAACATAAATGAATAACGTAATTTCTACTTTTGAGTCTGAGGACGGGTCCCAATGAATGTCGTGTTTGTTTGCACGTTGGGGCAAATAGTCGGTTTTGAAAGTAGTTCACCTCAACATCAAGTTATCCATGCCCAACATGGGACTCATCTGTATCTCCTGCATGTGGGTGGCACACGCTAGACATGTGATAAATGAAGTACATATGCCTAACAAGATACAATTTTCCTATATTCATGCATGGTGCTGGATAAACTCTTAAAATAAAATATTTGTGAGATTGGTAACCAACTATTTAAATGGAATTTTCTTACTTTTAATAGAATTTATACTTGTGAATATATGTCGGTTCTCATCTCAACAGACAAAAATTAAAATGTATATTTAGTTCCTGAGACTGGAATATAAAATATGTTCCATTGGTCATGTTACCATTATTAACTCTGTATATAAAGTAGTTATTAACCTGAAATTAGAATATTAATCCTTCAGTTTAACAGTATGAGGGCAAAACAGTTTTTCCATGTTTGGTTGTTTGGAGTCGCTTTACAATACCACGAATAAATAAAGCTTCTTTCTACATGTTATATAAGGACAAGTACAAATCGTGGAAAATCTTGTGATACAATTGTCTTGTTTGTATACTCTGAAAACTATGTAGCTTTTCTTATTTTATGTACTTGCTTACAAAGTATCATTTTTATGGTCAGGAATATGTAGTCGATACTATAAGGACTTCCTGTTTTTGAGTGTGTTAATAAGTAATATTTCATATTTGTGTTCCAGGCTAGTTAGAATGAAGAAGTTTTACTTAAATAAACTAAATAATCAATAGATTAATAAAATATTTTGAATGTATTGCTGTTTTGTATTGGTATTTATTATTTAGTTCGTTGATCTTATTGTTTTCATTAATGATAGATGATATTTGAGTTTCAGATTATTTGAAAACTAATAGCATCATTTCTAGTTTTGGGTCCATGGAAGACTGACAAATAGTGTGGATTCGTTTACTATTTCAAATCCTTCCGAGGTTTTAAGTGTAGAACACCTCATCTCATTGCCAAATTATGGTTCTAAACATGTGTTCCTCTTACTCTCCTTCATCTAGGTGAAGAAAATTGAAAACCTTGATATATATATATATATATATATATATATATATATATATATATATATATATATATATATATATATATGAGGCAACTAAGCGGAAATCTATTTAAGGTTTGGTGGCACACAGTATACTTAAATATGAAATATCGTAGAAGGGAGAAATCAGTCCTAAGTGAAAGGTGTCAAAGAACGTTAATAATGATTGTTTACAAGATCCATAGAACGAATAATGCAAAACTTACTGCAGTACTCAAAATTTATCTGATACTACCTACTCGTATGAAACAAATGAAATAAAATCAGAATTTACGAAACAACAATAATATTTTATTCTGAAGAAGAAAGATTGATGAAGTCAAGAGATATTAAAAAATAATGTGGTGGGAGGTTGAGAGAAGATTGGAGAGTATTAACATAACCCATAAATGTGATGGTTTCGATTATGAAGTGGGAACACTGCAGGGATAATTTACAACAGTGTAGCAACAAGTGTAGAATCAGGCAATTCAACTTAAATATCCAAATTTTAAAAATTGTGATCTTATAATTCATGCAAAACTAATATCGCTGTTATTATGAAATCACAGCAATAGTAATGATCAATTACTTTTTTCACACACTTATGAGCAAAGAAACGTCCTCATGAACACGTATTATCTTAAAGGATAAGCTAATGTTTCAGGTTTCAAGCATAGTGAGTTTGTGTGGCTTTTAATACAATGTTTTTATTGTCAATCTGAAAACATTTAAAGTTCTTATTCCACTCCAAGAGTATATTTATTCATTTGCTTTTGTACTATATATAAAAAGTATGCATTTTTTATATATAAGAGTGTATCTATTGTATTTTCCCTGTTAACAGTGGAATTATATCCCTACTCGCGACACACATAATTGTAATTGTCAAACATATACTTGTTATCTTATTACACCACCGTACCTTAATCTGCATCAACAATATCAATTCCATGTTAACTTTTAACCGTGAAACACATACGGCACCACTCAATCGTCATCTGTAGAAGTGGTTGTCATTGGAGAGATATTATAAAAAGAACTATACTAGGTGGAGAAATACTAAAATAATCCGTAGCCGAAAACATCGCACAAAAAATTATTTATATAATAGGTGTCCTGTTGGGTCATATTTAACCCACTGCTGTACGAAGGTTAAACTACTGAAGTTTATAAAAGAGCTTTGGCCCGTGCAACTTGAAAACTAATGTTCATATCATCCACCATAACTGAATCATTGTGGACATATTCTGTGAACGGTGCTACATGATTTGATCCAGTTCGCACCGCAGTCGCACGATATTTCTGGTATATCAGTTCCAATGACCGACTTGATCTGTCATTGAGGGTTTTTCTAGATCAGTGTTTCCCTCGGTGATGTGGTTTGTCATGATATTTATATGCAGTTCGTAAATTGTCATTTTATTAGTATGAATATAATCTGTAAGTCGAAATATCTTTCGGTTCTCTTTCCAACACACACAGAGTAAAAATGTGCATTTAGTTTTTGAGATCTGGTTCAACTCATTTTTGGCCACAGTACCATTATCAACTCTCACTGTAGAACAATTATTATTAAGTCATCCAGAAAATAGTTCGCAAGGATAATAATCTGACTGTAATGATTGTATAATAGTGGTGAAGTTTATTCCTTTTGCATCATTTTACAGTAGCACTAATAAATAAGGCTTGCATGTAGATGTTACACAAACACAATTATAATGTCTCACCTTGAAATGTAAACCGATATTCCCAAGACGAAATCGTAACACTAACCGATCGTGAAAGACGTTTTAACTGTTGTATATTGTGATAATAATGCATGTCTTTTTTTTTCATGTATTTTAAGAATAACTTACAAAATGCTAGTTTTTAATTCAGAGATATAAAGTCTATATTAGAAGTTCTTGAAGATTTCTAGTTTTTTTTGTTTTTTTTAGTTTGTGTATAATTTCATATTTCTGTTTCCGGTCATTTAAAAACAAAAGTGTAATTTTTCTTAAATTAAATCAATATACTATAGATAAATAATACATTTTTGATGTATTGTTGTTGTCCATTGATATTTACTGTTTAATTCAATGATCTTATTGATATTTTAATAATGAGAGATGATTGTCGAGTTTCAGATTGTTTGAAAATTAACAACATAATTTCTACTTTTGAGTCCAAGGAAGGGTCCCAATGAGTGGTGTGTTTCTTCACCCGTTGGGGCTTCTCTTCGGCCTTAAGAGTAGTTCAGCTCAACACAATATGAAGTTATCCAGACGAAACATGGGATTCCTCTGTATTTCTTGCATCTAGATGACGAAATGCAAACGCTAGATATCAGAACTCTAAAGCAAGCAAGCCCAATCGTATTCCAGGTTTGACGACACAGGCAATACTTACGATTTTGTGTTTTCCAACTTATTACTTTCGGGTAACTGTGTTTAAGTTTAGGGCAGAGCGCCTCTTTTTATTTTATAATTATGATTATAAATACCGATTGGCAAGCAATTTTACCCATAGAATGTCATAAAGTGATACAGATTTAAAATTTGGAAAGGAGCAATGGCATTACATTAGCTTTTAGACCTATATCTGAAACTTTCAAATAGTTTAACCTAAGTTTCTAATACATGATATATAGGTATTAGTTTAAGTAACATTTTTACATAAGGCACTGAAACTATTTAAGCCGTCTAGCCAGAAATTTAATATCTAGGAAATTTTGATCATTGCTGGAGAAATATATAATATAACAATAACAAATAAATCTATGATTTACATCTACCAGTTTGAGGTACAAAATACATATAAATATGGTTTAAATATTTTTAAATATTAATTTAGGATAAGAAATCACATTAGTACTAATTTCTGATGAAAAGCCGTTAAATCGTAGTACAATGAACTGTAGTAATGTTTCTGATATAAATTTCCAAAATATGCGTGCTTTCGAAAGTTTCTACACTTAAACAATGATAGAAAACTGCTACTAATTGATGCTCCTAGGATTAAGATTATAGATTGTTAGTAGTATTTGCTCTTTGGTTACGATGATCTATGAATGTTTTTGCAGTCTAATTTTAATCAAGAATCTATCACATAAAACATCCAAAGTTAAAGATGTTTCATTTTCTGTGCTAAAAAATATGATTATATTAACCCTTCATAGATGCAACTGAACATTACGTGAAATACGCATGAATATCAAAATAAATACATGTATTTCTTGTACTTGTTTCTGAAATTTCTATACGAACGAATGTATGCAATTTCTGATCATTTGATTGTCTAAGTCGAATTTTAAGAATGCGATATAATATTGAAAAACATAATTAACGATATTTTTTAAAAATTTTTATTTTTTAAATTTTAGTCAATGATTTATTGATGGACTCATTCATAATTATCGCTTTTATCTCTGAAGGGCCTGTTTTGTTATTTTCCGAGGTTAAGACGTCGCGTTTGGTAGGTATTATTTTACTTTGGCGAGACTTACACATTTGAGATGCCTTTTGATTAGAGAAGAGCCAAAAATCCGTCGTTTTCGCTGGTGCTATACAAGGGGATTTCTGACTTTTCCTCCAGATAAAAAAGGATTTTAAATAAAATGGTTTGAAACTGTAGAAGAAAGCCAAACCAGCCCGACATTTTTTCCAGCAAGGACCCTTTTCTGAAGGCAATTTAGTAAATGTACACCTGTATCTTGGTAATATATATAACAAAATTACGGAAACATTTTGTGTGATTCTTGCATATTTTGCTAGAGAAAGTCATACACTGACCATATCAACTCGTAGTATCTTTTTTTTTTACTATGGCATGATCTGTATGACTGTTTGTGTAGCAAGACAATCACGTATAAAATGTGATATCTTGCTTTTAGATTATAAAGTTTTAAAAATGTGTGTGCGCTTTTCTTAATTATTTCAAAGTATATACACCTTTCAGATTGCTTTTTACAACTGAAGTAGTCTTTATATACGGATAAAATTGAGTGTATAGTTTGTTCATTTTGAATACTATATTAGTCTCAAATGCACCTGGGTTTTCGCTAGAAGTAACGGCTGTCAACGTATGAAATATTAAAACAAAATAATTTATTCAAGCAATTTGTAATGCTACTCTTATTTTAGAGATTTATTACCAAGAGCCTCATTGCTCAGAAGAACGCATATTCATTCAAAAACTTACAAACACCGTGTGCGTGTGTTTTTTTCAGGGGTTGTTATGTTTCGTCCCACTTTATTCATTTCACTATTTTATTCGTTTGTAATCTTCACGGTTTCTTTAGCCTACACCGCGTAACTGTGGAACGCAAAAGTTAAAGATTTTCATTCAAGAATTCATGCATAAGAAGAATTCTAGAGAGGTTCCTACCTGCTTTAAGCAGGCTATTTGGGCAAACAATTTTTGGTTATAGCAATGTTGTCGTATATTCTTGGTTTTTAGCTATTTGTGGTTATTAATTAATGCGCATTTTGCTTATTTCGTTTCATTGAAAGTGGAATTTGAGACATTTCTCTGCAAGTTCTTGAGAAAAAAAGTCGAAGAACTTTGGACTTTTCCGATCAGCTGATTAGTTAAATAAACTTGTGTATGGAAACTGACTCTGTAGGTCAATGTTAGGGTTTTGATATTCGTTTGTTCGAAGTGATTTGAATGCCATCTGTCTTGTGTAATCTACCCTTAGCTATTACGTTTCCATTAGAATGAAACGTGAGGTAAGAAGGTACCTCACGTTTCATTCTAGGAACTTAAACCTTAATGCGTGAGGGCAATATGAAGTGGATACCGAATGTGGTTGCGATTAAAATTAAGCAAAAGGAAAACAAAATTTGTAATACTGTTTGTAAGCTGGATAAATCGAAGGAAATTAATTTATTTGAGAATATATATTTCGGTTATTGGCATATTAGGAAAGAAATAAGAGAAAATGAATTATTTGCTTGTGAAGCGAGGGGTAGTAGGTTGCCTCATACTAGAGTCGCGTTGGCTGACCCTCTCCTTATTTCGTTTGATGATGAGATAGAAGGTCGTAGGTGCGAAGGGCAGGAAAATCAGAGAGGGTGGAATTTCTTGTCGTTCCCGCATACATCTGCTTATGAACACAGAAATACAGTGTTGCGAGCCCCTATAACCTGTAACTTTCAAAAACAGTTTTCACAAAGTGTTTTTCATTCATTAGAAAAAAAAAATATGAAATACCAGTAATTGATGGAACAGATGGTTCGTTAGTATGTCATTTTCTTCGGAAACTTGATATGTTGATAGTGAAAGAAATTGCTCCAGTAGAAGCGATTTTATTTTCGAGTTTACAGAGATGTAGGAAGCAGGCTTATGAAGAATTGCAGTGCTTGCTAACAATAACTACAGATTGGGTTCTTATATGTCATTCATTATTATTAAAATTTGTCACACCATTGATCAATACAGAATTTATGAAGGTTTCACTGTAGAAAGTAATGCAAGAAAATGAAAATTTATTAAACTTTTTACAAGAGAAATTAAGTGCATTAAATGTTTTTGAAATAAACATGTCTGAGGTTGAAATTTGTAAATTGATAAGTATTTTAGTTACCCCAGAGATTCGTAATTTATTGCTAATACTTAGTGTTCCAAAAACGTTGAATGAATAAGTAGGTTTTGCAGAAAGTTTCGAAATAAATGACAAATACAATCAAGATTATAAAAAATATAGTCAAAAGTGAAAAGGTTTATTTACAACGAGTAAAAGCTCTTCTTAGAAGTGTCAGGACAAATTATATGTCAGCACCTATTAATAGACAGAGTAGACCTCCGTATAAACATTTAAATAACGAAAATAAGACTGAATTTCATAGTGCGTATTCTCGTAGTGCAAGCGAAGATAATGGAAGTTTATTACAATTGCCCATCAGTATATGTCATACTTTATATCCCTGTATACTAGACACTGGATCGACTTTATGCTTGATCGAAAATAGTGTTTTAGAAGAAATTCGTACTAAATGTAAGCAAAAAATGAAACAGGTTAATTATTGTGACCATCATACAAGGGAATGAATTGTTAGTGCGTGAATTAGTGAAACTTATATTTTTTATAAACGGTGTCAGTTTTACGGCGTGGTTTGGAGTTGTTAGCCATTCAAAATTAAAATTATTGTTGGGTATATACTTTTTACGGGATAATTACGCCCATATAAATATAAACGCTCGAGAACTTTTTGAGAAGCTGCAATTGCATGTAAAATTACAACCTTTTGAGTTGAGTTGATTTTAGTTTAGCGTCCCGTTTAGCAGCGAGGCTATATGAGACGTGGACCTACTGTTTAACGTGGAATCCGAACCACATGAGCTCCCGCCGGGAATCGAACTACAACCTTTTGAGAATAATCCAGTTAGTATGAACGGTGATCTGTACGCTTTCCAATATCATTTCAGGTCTACTCGGAAAAATCCCAGACACATTGGCGCCAGAGTTTGTGATCGATTCGAGAAGACTATGTCTGAAGGTGCAGCTTTACAATATGGTGGCAGTTCTTTTTCCTGTATCCTGACATCACCACCCAAACCAATAAGGCTAGGAAGTTTCCAAGAGGGCCTCGACGTTATAGCAGTAAGACCAGACAGACAACCAGTGGCGTAGGCGACTCCAGGAGAAGACCGCTGAACCATACTGAGACAAGAACCAAGGAGACTGTTGCATTTGAGAATACTGATGGTAGTCTTTATGAAGATATTCCACCTGGCACGAGAATCTGTAATCCATTGTATAAGGAGGCAGATAAAGAGGGAGCTGGAGAAGAAGCATTAAAAGTAGTGTAAATTTCGAAAATATTTATGATGTAAATTTAATACCGTATGTTAAACAATTACCTAATGATTACAAAGAGGTAATAACTGATAAGCTAGGGCATGTCCGTGATTATTTATATGGAATCCAATTGACAGATCTCTCACCAAGTATTACATAACCATATATGATCCCTAAATATAAAATGAAAGAAACTCGATTCGTTTATAGACCATTTAATAGAACAGGGTGTTGTTGAAGAAATTAATAGTAGGCCGTATATATCTCCCTTCTTTTTGATCACAAACAGAGATCAATCTAGGAGATTAGTGATCAATTACGGTCAAATTTATTCTAAATTGTTATTAACTGGTTTTCCGAGTCCCAACCTAGAATCTATTATTTCCAACATAGGTAGACCCCATCTGTATACATTATTTGATATCCGATCAGATTTCCATCAATTGGAGATTAAAACTGAGTGTAGGAACATAACAGTATTTGCTAAACCTAATACACTATTAGAACATTGTCGCTTACCAATGGGAATGGCAGTTCACCATTTCTTTTGGCCAGTCTAATGCATAAAATCTTCCGTGATATCGAAGGGGATTATTTAGATATTTACTGCGATGATTTAGTAATTCACTCGGATAGTATTGAGAAACATAAAGAAATTTTAGAAAAAAAAAGTGTTACAAAGGTAGAAAGAATGGGGGATTACTATTAGTCCACACAAAGCTCAGTTTATGAAATCAAAAGTAAAGATATTAGAAATTAGTTCTCTAATTATTATATGTTAAGGATTATTCAGAACTTTTAAGTCCATTCATTATATGCTATGAGATCACCCAAGATTCCATTTATCTGGGGGAAGGAGGAATATGATTTACTTGAGAAAATTAAGGAAGCTATTATTAACCATATTGTTCTTAAGGTGCCAGATATGGATGCGCCCTTCGTTTTACATGTCGATGCTTCCACCAAAAATTATGGTGCTATATTAAGCCAGTATGATAAAGAAGGAAAACATAGACTTGTTTACTTTTTGAGCAAACGAGTTCCTCCGTCAGATTGGACGAAAAGCGTTTCTGAACTTGAACTTTCTAGCTTACTTCATGCGCTTGATAAATTTGACATGTATATTCATAAGAATTTCACAATTTATTGTGATAATTCAGCCTTGACGTCGATACTTAAAAATCAAACGTCAAAGGAAATATGGTTCTCTCATTGAAAAGGTGATACGATATAAATTTGATTTCTTCACTTGCGAAGTGAGTGAAATATGGCAGATTTTCTAAAAAATCATAATTATATCGATTATACAGCTCCTTCATCAGATATAGTGGAAATTGATAAGGTGGATGATAAAGAAGTACATTTGAATTTTGTTAACTTTTGGAATAAACATTTTTTATAAGCCATTAGGAGATCATCAAAGAGAGGACCCTAGTTTGAATGCTGTACTTCAAGAATTACAGAGGGGACAGGTAAAGGAACCTTATGTTCCTAAAAATGTTCTTAAAGAAATTCGAGATTTTGTTCAAAGATGTATGACTTGTCAGCTGTGTAGGGATAGGAATAAACTTCCTTATGGTAACTACTATACTCAGAAAGAGAAATATCCTAATAATTCTCTATTTATAAATGTAATGGGCCCTTGGCCTGTCACTAATGGGTTTAAATATGTATTAGTCTTAACCGATGGCGTTTTTAGATTTGTTATTATTGAACCTCTCAGGAATTTAAATTCAAAGTCTATATGTTTAAAATTAGATAACATATTTTATTCTTACCGATATCCAAATAAGTTAATTCATAATAATGCAAGTAATGTGCACAGCGATTATTTCGAACATTATTTATTTAGTTTAGGCAATAAGAACATTTTTACTGCTCCTTATTCCATGTCAAGCAATTTAACAGAGACAAAATAAAAATATAAAATTGGTTTTGAAAACATATGTTCATAAGAATCAATCTAAATGGTCTAAGTATATTTACCAAGTCCAATACACATTAAACAATAGTGAACATTTTGTAACTCTTAAAAGTCCAAGTGAATTGTAGTTAGAAAGAAAAATGTTTAATCCCCTAGATGTAAACTGGATTTCAGATCTAGGAAACCTTGAAAGTACGCAAGATAAAGATGAAATGAGTAGAAGTATAGTAGATAATATCCAGCTGGCGTGAGAAAGGAAAGAGAAAATTTATTCTAGAAAACATAGAAATATAGATTTACCTGTTGGAGAGAAAGTGTTGTTAAGAAAGTAACTAAATTTTATTTAGAGAAACTTATCAACCTAAATTAGATATCCAATTTCAAGGTCCTTATGAAATTTTGAGCTATCCAACATTAAATACCGTATGGTTACAACAAGTAGCTGACTAGAAAATTAAAATTAAAAGACATGTTCGTTTTATAAAGAAATTTTATCCAGCAAGACAAAATAACAATGGAATTTAAAATATGTATAAAATGTGTCAAAATTGTAATCCACTTCAATGATAAAATATTGTATATGTTATATATATTTGTGTACTGTGCTCTGTTTGTGCAATTCTGTAGGTTTGGAATTGGGTGTTTTTGGTCAAGGCTGTGCTTGTCCTAGAGAACCATCCCATAGAAGACCGGAAATAAATCAGGACTATCAGTTGGATAAGCAAGAACAATACCGTCATCAATCCTGTTATGATGTGTGCTTCGTCCATTGTACAAAGAATTAAAAGGAGTTCCTAAACACCTAATGACTTGAATTTGAAGAATTTCCATCGGTGAGTTCGTTCCATTATTCTTTACTACATTCCGTGCATGGAATGTTTGATGAACTTACTTCGAAATGTTAATTACAGTTTGTTATAATTAATTCACCCAGCGAGGTGGGGAATTTAATATGAGACATTTCTCTGCAAGTTCTTGAGGAAAAAAGTCGAAGAACTTTGGACTTTTCCGATCAGCTGATTAGTTAAATAAACTTGTGTATGGAAACATTGACTCTGTAGGTCAATGTCAGGGTTTCGATATTCGTTTGTTTGAAGTGATTGAGATGCCATCTGTCTTGTGTAATCTACCCGTAGCTATTACGTTTCCATTAGAATGAAACGTAAGGTAAGCAAGAGTAGGAGCCTAAAATTTTTTTCGTCAAATGGAAAAATAGTACAATGTAATTTCGTTTTTTTTCGGCCTAAACTGCTCCTAAAAAATAAGGTGGACGGAAGTAAAGTGTAATAATTTGTAAAGTGAACCGGGAATATATTACTCGGCGAGAATTTGTAAGTACAAAATTTTAATCTATTATTTTCCCCTCTTTTTGGCCAATCTACTGCAAGTTTTTGGTGAGTGGTGTGTCTTGATCACTACAGTAATCCTATTGTTAAATATTAGGGGAATTAAATTCAGTTTAAAAGTAATTTGATATAAGAAATCTTCCAAAAGAATAATCTGTAAATTCCATTTAGACTATTGGAAAAGTAGGATGCTAATGTTGAATAGCTTCCTAACTTCCAGTGATAAATGGGAAATGGTTGAATTTGGTTTGAATAATGTTGTTTGTGTTAGCACCTTTATTTTGTTACTGTTAAATTTATTTTCATGTTGAATTATTTATATGATAAGTTGTTCAGGTTGAAGGAAAATTATAATTTATATGGAAAAAGATTACTTGCCCAAATTGTTCCGCATTAAGGGAAAGACAACTGATCCTTTCAAAGGTAGTGGTTTACTTGTTGCCGCTACAAATTTCTCGCCCCAGTCTTTTTTTTTAATTTATAATCGCTCTAATGAAATGCAGTGCACCAAATGGCAATTCGTTTTTGCCTTTATTTTACTTTTTAATTATTTCATTATAAATGTGAGCTTCTTTATATCTTATATAGTTGATACTTTAAACTATATAAAATGATTATTCTATTATTAACTGTAGAACAAACATAAGTGATAAATGAACAGTAACATGATTCTCTTTATTGTATTACATACTTAGTTTCAAGTTCTTGATCATAACTTCCTTGATTGTAATTTTGTATTATTTTTTATTGTTGGAACCCAGGGACACAATTATGAATCGTAAGTATTGCAATATTTAGATACACAATATACCACTATTTATTAGAGTATATTAAGAGAAGGTTAACATTTCAAATTAGTTCGACGATTACCCTGCGTTTTTCAAGCATACAATATTCATCTTTTCGCAGCATTGTGGTTTTCGGTTAATGCATGCAGGATATTTGTTTGGTGTAGTTCAACATTCATCCGATTCAGCTGATCGTAATTAAGGAAGATATTGATGGAAGGGTTAAAATTCAAAGTAAACTATCTCCTAGTGGTATAACCACACACATAGTATAACATTTGCTCGAAACTGCACTTTTTGGCGACCAGTTCTGGAACTTGACCCTTGGTCAGTCATAATGTTTCCAAATTCTAGACCACTTCTCATTCAAAAAAACCTATATTACGCGTATTTTTAAGCAATTGTTTGCAGACTTTTACTTTCCACTGCATCTCATGTGGGGCTAAAAGATGCGACACAATGCGGCAGGTCTTGATGGCTTTTCCAAGTTCATAAGATGACATTACGTGAACGTTTTGAGTCTATTTGACTACTGCTGTGTGGTGGTTAAAGAATTTTATTCAGTGGAGTGTGATCATGACCACATAATCTGTAACCTTAGGCAGTTGGACCTTGGCTTATCAATAGCATATCTTGAACCTGTATAATCTTCTAGAACTTATAAGTAGCCCTGCTGGCGCTTACTGCAAGAACAACTATCTGTGATTATGTCATCACTTTAAGGGATTATATGCATTCTCCGTTCCTGATAAATTTTCAGGATATGTATGACATATTCAAGTATAACCATGCTCTCATTCATACAACGAAAGCTATTAGGTCGTTTTTTGTGGAACATTTGGATGACCATATTCCCAGGATCTGAACATATTTTTGAACACCAGTGGTACGATATGAAGACACTAATGTCGTTCAGATCTTCGTCTTCATCGCATCAAATGCCGAATGTCAGTAGTAAATTCACCCAGCCAGAGAAATAATCTGATTCCAACGGCTCAGATAGGTCAATATCTTCGGATGAAACAGTTCTATCAATTCAAATTGTAGCTGAAACAGGAATAGATGATGTAGATGCTTAATGCATCTTTTGTGGCGTACATTACAATAATTCAAACCCTATTGAAGTATGGACTTGGTTTGTGTTGTGTGTAGAAGATGGGCGAATGTGGAATGTTCTGCAGGCCACAAAGACGTGTTCTTATGTGATTTTTGCAAATGAAACTTTATTTTATGTTCCTCCATTTATAGTCTTTCATGAAATATTTTTCCTCCTGAAAGAGTGGAAAGCATGTATCTACTTCAACTGTAGTTAAACATCGAAATATAGTTTCATAAAGTTGACACACGCTGTTGTATTTATTTTTATTTCGTCCACTGCAAGCATTTGCTTACAAGTACTGTACATACTTTTATGTTTTAGTTACATGTATGATCTGTCCCATATTAACAACGCTTTCTGCAGAATGTGCAATCCCGTACAAAATTATTTTCGCATGTCTATAAATATATAGTTGCAGGAATATAATTTGATAACGAATTCTTCCCGTACGTCTTATAATGATGGTCTGTGTACAATCGGCAAAGACATATATGTGGCAAATTTCATGTCAAAAGAGCAGTATATCAAAACAATAAAACGAAAATAAAACTTATTTGTCCATTTAGCATCATTTTGTTTTACTCATTCTAATTTTTGTATTTATAATTCTTTTCCTATGAAATTTACCAAAAATAAACATTTCCCAATTATACACACAGTGTCAGTATTAAAAGTATTCTGCAAAATAATTATCAAATTCTATTCTTACAAGAAGACAGTTATAGATATGCGGCAATCATTTAGGACATGTGTGTGCATTTTGAAGCATGTTTAATTTTTGATTGTATAATCCTAGTATTTTGCAATTTTCAAAGTGGAACTTTCCGTCTCTGATACTGAGACATATGACAAGAGGACCTTACTTAAGCCAATACATCTTCCCTTAATACTTACGATTTATGTCGAGGAATAAAAGACTGTCCCGTACTACACCTTCTCCTCTAATGTTACTTAAGTCAAATTAATAAACAATAAGAAAATACAACAACTTTAATGTATCGTTTTTATCCATTGATATTTATTATTTAATTAATTGATTTTACTGATATTTTTATTAATTGTAGACGATTTTTGAGTTTCAGATTATTTGAATATTAATAACATAATTTCTACTTCTGGGTACTAGGAGGGCTTCCAATGAGTGTTGTGTTCATTCATTAGGTTTAGAACCTCACTTCGCTCTTAAGAGTTGTAGAGCTAAACACAATATGAAGTTATGTAAGCGGAGCATGTGATTCCTCTGTAACTTATGTATCTAGATGACGAAATGGAATCTCTGGATATGTGAAAAGTGACGAAAAGAAGCGGAACCGTATTCAAGGTTCGATGGCAGAGACAGTACTAAAGATACATGTTTTCCGACTTATCACTTTCGGGCAACTAAATTTAATTTTAGAGCATAACACCTCTTTCGACTTGTCATAATTATCATTATAGACACCGATGAGCAAACAATTTCACCCATAGGATGTCCTTTTGTGATACAGACTTAAAAGTCGTAAAGGAGAAATGTCATTACATTAACATGCATATGGAAATCAGAGACTTTCAAACAATATAACCTCATTTTCTAACTCACGATTTATATATACACCCGCCGCATTAACTCTTTGGACCTCATAATATAACACATTAAACAAATGCAATTTATGTGAAAAGCTATTGTTAATGTATCACATACAACATGAAATGCAAACATTAGTACATAATCATGTTACTTTTTTTGAGAACCAGTTGAATGCATTTGGGCATGGACTCACTAAAAGTTCGGAAATAATTTAATTCCATGTCAATTCAATCCTGTTTTGAGAGTCTGTAGGTTTTAGAGCTGCTTCTGTCCCAAGCTTCTTCATACGATGGCAACAATTTTCGATTAGATTGGAACTATTCCCAGGCCATTCTAACATCTTGATATGTTGCTTTTCAAGAAAATTCGCTACCTTTGTGGCCTCGTGATCAATTTATCATGCAAGAAAAAATCGCAGTCGTGGATATGAAACATATCTACTGAATGGTACTGAAGAACGTTGATATATGATCTGCCTTTATCGTCACATTTTGTGGTAATAAATATAAGCCTCCTCTACCCTTTTCACCTGAAAAACACCTCCAAACCATTACACAATGGGAGTGTCTACATTACAGAGTGGGAAACTGTATACATTGGGTCGTTGGAATGCGCTTTCACCAGAAACCATGACTATCCTAAACTGTGTTGGTGTGAGGTGAGCATATTTCCTTGCAAAAGCAAATCATTGTTTCTTCATGCGGTCGGTGAGTAGAGGTTCTTAGCAGCAGTACGACACGGCAAGTCAAGGTGTTTTTTTACAAACGGTGCTGAATTATACGAACTCTAACGTTTTCCAACAGACTGGGGTGCATTTCTTTAAGCTCGACCGCTGTCAGTCGGGGGTTCTCCTTTATTTCTCTTATTAGGAGGGTGTCTGTAGATTTTGTTGTTTATCTTGGCCTCCCACCGCCGAATTTATTCTCTGGAACCGCAGTCGGAGCCTGTCTTTTGGCGGTGGCTAGAATCTTCATTATGGTTGATCTTGCACGACATATACGTTTGCATACCGTTTATATGTAGACGTTTTCAGTTTGCAATGCATTGATACCGGCGTTTTCCGCACTGCTAGAGTACTTTCCTTTCATATCGCAAACGCTAAACACAAATACAGTACTAAATTAAGGAACACAAAATGCACCATACAAAAACAAATCATTTTACAATACACTCTATAGCAGAAAGTCACCCGTTATGTGATAACCAACAACACTAAATTAAATGAACTCGCTTATCAGCAGTAACACACAATTGCCAGATTCATTTATACAGATCCAATCTGTTTTCCAAACAAAACAACACTATATACAAGAATACCAAGGGATAGATCTCCTACTACGACAGCTCTCATGTGAAGTCCGAAGAGTTTTTGCGGCGGGTGTAGTTGTTTATTTAACGAATTCTTATGCACAAAACAGTGAAATTATCTAAGTCCTCTACCAAGAAATCTAAAATTAAGGAAAGTGTGATCGTTGTTGAAGAAATATATTACATCATCATAATAATAATCTAATATAAATGAAATAAAGAGTTTTTTGTGTGTTTGTTTGTTTGTCTCTAACTTTGTGCGGCCTGGGGACCAGACGAGTGGACCGTGAGTTGCCAAATTTTGGTCAGGGATATCTTAGTCTATACCCCAGATCAAGACGAAATGTTCTTTTCAAATTTCGAACTAGGGGGTCTCAGGGAGGCGTTTACTAGGACTGTCCTGGGGACCATACAAATTGACCGAGAGTTACCAAATTTTGGTCACGAATACCTTGGTGCAGGTCCCAGGCAAAGGCGAAGAGCTTTTGTCAAAACTCAAAACAGTGGGGTCTCAGGGGGTGTTTAATGGGACATGTAAAAGTAGTAGAAAATGACCGATATTAGTGTCGATTTCATAGCTTTTGTGGTCGCTGTGATCAATGGTGAAACTTCAATCGGGATCGCATTAACTTCCAAATTCACACTATTCGGTTGCGGGCCGGGGGTCACAGTTGGGGAGAAATACTGAGACATGTAAAATTAATTCAAAATGACCGATATTAGTGTCAAATCCATAGTTTTCGCGGTCGCCCAAATCAATGGTGACACTTCCATTAGGGATGAGTTGCAAATTCAGCTACCATTGCATGTGAGCCGGGTTCAGTGGGGGCTGGGGCTACCGAGACATGTAAAAATAGTCCAAAATGTCTGCTTTTTGTGTCAAATCCATAGTTTTCGTCGTCGCTCAAATGAATGTGATACTTCCACAGGCGTTGACTTCCAAATACAGCCCCCATGTGAAGAATGGGTATATTCAGCTAGTAATAAATAAATTTGTAGAGCACGTCTACCAGCCTACAGTAGAAAATACATGCAAATGTGCTCTAAATGTGCTTTTAAAACAGGATTTTAACAAAAAAAGTAAATTAGTACCATTTGCTGAGAAAAATATTGTAAAATCGATTTAAATAAAACTGTTGCAACCTGGCTGAGATAAATGTTCAAGAGATGCCAGTTTTCATAAATTCCTGCATCTAAGCTATGATGCAGGTGCTAATAAATGATGATCCTGGGAGCAAGATTTTAGATTTGGGTTCGAATTTAATAATTGGATATTTTGCAATATGACGCTTCACTGTAGGTTGCTTATCGATGTATTGTGACTTTCTTCGTTTTCAAAATTTTAATCAAGAATCTATAAGAAAAAAGTCTGTTGTTTTAAAACAGACTGTATGAAGACTGTTGTTTTAAAACATTTCAAGTAAAATGGTAAGGATCAAATAGATCCTTAATAATGCTGTTTTGAATCTTGGTTAGCCAAGAAATCATAATATGCACATTTTTATAAGTATTCACTAATATTTTTTATCAAATCATTTGTGTATGTGCATCGCGTTGCCAAAGTTCTTGTTGGTAATATTTACGGCTTCTCGAGAACACAAGCACTTGTTTATGCGTTCCTGCCACTACTGCTGGAAACAATACTGAAAAGCCTATTTTGATATGTTTCAAATTAAGCGTCGCGTTAGTTTGGATGTATTTTACCGAGGAGAGACGGATACATTTGAGGTCCCTTTGGATCTTGGGGAAGAGTCAGAAATCCGTCGAGCATATTTCTATCGTAAGTATTTCTAGCTAAATACGCGTATATCTAGCACTTCCCCAAGATCAAAGATAGAGCGAAATGTAACGGTTTTGACATCGTAGAAGACATTACAAACAGTGCGATGGCTGAATTTCCGAATGTAATAAATAGAGTTTCCAGGGGAACTTATAAATAAGGAAAGTTATGCGTAACACGGTAGGACGTATCTGCTTTAAGCAGGCTATTTGGAAGAAACATTGTTGGTTATAGCAATCTTTTCATATATTTCTTATTTTGAGGTACTTGTAGTTATTAATCAATGTCAATGTCTGTTATGCGTTTCAATTATCAGTGGAAGTTTTCTTACTTACAATGGCTCTAAAAAAATAAGATGCACCAAATGGTAATTTTTTTGTGTTCCTTTTAGGTTTTAATATAGATGTGGGATTTTCAAATTTGATATAATAAATTGCAATAAACTATATATAATGATATCAATTAAACTCTGTTACTAACTGTACAACGCAATTGATCAATAAAGTATAAGAAAATTATGTTTATTTATTAGTTACATTGTTTCAAGTTGATGATTAGAACTTCCAAGAATGTATCTTCATATCACTTTGTATTTGGAAGAACTTTGGGATACAATAATGAATCGTAAGTGAAGCAATATTTAGAAACACAGCATACCAGTATTTATGACAGTACATTAAAAAACGTTTAACATTCAGATAATATCCCTCGTGCTAGTTTGATTTTTAGTCGTTTTCCTACCAGTGCGACGATTCTCCTGCGTTTATCAAGCATACAATATTTATCATGATGCAGCAGTGCGGTTTTCAGTTCACTGATGCAGGGTATTTGATTGGTGTATTGCAGCATCCATCCCTTCCAACATATCATAACAAAGTTTGACATTAATTTTAGGACCATTGGGTTAAAATTCAATGTGAATCATCTAGTCGTAGTACCACCACACACATAGTATAACTTTTGCTGGAAACGATACTTTTTTCGCTACCAGTTCTGGAACTTCACCTTGGTCAGTCATTGTTTTTGTACATTCCACTCTTTTCTCAGAAAACGTATATTACGCCGATTTTGAAGCAGTTGTTGGCAGCTTTTCACTCCCCGCTTGATCTCAGCTAGGGACATCTTATATGGCACAACGTGGAATGTCTTGATGATTTTCCCGAGTTCATAAGGTGACACTACGTGAACTCAAACATGCTGAGTTTATTTTACAATTGTTGTGTTATGATGAACACATTTTCTTCAGTGGTGTGTAAGCATGACCACATAATCTCTAACCTTAGGCAGCTGGACCTTGGCTAATGAACAGCATACCTTGAACCTGTATAATCTTCTGAAGCTTATCAGTTGATGTGCTAACGCTTACTTGCAGTACAACTATAAGTGATCATGTCGCCATTTTAGAGGATCATATAAATTCTCTGTTGTCGATAAATGTTCAGGATAATTATGCCATATTCAAGGATAGTAATGATCTCATTCATACAACTGCAGCTGTTAGTACGTAGTATGAGGAACATGGGGATGAGCACATCCCCTGAAGCTGGACATAATTGGACACCAGTGTATGATATGGAAACACTGATACTGCGAAGATCTATTTTTTTCATCGTGTCTCACGAAACTAGGAAACGCAGTGACAACATGAAGATTTATAAAATATTCAAGCTTATTACCACGCATGACATTTAGGACTCCATTCCACGTTTTGCTAAAGCTTTTCTAAATGTAAAAATTTCCATTATCATATTTATCTCGCACTTCGCAGATTTTTCAACTATTTCAAGAACGTGGAAGGAAATCAGAGAAGCAAGTAGAATATTACAACAATCCGAATGCTATGTGAGCAAATTGAATCGGAAAGTTAGGTAGGATTCTTATCTAAAAAACGAAAAACAGGTTTAATTATGTCCATATTAGAAAACTCGATTTTTAGTTAAGGTATTCAAGAACACCAGAATTTCCTCAAACCAAGCAGCAAAAGTTCCAACTGGGCACATTATCATCATACAGTTGACTTTATTATTCGTAAAAATCATTTAGGTCAGAGGATGCTCATGCCTCTCTAAAATAGTAGCATGATTACTGTAGTGACCCGACAGGTAAGCATCGGAGCTAACATTCAACACATATCCAGGTATCACCGACCCACCTTATATTTTCGCGGTATCAATGGGATCGCATTATATTACTGATGTTTATAATACCGGTTTGACTCCGGCAACGCTATTGTCTATATTCATATAATCTAATTTGTAGCTGACTGTCATTGTGGACATAGGCTGAGGAAGGTGCTTCCATAATTTCGTCAAGTTTCCACCACAGTCGTACGACAGTTCTGATAAATTGTTTTAATGCTTGGATTGATCTATCACTGAGGTTTTTTTAGATTGTGTTTCTCTTCGCCGTTTTGTTTGTTCTCAGTTTCGTACAATGTCCCCACTTGCCATTTTCTTACTATGAATATAGTCTACAAGTGAAATATATTTATGTTTTCTTTCTAATACTTCGTGAACTAAAACGGGCATTTAGTTTCTGGGTCCTCATTCAAACCATTCTTGTCACGTTACCATTATGAGCTCTAACTGTTGAACTATTATTGACATCCCTTTAAGAAAATAGTTCTCTAGGGTAATTGTCTGATTGCAGTAATGATGTACATGTGGTTAAGTTTTATCAGTTTGTTCATCGTCATTTTAGAGTAACGCAAACAAATAATTCTTGCCAAGGCATAATTGATATAATGTTAGTTAAGTAAAATTATTACAGGTTGGGTACATAACATATTTTAATATGTCCTGGTTGTTCATTGATATTTGTTATTTAATTAATTGATGTTACTGATTTTTTATTAATTGTAGAAGATTGGTAAGTCCAGATTTTCTTAAGATTTAACCCTTTATGGACGGAATTATTTTCCTGTTGAAGAAAAAAATTGTTTTCGGTATCAATTGTTTAATGAAGTACTAATATAAACATACAAAAAAGAAATAAATCGGACCTGTAATTACACAACGAGTTTTTGAAGTGTTACAAATATGTAACATTCGGCTATAATGACTGCCGTACCTTCTACACTTGTTTCATCATGCAAGTCCTTTCCTCATTCGGTATGGAATGTTAGAAAGCAGTTTCGCTTCTTTTCTAAGCACAAGTTTACGTTACATTTTTGACACATTATTTGTGGGATTCCCTTGCAGTAGGGCCTTTTGCATCTTCCTCTTTTCTCTGCTACTATTGGCCAATGTCCAATTCCATCTGTCCTTATTTCCTTCTGTGGGATTGGCTTCGAAGCATGTCCTACAGCTTTCTTTGCCTGATATTCAATGTCGATACTTCCAGAAGGTCTTCCTCTCTTTCTGGTGACACCTTTCCCTGCCTTACATAATGCCTCAGCTATGGATGCTTTGAAGGTGTAAAGTGGTTCTTGGTTCTTTTCAGGAACGCCAAAAAATTTACAATCTCTTCTGTATAGAAGCCATCCTGTAACGACTGCCATGTCCAGGAAGTGGCAAAATAGGCGCATGTAGTATTTTTTGGACCTTAGTGTGGTTCGGTATAGTGCTAGAAGTGAGTCCAGCAAGTCAACTCCCCCCATAAATTTATTGTATATTAAAACTATGGAAGGACAACTGACTTCAATTCTGGTTTTCGTTGACCTGTCCCAACGTTTTACTTTCCCAGAAGGCTCAGCTGACGCAAATGTGGATGTAAGAACCACTGGTCGATTGTCCATCCATTTCACAACACGAACTTCTTGGCCATTAATTGTTCCTTCTTTCTCTACGTATGTTCCTCTACCCTTCGCTTTCAGTTCTTGGTCAGATGGGAGCTTACATCCCCGTAACCGATTTGCTCTAACTGTTCCTAGGCAGTATATTCCTTTCTTTGCAAGTTCCACCATTAACTCAAGTGAATTGAACCAATTATCAAAATATAGTAAATGATTCACATTTGTAGGAATAACTTCGGCTAAACGAAGCACTACATTTGAACTTACCCCCAAATCTTTCATCCCTGGAGTAGGATCCACTCGACCACTATATATCTCAAAGTTATGCACTACACCATTTGAATCGGAAAGCACGAAAATTTTATACCCCCATTTGTTTGGTTTCTTAGGATTGTACTGTTTCAAGCTGGATTGTCCTTTGAAAGGAACTATTTGTTCGTCCACTACTAACATTCGATCCATAGGTATACTTCTGAATACAGAAAGAAGATGATTGATCACAGGCCTTAATTTGTAAAGTTTGTCTCGGTTTGGATCACTAGTTGGAGGCATAGTGGAATTGTCGTTGAAATGGAGATTAGATTTAATCTCCTCCCATCGGTCCCTACTCATTATGTCACTTATCTGTGATATTCTAAAGAAATTTGACCAGTAGAGACGCGTACGTGGAATAACAATGACTGACATGTACATAACTGTTCCAATAAATTGCTCCAACTCATTCTTTGAGAGGCGCAATAATTTATCAGGGTTTTTTTGGGCAGAATATAAATTCGACTGGAGAACAATATGTTCAAATATATTTTCAGTGAAAAATTTTCTAAAGTATTCAATAGGTTCCCTAACCGATGTTAAAGCAGGAATCTTGCCCAACCACTCAGGAAAATCCTTTTTACTTGCTTCCGTTCTTACATTCTTCCAATTGATACCACTACCAGAGGCTTCTGTCGTGGCTGGTTGTGTTTGATGTTGATCATCAGACTCTGAAAAGAAAAGGACAACGGAACACTAAGTTTCGAACAAATACAAATTACTTTGAACAAAGAAATGTTATCAATCAGAATACACGAAAGTATATATATATTTTTGAGTACAACATACAATCTATTACTATTACATTTTGAGGAGGATAACCGAATCAAACAAGGTCGCTTGGAAGATGAAACACTGCATAAGAATTTTACTCTGTCAAATGCAGATTAGATTTCAATAACTCTGGTGTTTTACTTTCATTTCAATTTTAGCAACTGATGGAAAACATAAGGAATTTTTATAATTTACAATGAGCCATGCTTCTAAAACATTTCGTCATCTTATGTTTCTAAAGAGTTCCCAATATCGGCTAACGCACCTTGACAAAGAATAAATTTCCTCCATTTCTAGACAAACATTGTGGCAAGTCAGATACCCCTAAAGTTTCTAATGTTTGCTACACATAGTGGCGAAATTTTACTGTAAAGTTTACGTTTCGCCACTTATGGTAAAATATCAACGATTTTACGATTTCTAAGCTCTAATTGCACAGTTCGATGCGATACAAGCAGTAGATGAGAAAAATGATACTTTTTAGAACCTCAATACATTTGGCTACATCGCGAGCTAAAACGTATGACTGAATGGTTCGAAACAAAATATATGAAGTGCGACAATCAACTAGGGTCTGTTAACAAAAATAAAATTGATTTGTGCATAGCGTATGTTCTATGAATGCTTACCAATATCAGTGTGTATGAGGGTATCATCCTTATCCAGAACAGAACTGATGCCATTATCCTCATCTCCAGAGCTCAAACAACTATCATCACTTTCTCCGGTTTCACCTCCTACAGGACGCACGGATATGGGCTCTTTTCCTTTACGGCCGTAAAACAAAGCTGGATCCATAATCTGGAAATAATAAAACTTTTATAAAAATTTAGTTGCACATGTACGTCACAAGGAATGTAGTGGAAGTTTGTTATACATATATAAATACGACATTTCTTTGAGGAAAACTCATTAAAAAATTCCGTATAAAACTGTGATGATTTTCCACCTTCCTCTTGTTAGTTTAGCGACAGGGGATACAGCACAGTATTTTTATTTCAAAAAAATAGAATTGTAAACTGAGAAAGCAAAATGATATCTTACAGGTGCCTGACGTTACAAATTCGTAACATTTAGAAAACACACTACAGCGAAAAAATGAAAAGTAAGAAAATTATAGCTCCGATATCTAATTTTTCAACAACAATAAGGGAATAGAGCAGAAAAAAAGTATGCATTAAACTCACCTCTTTGTCTTCCTTATTCAGGTACTCTTGATAGCGAAAGGGATGAAGTCTTCTCAGCTTCTAATTGAGGAATGTCAACTTACGCTGTGATTCACACTAAACACGCCAGACGTCGCTACTTGTAAAATATAATCCTCGAAACGTAACGGATATGAAACGTTCGTCGTTTCGAATAAAAAAAATGCTCGGGCTTCCAATACAACAATGCGTTGAAACGTTACAAATTTGTTTTCGTCGTCCATATCGGGTTAAAAACATTATTTCTACTTTTAGGTCCGAGGAGGTTTTCCAATGAGTGTTGTGTTCGTTCACTCCTTGAAGGACCTCTCCTCGGTCTTAAGAGTAGTACAGCTCAACAAAAAGTGAAATTATGCCTGCGCAGGATGTAATTTCTCTGTATCTTCTGCATCTAGATGACGAAATGCAATCCCTGGATATTTGAGAATTTAAGAAAATACGCGGAACAAGATTCAAGGTTCCTATATTCATGCATGGTGGTGGATATACTTCTAAAAACTAAGTTAGTTGAGTGTCAGTATGCAAGCGAACTTTCTAAATGGAATTTCCTTACTGTCAATATAATCTATACTTCGAAAAATAGTTTGGTTCTAATCTCAACAAACAAAAATTAAAACGTATATTTAAGTTCCTGACACCGGTATGTAAAACTATTTTGGCCTCTTTAATACTATTAGCTCTGGATGTAAAGTAATTATTTACATGTCACCAAGAAAATAATTCTTCAGTATAACTTTATTAAATTAAAGTAAGTTTAGCCATGTTTGTTGCTTTCAGTCAGTTCACAGCTGTACGAATTAATAAGGCTTTTATCTAGATGTTATACAAAGACAAGTAATGAATAACATATTAATAAAATGAATAACATACTTTCTACGTTTGAGTCCGAGGAGGGGTCCCAATGAGTGTCATGTTCGCTCACTTGTTGGGACTTGTCTTCGGGTTTAAAAGTAGTTCCCCTCAACACAACATGAAGTTATCCATGCGCAACATGGAAATCATCTGTATCTCCTGCATCTGGATATCAAAATGGGTACGATAGATATGCGATAAATGTAGTACATATGCCTAACAAGATACAATTTTCCTATATTCATGCATGGTGATAAATAAACTCCTAAAATAGTGTGAGCTTAACTTAGTGTGAGCTTGGTAACAAACTTTCTAATGGAATTTTCTTACTTTGAATATAATGCATACTTCGGAATATTTTCCGGTTCTCATCTCAACACACAAAAATTAAAATGTGTATTTTGTTTCTGAGACCGGAATATAAAATATTTTTGGTCATGTTACCATTATTAGTTCTCTATATAAAGTATTTATTAACATGATATACAGATAATAATTCTTCAGTATAACTGTATGAAAGAACAATATGTTTTACAATGTTTAGTTATTATGAGTCAAATTGCAATAAGACGAAAAAATAAGGCTTATTACTAGGTGTTATATAAGGAAAAGTAAAATATATCACTTGAAATTTAGACTTAGATTTGCAAGAAAAAAAACTAACCAATCATGAAGAATATTGTCTCTGTTGTACACTGTGAAAATTATGAAGCTTTTATTGTTTCAAGTACTTGCTTACAAAGTATCATTTTTATATTAAGGAATAAGTATTTAATACTAGAAGTGCTTGAAGGTTTTCAGTGTGTTAATATGAGTGGTGTTTTATATTTCTGTTCCAAGGTAGTTAATAAAAGCTTATAATGTTACTTAAATAAACTTAAAGAGAATAGATTAGCAAAATATTTGTAATGTATCATTGTTGTGCATTGATATTTGTTATTTGGGTTGTTTGTCTTATTGGTTTTTCATTAATGATAGATGATTTATGAGTTTCAAAATGTTGGTTAACTATTAACATCTTTTCTGCTTTTGGGTACGTGGAAGGCTGAAAAATAGTGTGGTATTGGTTCACTATTGTCCATCCTCTCGGGGTCTTAAGAGTTGAACACTTCAATCCATTCTGAAATTATGGTTGCGAAATATGTTATTTCTCTGACTCTCCTTCATCTAGGTGACGAAATGCAAAAACTCTTTCGTAAGTGACAGCTGCCAAAGAAAGTTGACAATGATTGTTTCCAAGATCCAAAGAACGAAAAGGTCAAAACTGACTACAGTACTCAAAATCTATCTGATACGACTTACTTGTGTGAAACAAATGAAATAAAATCAGAATTTAACAACCGACAATATTATTTTATTCTGAAGGAGAAAGATTGATGAAATCAAGTGATATTAAAAACAATGGTGTGGGAGTGAAAATCGGAGAGTATTGACAAAACCCATAAATGTGATAGTTTCGATCATGAAGTGGGAAGACCTGTAGGAACTATTTACATCAGTGTAGCAACAAGTGTACAGTGAGGCAATTCAACCTACAATCACTTTCTAATACACTTATGAGCAAACAAACGTCCTCAGAAAAATGTAGTATCCAAAAGGATAAGCTAATGTTCCAGGTTTCAAGCATAATGAGTTTATGTGGCCTTTAATGCAATGTTTTTATTGTCAATCTGAAACAATTTATTGTTCTTATTCCACTCCAATAGTTTGTTTATCCATTTGCTTTTGTACTATATATAAAAAGTATACAATTTTCTATTTCATAAAATATTTTAATATGTCGTGGTTGTCCATTGATATTTGTTATTTAGTCAATTGATGTTATTGATTTCTGATTAATGGTAGATGATTTTTGAGTCCAGATTTTCTAAAAAAATTGAATATAATTTCTACTTTTACGTCCGAGCAGATCTTCCAATGAGTATTGTATTCGTTCACTCCTTGGAGGACCTTTCCTCGCTCTTAAGAGTTGTACAGCTCAACAAAATATGAAGTTATGCCTGCGCAGCATGTAATTCCTCTGTATCGTCTGCATCTAGATGACGAAATGCAATCGCTGGATATTTGAAAAATTAAGGAAATACACGGAACAAGATTCAAGAAAGTTTGGAAGCGAACTTTCTAAATATAATTTTCTTACTTTCAATATAATCTATATTTCGAAAAAAAATTGGTTCTAATCTCAACAAACAAAAATTAAAGCTTATTTAGTTCCAGACACCGGTATATAAAATACTTTGGGCCACGTTACTATTATTACCTCTGGATGTAAAGTAACACTGTTCAACAACGAAAATGTAAATTGAACAAAATCAGCTAATTCTTATTGATTTTGTGGTGCTGATCACGAATTTGAAAGTTAATTTCGAATATTAGCTCTACTTTTGTTTTACAGGCATGTCTAATAATAACGGTTTATAAATAAATATATTCGGTTCGTTTGGGGTAAAATGTTACACTGATCCGGCAGCACTGGAGAAACTATATGAACGCTTGGTTTAATTGTGTTCCTTATCTCAGTAGTATTCTGCTATTGTTAGAAAAGACAGATTCAGTGCAGTTATCAGCGTTTTGGTTGTGACGTTTGTGTAGTGCAGGACATAAAAATACAACTACAAGTACGCAAAAATACTGGTATATCGAATGTATATTTTTAAATAGTTGTCGGAACTATTTCAAGTGACATTTTGAGAATTTCAATAAACAAAAATGCACGAAATTGTGTAAACAGTGCGGATAGCTTCTGCTACGTGTGTGGGGAAGTGACATTTTCCTCACAGAAGCAGACTATAACACCACTAATAAGAAAAGCCTATCAATATTACTTTGGTTGGAAAATTGGAGACCAAGATAAATCTTGGGCACCCCACATCGTGTGTAACACTTGTGCCAGCAAGCTAAGAAATTGGATTAATGGAAAGGAGCGCTCAATGCCTTTGCAGTGCCCATGATTTGGAGGGAGCCAAGCGACCACATCAGAGACTGTTATTTTTGTATGGTTCCTTAAGTCAAGAAGGGAATTTCCACGAAGAAGAAGCGGGCCTTGATCTATCCTTCCATTCCTTCTGCAATGCGCCCTGTTCTACATGGAGAAGGACTACCTGTTCCTGACCCACCTAAAGAATACGATCTTTTTTCTGATGATGATCAAGAAGTTGAAGCTCCTGAATCAAGTACATCGAAGGACCCTACGTTTGTTGTAGAAGAACCTCAATGTGAACCACATAGACTTACTCAAGATGAACTAAGTGATCTAATCAGAGACTTGGACCTCACGAAAAGCAAAGCCGAAATTTTAGCGTCACGCTTAAAGCAACGGAATTTATTGCAGGAAAAAGTAAATATTTCAGTGTATCGGAATAGAGAGAAGATGTTCACTTCATTTTTTACTATGGAAGACAAACTTGTGGCACTTAAATGGTAAATGGTCTCATGAGGGCACTTAAAATTAATTACGAACCTACGGAGTGGAGGCTCTTTATAGATTCGTCCAAGGTGAGTTTAAAGCAGTGCTTTTACATATTGGAAATGAACTTCCTTCAATTCCTGTAGGTTACGTAGTTGATATGAAGGAATCTTATGAAAACTTGAAAAGTTTACTTCAAGCGATTAAATATTATGATTTTCAGTGGCTCATTTGTGGTGACCTTAAAGTAATAGCAATGTTGCTAGGTATGCAGTTAGGGTATACAAAGTATTGTTGCTTTATATGTGAATGGGACAGTAGAGATCGTGGATCTCATTACCGCAAAGGTGATTGGAGTACCAGAGAAACTCTTCAGCCGGAAGTGAAAAATGTGCAGCATGAACCACTGGTAGATCGTAACCGAATTCTGTTTCCCCCTCTACATATTAAATTAGGTCTTATGAAAAGTTTAGTTAAGAGCATGAACCAAGAGGATGAAGCCTATAAGTACCTAAGAGGGCAATTCCCTCAATTAAGTGATGCCAAAGTTAAACAGTGTGTTTCCATAGGGCCAGAGATTAGGCAACTATTCAAAGATCACAAGTTCGACGAAATTCTCCAAGGTGAGAAGAAAGCGGCATGGGAAAGCTTGAAGAGTGTTTGTTCACAGTTCTTGGGAAGACACCGAGCAACAAATTACAAACAACTGGTAGCAACTGGTAGCTACGAAAATCTTGGTTGCAATATGTCTCTGAAACTCCACTTTCTTCATTCACATCTAGACTTCTTTCCCGAAGATTGTGGAGCACTAAGTGACGAACATGGTGAGCGTTTCCATCAAGATATTGCAGCCATGGAGAAGAGATATGAGAGAAAGTGGAGTTCTAACATATTGGCCTACTACTGTTGGACTATTGCAAGGGATACTCCAGATGTAACCTACAAAAGGCAAGCCAAGCGAAGACGCTCAAAATAAAATAAACATAATCCTGTACAAGGGATCACTTGAAACTTTTGTCTACATTGCAGTGTAGTACTTGCACAAAAAGGCATTTGTACATATTTTTCATGTTTTGATGTTAATACTGATTTTAATCACGGAATTGTTAATATTTAACTTGACCACGGTTACTTTATTCTCTGTATCGCTGTGAAACTGGTATTTGCGCAATTTTGAAAAAGGAAGTACAAGGGTTATAGAAAGCTATAGGTTAGGGTACTTCTTAACTCCCCAGCTTATCACATCACAGTGAAATAGATAAAAAAGTGAAATGTAGGTTTCTACAAGGATTTTGCTTAAATGTTCTATAAATATTAATACATTTGTATATATACAGCTACTGTTGTACAAGAGCGTTTTTTTCACAACCTGAGCTAAGAAAATTCTTCTATTATCATTTCCTTTCATATTATGCTTAAATGAATGTAAAACTCGCAATTTCAAAGAATTTACATACTTTCGATCAAAATTTGTTGAAGAGTGTAATTATTTACATGTCACCCAGAAAATAATTCTTCAGAATAACTGTATTAAAGTAAAAGTAAGTTTAGCCATGTTTGTTGGTTTTCAGTCAGTTTACACCTGTATGAATAAATAAGGCTTATATCTAGATGTTATAAAGAGACAAGTAATGAATAACATAATTTCTACCTTTGTGCCCTAGGAGAGGTCGCAATGAGTATCGTGTTCGTTCACTTGTTGGGGCTTGTCTTCGGTTTTAAAAGTAGTTCTCCTCAACACAACACCAAGTTATCCATGCGCAACATGGGATTCATATGTATATCCTGCATTTGGATGGCAAAAGCACACGCTAGATATGTGATTAATGAAGTACATATTCCTAACAAGATACAATTTTCGTATATTCATGCATGTTGATTTATAAACCCCTAAGATAAAGTTAATTTAGCGTCAGCTTTGTAACAAACTTTCTAATGGAATTTTCTTACTTAAAATATAATATATACTTCGGAAAATATTTCGGTTCTCATTTCAACACAAAAATTAAAACGCATATTTAGTTCCTGAGACCGGAATATAAAATATTTTTTTTTCATGTTACCATTATTAGCTCTCTATATTAAGTAATTATTAACATGATATACAAAATAATAATCCTTCAGTATAACAGTATGAAGGCAAAAATGTGTTTTTCCATGTTTGGTTGTTTTGAGTTACTTTACAATAGCACGAATTAATAAGGCTTCTTTGTAGATGTTACATAAGGACAAGTAAAATACATCACTTGAAATGTAGACTTAGATTTCCAAGACAAAACAAAACTCTAACAAATAGTGAAGTATATTGTCTTCGTTGTATATAGTGAAAATTATTCACGTTTTCTTATTTCATGTACTTGCTTACTAAATATCATTTTTGTATTCAGTAATATGTGGTCGATAGTATAAGCGCTTCTAGCTTTTGAGTGTGTTAATATAAGTAATGTTTTATATTTCTGTTCCAGGCTAGTTAAAATCAAAATTGTAATGTTAGTTAAATAAACAAAATACTCAATAGATTAATAAAATATTTTAAATATATTCCTGTTTTGTATTGATATTTATTATTTAGTTCGTTGATCTTATTAGTTTTTCATTAATGATATACGATTTTTATGTTTCAGATTGCTTGAAAACTAATAACGCCAGTTTGTTCTTTTGGGTCCGTGGAAGGCTAACAAATAGTGTTTTATTTGTTCACTATTTGCCATCCTTCCAGGGTCTTCAGAGTTGAACACGTCAACCCATTATCAAACTTTGGTTGCGAAACATGTGAATGCTGTGACTCTCCTTCATCTAGGTGACGAAATGCAAAAGCTAGATATTTTGAAAAAACTGAAGCAACTAAGCAGATACCTATTTAAGGTTTGATGGCACACAGAATACTTCAAAGTAAATGTCGTAAAAGTGAGAAATAATGCCTAAGTGACAGGGGCCAAAGAACGTTGGCAATGTTTTTTTCCAAGATCCATAGAACGAATAGGCAAAACTGACTGCAGTATTCAAAACTCATTTGATACGACATACTTCTGTGAAACAAATGAAATAAAACAGTAATTTAAACTCCCGTAAAATTATTTTTTTTACGAAGAAGAGAAAAATAATGAAAGGAAATGATATTTGAAACATAATGGTGTGGGAGTGTGAGAGAAGATTGGAGAGTGTTAATAAAGCCCATAAACGTAATGTTTTTCTTCATGAAGTTGGAAGATATTTCAGGCCAATTTATATCAATGTAGCAACAATTGTAGTATCAGGCTATTTAACTTAAATTTCGAAATATTTAACAGTTTGAACTTATAACTCATGCAAAACTAATATCACTGTTATTATGTAATCACAGCAATATTAATGATCAATTACCGATTTAGACACATTTATGAAAACAGAGAATTCCTTATGGAAAAGCATCATCTTAAGGATAAGCTTTTGCTTGCAGTTTTCAAGAATAATGAGTTTCTGTTTTGTTTAATACAACGTTATTAGTGTCAACCTGAAACAATTTATAGTTCATATTCCACTCCGAGAGTTTATTAATCTATTTACTTTTGTAACTTTGGAAGGGGGACATTTTGTTGATCGCTTCTAATCTCAAAATTATTTTCATATATTTTGCAAAAGTGTTATACCCAGAATTGCTTAAACGAAGAGTGCTTTTTTATGTTATGTACTCAATGTTCTAGTGTTTTCTCTTTTAATGTGTACTATAACCAGTGTGAAAATTTTAAACAAAAATAATACATTGGCTTATTTCTTCATTTACTTCGCAGCCGTGGAAGGTTCTCCAATGATATCAATAAAATGTGCTGGCTGTATACAACTTCAGACAACAACCACGAAAAAGACCTTGTCAACAGTCGTCAAGATAACCAACTAGAGACACTAATGCTGCGCAGACCTACGTCTTCATGGCGTCTCACTATCTATTGAAGTCAGACGCAACACTCACACTCACGTAATATACCTGCTTATTATCATCCATTTGTGGTTCCATTCCACTTTGTGTTGGAACTTTCCTTAGGGTAAAAGCTTCCAATGCCATATTAATCTTGTACTTTGCAGATTTTCTAAGCGTTCTCAAGAACGTGGAAAGAAATCATAGAAGTCATGACTAGTAGAAAGTAGAATATTTCAGCGTTCCACATGTAGTATATCACTCAGTTTTATAAGAGAAAATTAAATCGGACAACTATATAGGATTTGTATCTAAACAGACGTGCCAAACGTTCTTTAATTATGCCCAGATTCGAACAATCGATGACCACGAATCGTATTCAACATCATCGTAATATTCTCCAAACCAACAAGCAACAACTCCAGCTGGGCGCATTAACGTCCTGCAGTTGGCATCATTATTAGGAAACAACATTTGGGTGATAATATAACCATGATTGTTTAAAATTGTAGCAAGAATATAGTAGATAGCCGATGAGTAAGCATCGGAACTACCGTAGAACACGTATACAGGTACGAGCGGGTCACTTCCATTTCCACCGCACCATTGGGATTGTGTTAAATTACTGATGTTTCTAACTAAAGTTTAGCCGCTGCAACTAGACAGCGTATGTTTATATCACATAATTTGCAGCTTACTGTCATTGTGGATACATGCTGTGTAAGGTGCTACATGATTTCTCCAGTTTGCATCGTAGTCCCACGTCACTTATGAGAAATTGTTTTTAAAGTTCGGCTTGATCTATCACTGACGGTTTTTCTCGATCAGTGTTTCTCTTTGCCCATGTGGTTTTGTGTTGAGTGTAGTAGGCCGTCCGCACATGACATTTTCTCACTATGAATATAATCAACATTTCATAATATATTTCGGTTCTGTTTCCAAGACTCGGTGAATTCAAATGGGCATTTGGTTTCTGAAACCTGATTCACACCACTTTTCGACATGTTATCAATATCAGCACTGGCTTTAGAATAATAATTATTAATATGCCATCCAGAAAGAAGTTCTCCAGGGTTATTGTCTGACCGCAGTAACTATGTAAGTCTTGTTTAATTTTATTATGTCTGTTTGTTTTACGTCATTTTAGAGTAGCATGAATAAATAAGGCTCACATGTAGATGTAATATAAACAAAAATAAAATGTCTCACATTTAATGAAGACAGTGGTTTCCAAGAAAAGAGATAGTATAACCAATCGTGAAATATATTATCACTCTTGAATACTGTGAAGATTATGCAGGTTTTCTTTTGTCTTGTACTTAAATATTAGATTACAAAATATTTGCTTTCAGAGGTATATAATCAACATTAGAAGTACTTGAAGATGTTTAGATTGTTTTCTTTTTCTAATTTGAATGTAGTTTCCTATTTTTGTTTCCGGTCAGTTTACAAGAAAAATATAAAGTTACTTAAATAAAGTTACTACACAATAGATATATAAAACATTTGTAATGTATCGTTTTCGTCCATTGATATTTGTTATTTAATTAGTTTATCTTATTGACTTCTTGTTAATGGTAGACGATTTTTGATTTTCAGATTCAGAATTCTTAATATTTTTTTCTGCTTTGATGTACGAGGAAGTCTTCCAACAAGTGTTGTCTTCGTTCACTTGTTGGACGATCTCTCTTCAGTTTTAAGAGTAGTACTGCTCAGCAAAATATGAAGTTATGATTACGGAACATGTGATTCATCTGTATTTCCTGCATCTAGATAACGAAATTCAAAGACTGGATATGTGAAAACAAGCAAATATAGCGACACCGTATTTAAGGTTCAAAAACACTGAAAGTATTTACGATTTTATGTTTTCCAACTTATTACTTTAGAGCAACTGCATTCAATTCTAGACCAGAGTGTCTCTTCCTATTTGTCGTAATTAACATTATAAACAACGATTAGCAATCCGTTTCACTCATAGGATGTCATAAAGTGATACAGGCTTAAAATTCAAAGATGAGCTATAACTGTGACCCGGTTATAGAAATTATTTTTGTGGACGCTCTAAATATTTCGTAAAGCCAGTAATTATTCTTCGATATGCACTTTATTTCTGCGACGCAAAAAATTTCTTTCTTCGGTGGGAACTACGAACAATTCAATTTCTTTCTCACGCAATAGAACAAAAGAGTCTGTCATCGTTCACTCATATATACAGATGATGATCAGAAAAATGGAAACACCTGTAGTTGGCAACACGTCAGATGTATCGGTAGGCAGTGGTATAGTGGCGCCCTCAGCGCCGGACCGCTGGTGGTGGTGTGTTAGGTCGGTCTCCATACTACGTCAGGCGCAATCGAACAGCAGTGTCCAGTGGCTGCAGCAGACGGAGGTAGTGTAAAATGGGAGACCTCTCAGATTTTCAAAGAGGGCAAATTGTTGGTGCGCGGTTATGTGGAGTGAGTGTGACGGCAGTCGCTACTGTGTTAGGTGTGTCGCGTGGGACAGTGTCGAAGGTGATGACGGCCTACACAACACACGGGAAAACCACATCGGGGAAGCGGAACAGTGGGCGGAAGAAAATCATGAGTGACAGGTCACGCCGGGTATTAAAGCGCATTGTCACGCAGAACCGTCGTGCCACTGCGGAGCAAGTGATGGAGGAACTCAATAAGCACCTCCCCCACTCTGTTTCGACAATCACAGTCCGCCGCGAATTACATGACATGAACTTACGGGGTCGTGTTGCACGGGCCAAACCGCTCATCAGGGACCATGACGCTTTCGCACGCCGCAAATGGTTCCGCGACCATGCATTTTGGACCGTTGAGGACTGGAAACGTGTGATATGGTCGGATGAGTCATCTTTCACCCTATTCCCAACCATGGGCCGTGTTTATGTGTGGAGAACGCCCAAAGAAACTTATGATCTGCAGTGTCTCCGCCCAACTGTGAAACATGGCGGCGGCTCGGTGATGCTGTGGGCCGCAATATCATCGTTTTCATTGGGTTCTGTGGTCACACTTAGTGGACGAATCACTGCCAACGATTATGTCGCAATATTAGGAGACCACTTGCATCCTATGGTCCGGATGTTGATCCCGGACAATGACGCCATCTTCCAAGATGATAATGCACCCATTAACACAGCTGGCGTTGTTGCAGCGTGGTTTGAGTAACATCGATGTGAAGTTCAACACTTCCCCTGGCACGCCCAATCCCCAGATCTCAACATAATTGAACATCTGTGGTCCGTCTTGGAAACACGACTCCGGCGACGATTTCCACCTCCATTCTCTATCACAGAACTGGCCGATACCCTGCACGATTAATGGTGTAAAATTCCACTTGCTACCATTCACGACCTCTATGCCTCCATCCCACGTCGCATCAAGGCTGTTCTGAAGGCGAAAGGTGGCCCGACACCATATTAATCTGGTAAGTTGCAATTTCGTTCAGGTGTTTCCATTTTTCTGATCAGCATCTGTATATGCGTGTGTGTACGTGTGTGTTTGTCTCTGTGAAACGTTTTCTGCGGTGAGAATATTTTAGTGCGTAACAAAGAACACGTTCGTTTTCTGAACTATATATGTGATAGACGTACTTCTCTTAGCTCGATTCTGTGTTTCTTCCTTACCTATTAATATGCAAAGACTACGTTATATGAGTGCTTGGAACCAAATCAAGTGCATTCTTCAATCACTTATGAAAATACTAGCAGACCAGCAGCAATCCAGGCACAGCGGCAACAACCGTATCGTTCAGTCAGGTTTTATATGAAAGTTCCCATAACAAAGTTATCGCAAAGTTTTGTGCATCTTGGCCAGTAAACTGTAAATTAACACCAATTCTTTTAACACTTAATTTGCTTACAGATACAGGAGATTTAATCTGATTGCATTTTAGAATGAACTGCCAACATTGACCAATCGGTCAATCTGGCTCGGGTCTCGAACATTTAAACTCAAGGAGTTTACTCCACATCTTCAGGTAACGTTCGTTGGGTTTGATATAATAGTACGTAAGAGGGTACACGTTCAATAGCCGGTGAACCACAACAACTAGCCCCTAATTAGTGAAATTTTGGGTATGCACACCAAGTGCGTATAAGTAGTAAACGGGCATACCAAGGATTTAATTAGCAGTTCGATTATTTACGTTCATTTGCTGGATACCATAGTCAACTTCTACGGTTTTTCGTAACAGCTACAAAACTACTTCATGGGATTACCCCAGTGTTACCCCACAGTGCTAGTCCGCCATGTGCATCAGCTAATAGTGTAATAAAAGTGTTCTAGTGAAACCACAGTTACAATCTTTGATTCATAAATATACGTGATACAAAGGGCTATAATATAATAAAATGTGAAGAGTAAATTTATTCTGGAAATAATTAAGTGTTCAATATTTGGTGTTGAGATTGTTTTTCTTCTACATTTTTAATAGTGTTTCTGTTACATGTACGAATGAAGTTTGTGTGCGCCGTTGTGTGAGCGACCTTCTAAAGGTCCTTGAGGATTTCGAGACGAGACATCCCAACTTCTCGGTGCTTAATGCTCATCTCATTATTGAGACCGGAGGGCGGTCCTGGAAAACATCCGTAATCCCTTTCTGGAAATGTTCTTTGAAGTCTTAACCAGATAGGTTCAGTTCTCCTGAAAGTACTCATTTGTGGGACAGTAGGGGGACAGATCCGGTAAACGGTCAAAGACCGAAGGAATTACTTTACCTTCTAGATTTTCTTACCTTCTACGAATCCCTTTAACGGATTTTCTAATCCTTGATTTAAAGGTATTTATTGAAGTAAGACTTTTGCACAAAGCACTAAAACCATTTAAGCTTCCTAGATAGTATTTTAATGTTATAAAAGTGTGATCATTTAAATAAATATATTATATAACAGTAACAAATAAATCTATGGAGCACACCTTACACGTTATATACAAAATACATATAAGTATGCTGTAAGTACTTGAAATAGGATTTTAACAAAATAAATTACATTAGTACTATTTTCTAAAAAAAACAAATGTGATAAAACTGTCATGCAGAAAACTGTAGTAAAGTGGCTGATACAAATTTTCAAGATACTAGCTTTTAATTTTTTTTTGTTTATAATCGATTTTTAGTCATTGGTCTGTAATTTAAAACATTGAACGTTAAATATGTTTTCTTTAGTATGCTGAAAATATTATTATATAAACTCTTCATATATATATACATATATATATATATATATATATATATATATATATATATATATATATATATATATATATATATATATATATGACTGGACATTATGAAAAATACGCAAGGATATAAAAACAAATATATTTATTTGTTGTACTTGTTTCTGCAAACTTCTATATGAACGAATGCAAATAAGTTATGATCATTTTGTTTTCTAAGCCGAAATCTTAGCAATGCTGTATAGTATCCCGCAACACGGTTAAAGATATTTTCTTAGTTTGGAGCTTTTCTAAATTTTTTTTCAATGACTTATTTGATGAATTTATCACTAATAATCATCGCTATTATACTCTAATAAGAACTACTAAAATAATACGCATTTGTTGTTCAATGAATAGGTGGACATACTACAATGAGGTTTATTTCTTCTAAAACCGGAGGTTAAACTTATAATGTATTAATATCTTTGTTTTGTTTAAGGTAGTCTCTTTTAAGCCATTTGCCAAAACCTATTAACATATTTCATACTATCAAATTTCGTAGTCTACTTGCAATCGACTGTTCCTTCACTCATATCAATATAATTGAATATATCGCTCAGAAATAACATAACATGAAGTAGCTTAATGTTTCATCCCGTTAAGAAAGTTGTATTACAGTGACTGGTATGATGATAGAAGTGTCCGATATACTTCATGATGGAACATTCACGTGTCTAACCTGTCAATTATATCGTGTGAACTCATTGCGAAATTTCCACGTTTCCATGTACCAATCTCACACCAGAATGTCACGATACCTATTTTTTTCAATTACGCACTTGTTTATTTTTATTTATATAAAATTATAATTTGTGTTTTTATTTCATTACTACTTCCCTCTATTTGTACTCAATTTGATTTCAGGTGATTTTGATGACCAACGTAAAATTCGTTAAGTAGAACACAAATGGTAAAAGAATTATGTTGTAATATTAATGGTATGTATTTATTTTTCTACTTCACGACAAGTACACTATGCAGACGGTAAAAAGGCCAATTTATGAAAAAAACTTAATGATAAATAAAACTATCTACTACTCTAACCAATATAGAAATATAAGCAAAATTACGGAAAAATAAGCAATGTAAAAAAACTAACGTTTCGTAGCTTCATGGTTCCCAAGTGTTATCATTGGTCAGTTGCTTAAAATCGTTTAGATTGTAGCTATGTTCATGCACGGTGATGGCTGAACTCCTAAAATAAAATTAATTCAGTGTGAGTTGGAAGCCAGCATTTTAAATATAATTTTGTTCCTATGAGAATAATTTGGACATCGAAATTTGTTTCGGTTCTCATCCTAACGCATACAAATTTAAATTTGTATTTAGTTCCTGATACCGAAATATTTTTTTCCGTCATGTTACCATTATTAGGTCTGGGTGTAGAGCAGTTATTAACATACCATCCAGATAAGAGTTCTCCAGAAAAAAAAAACTGTGTGAAAGGAAAAATAATGTAGTTATGGTTAAGCTTGACCATGTTTGTTTGTTTTAGTCATCTTATCGTTGCACGAATAAATAAGACCTGCATCTAGATGTTATATAATGACAAGTACAATGAATCATTGAAATGTAAACCGAGATTCCCAAGACACGAATGGCAGTCTAAGCAATCGTGAAGGACATTATCATATTTGTACTCTGTGAAAATTTTGCACGTTTTATTATTTCACGTATTTGCTTGCAAAATATCATTTTCGTATCCAGGGATATGTGGCCAATATTAGAAGGGCTTGAAAATGTTGAGTGTGATAATTTCAGTATAATTTCCTATTTCTCTTCGTGACCAGTTAGTAAGATTATAATGTCACTTAAATAAATTAAATACACAATAAATTAATAAAACATGTTTAATGTGCCATTGCTGTGAATTGATATTTATAATTTAATTCACTGATCTTATTGATATTTTATTAATGATAGACGATTTGTGAGATTCAGATTGTTTGGAAAGTAGGAACATTTTTACTTTTGGGTCCGTGGAGGCTGACAAGGAGTGTTATATTCTTTCACTCCTTGCCATCCTTCCAGGGTCTTAAGAGTTGAATACCACAACACATTATGAAGTAATGATTTCGAAACATGTGATTCCTTTGTTTCTCCTTCATGTAGATAATAAAATGCAAAAGCTAAATGTATAAAAAACTGAAAAAGGTAAACAGAACACGTATTCAAGGTTTATTGGCATACCGAACACTCAGAAAAGAAAGGTCTTAGAAGGGACAAATCATGACTAGGTGACACGGGCCAAAGAATGTTGACCATGATTGTATGGAAGAACCAGAGAACGAATAGGGCACAACTGACTGTAGTATTGGAAACTTATCTGATACCACTGAAATCACTTTGTTAACAAGCCAGTGCCATCTCGTGGCGAAGAGAGCTACGAAATGTTCAATATATATCACACCTGGTGGAAGATGGTAAGTAGTCAAAAATACACGTTTCGAATGTTTAATTCAAGAACGACATGACTCAAAAATTATTGAGTTATGTGCAGAAAATGAAAGCTAATCTCTATGTCTATCCCTGGTAAATATTCCACCAAAGTGCGTCCAAAAGTGGGCGCGAGAGAGCACTTTGTATCCTTCTTGAGCCCATTTGTCTTCACTGCATTCCGATACTTTAAACGCTTCTCTTGAAAAGTTAGAAATTATAGTTATGTCGTTCTTGAAACCAACGGGCGATTTGTGGAACATTCCTTTTATGTTTGTTATTGTACCAAAATCGCTCCTTGGAAACTAATATTTCTGCCATCTAGAGGCTAATTTGTTTAGTTGCGTTTATGCGAAAATACCACCACGTAGAGCTCGCCTGTCTCTCTCTATTCTCTTTTGAGCGATGATAACTCAAAATTTCCATTTCTTGAGTTCTAACACTCTTCTAACGATTGTGTGATATGTCCGACATGTTTCGTAGAGCTTAATTTTACTGATAAGTAAAAAGTGTCCAAAATATTACAGTATTTTTTGTTCGGCAGGGTGGTATGTCAGTGTGAGGGAAGATCAAAGCGTGTTGATAAAACCCATAAACGTGATGCTTTCGTCATGAAGTGCATGATCCAGAAATAAACCTGGATTCCTTACATCAGTGTAGGCACAGTTGCAGGCTGAGAAAATTCAAGTTAAAATATCAAAATATTATATATGATCTAATAATTTATGCAAAAATAATATTACTCTTATTATGAATTCATTGACGAAATTAATGACATTAACATTAATGAAAAATTACTGTTTTTCTCACACTTATGAGGAAAGATATATCTTTATGAAAATATGGCATCTTAGAAGGTAATTTATTACCAGCAGTTTTCAAGAATAATAATTTTTTGTTATGTTTAATACAATGTTGTGTCTTGTCAACCTGAGGCAATTGACACTTTTTATTCTAATCGAAAATTTTATTTATTTATGTATTTATTAATATATACGATAATTACGCAACGTTATTTATCAGAGTGTATCTACTATATTTTATTTTATGTTAGCAGTGAAAATATACTGCTATACGCGACATACACATTTGTAATAGTCAGACAAATACTACATGAAAATATAGCAAATTATTTAATTAAAATAATTTTTGAACTTCAAAAATCAAGTTATTGAATATGTCGTTCAGATTGAAACAGAACACATTTACACGTGATTGTACTCTTCTTTGTTCCACTGTGCTCTATAGTTTATAAATCGTCATGAAGGAATTATCCAGCGAAACTTGCAACAGTATCAGAAACATACATTATCTTGCATACTTCGACATTTCTACTGGAAAAGTATTATCTATGACAATACTGTCACGAAATTGACTCCACACCATCACAGAGAATATACTGCAATAACCAAAGTTAAATTTATATTGATGTTTCATTTTCAAAATATATACGCTGCAAATCCATGGGGCAAAATAATAGTGGGTCAAAAGTCATTGCGTTTTCTTGTGAAACGTTAACAAATACTGTAATATTATTGCCTTCAAATGGCATCTTCACTAACTAGACCAAGTGAATCGGTTTCGTAAGCCAGCACATAAAAAAATATTCTGCTATTGTAGTCATTTTACCTATGTATCAATTTGTCATATACCTTTATGTTGGTATTTGTTTTCACTCCACAGTATTCGGCTAGTTTTTGTTCTCGATATGAAATATTTACAGTTCGTTAGAATCTTAAATTCGGCAGAAACTGATAAGATGATTAACTACATGGTCTCAATTGTCGAAATTCGTATTTCTGAATTTACCTTCGTAAGAAAATGATCTCAATTCTCTCTGTTATTCACATAGTTGCAATTCGTGCTGAAAACGTTTGTCACATATTATTTATACCGGAGATTATTGCTCTTCTACGCTACTGTGTCCCAATCAGTAGTCACAGTAGCAAATCTACAATATATGTCAATCCTCAACCATACGTTGCATCCTTCAATCATCAGTTAAAGTATTCACTCTTAAGAAGTAATTGAGATACTGTAGAGGTTGTACTTATTCTCCTGCAAATCATTCCAGTAGCAAAACAGGAACTTGTTTCTGGGGAGAAATATATAAATTTGGTGTGTTACAAAAATCAATATAGAAATGGAAACAACATTACGGGAAAATAAGTTTTATAAATAAACTAACTTTTCGTTTCTGCGTGATTCTCCGCTGCACAGTGGGGCCAAACCAGGTAATTACTGGCAAAAATTCCAAGAATGAATTAAAAGTTTGACTTGATATAATTTTTTATAATGAAACCTTAATAGTGTACATATAATACACTATGCAGGAAAGGAAGTGATAGCACCTTACTATGAGCTCATAGCACGTGTAAACTTGGTTATCCACCAAAGTGGGAGAAGCGCTGGTTATTGACAGAGGATAGGAAGTTGACTTTAAAGGCCATTGTCCCTATATTGCGTTTAGATCTTCAGTGGCTGGTAAACGGGGTGACACTACCCACATGTATGTATCCTATCACTTTGTATATTTAGAATGTTGATGTGATGTGTACTACTGCTACTTAATATCATATTTGGAAAATGCCGTTGTACGTGATGTATATGAACTATGATCAAGCGATAGAATGCCTTTTTGGTAGAAATTATTTCATAATATGTCTGCGTTTTCTAATATGTTGTAGCGGAAACATTGTTCCTACGGTATGCAAAGAGAAAACCTATACGTATTTACACTTTTGGGAATTATAGCTCATGAAAATGTTTTAGGGAGAAAGCATTCTGAATGTGGTGCTGCTCTTGAATTGAGCTGGGATGAATGTGAGAGCAAGTGTTAGGTTATTAGACGTGTAACAATGCATGCACTGACAAAGTTGAATATAAGTTGATTTTGGAAATTTTGCCCCAGACGTCGTTGGAAGCTTCGCCCCAGGGTCCCATTTTGTTCCCAACATCTAGTCATACTTCTCTAGCATTCACCAACAGAATTGAACTCTAGTCAACCATATGTGATTACTGGTGACGATACTTTCAATCGTCAATGTTTGCTAAACAATCTACGGACCATACCATAGCATCATATTAAAAATTGCGTTGGTCAATTCAATTTCTTTTTTTTTATTTTTTTTCTTGTTTTGTTTTTCTGATGCGTGATCAGAAGTGATATTGGAATAAACTGTAATGACCGTCTTCAAGTTCCAGCTCAGCAAGACACAATCAAAACGCTAAAAAAATTGTGAAAGATATTATCAATTTTGTATACTGTGATAATTATGCAAGTTTCTTATTTCATGTACTTAAAGAATAGCTTATAAAATATCAGTTTCGAATTCAGAGATATGTAGTGTATATTAGAAGTAGTTGAAGATTTTTAGTTTGTTAATTTGAGTGTAATTTCATATTTCTGTTTCCTGTCATTAATATAACAAAAATATAATGTTAGTTAAATAAAACTAACACACAATATATATATAAATAAAACATTTTAATGCATAGTTTTTCTCCATTGATATTTATTATTTAATTAATTATTCTTATTGATTTTATATTAATAATACACGATATTTGAGTTTCAAAATGTTTGAAAATTAATAGCAAAATTTCTTCTTTTGGGTCCGAAGAAGGGTGCCAACGAGTGTCATGTTCGTTCACTCGTTGGTAACTTCTCTCCGGTCTTCAGAGTTGTACAACTCAGCACAACATGAAGTTATGGAAGGGGAACATGTTATTTTTCTGTATCTCCTGCATCTAGATGACGAAATGGAAACTCGGGATATGCGAAAACTGAAGTAAATGATGGAAGCCGTACTCAAGGTTTGATGGCACAGAGAATACTTACGATTTCATGTTTTCCAACTTATTACTTTCAAGCAAATGTATTTAATTTTACAGCAGAGGTTCTCCTTCAATTTGTAATATTTGTAATTATAGATACTGACTAGCAAACAATTTCTCCCATAGGCATATTATAATGTGATACAGACTTAAAATTGGGAAATGAGCTATGGATTTACATTAGTTTGTAGATGGAAATATGAGACTTTCAAAAGCGTTATGTCATTTTCTAATTCACGATGTGTCTATATTTATTTAACCAAATATTTGCACAAAGCACTGAAAGTATTTAAGCCACCTAGACAGGAATTTAAAATTATGGAAAGTATGATCATTGTTGGAGAAATATAATACATAACTATAGCAAATTTATCTATACAGTACATCTACCAGCTTACGGTAGAAAATACACATAAAGATGATTTTAAGTATTTTAAATAGGAAACAATGTAATACAATTTCTAAAGAAAAATATGTTAAAACCGTAGTACAAATCACTGTACTAACGGGGCTGATATCAGATTTCAATGTATGCGATTTTTGAGTTTCAGGTTGTTTGGAAACTAGTAACATCATTTGTACTTTTGGGCCCGTGGAAGGCTGGCAAGTAGTGTGGTATTTAATCACTATTTGTCATCCTTCCAGGGTCTTAAGAGTTGAACACCTCAACACATTATGAAGATATGGTTGTTTACCATCTATACTCATGTTTCTTCATCATCTATATGGCGAAATGCAAAAGGTAGATATATAAAACTAAAGCAAAAAAGCATAACACTATTTAATTTTTGATGGCACACTGAATACTTACAAAAGAAATGTCGTGGAAGGAAGAAATCATAATTAAAAAACAGAGGCCAGAAAACGTTGACAATGATTCTTTCGAAGAAACATGCAACGAATAGGGCACCGCTGACTGCAGTACTCAAAACTTATCTGAAACGAAAAAATTCTGTGAAAAGGTTCAGAAGAAATCAGTAATTCAATATCCGAATATATTATTTTATTATGAAGAAGAAAAGATTAATGAAAGCAAAGAGTATCAAAGAATTGAAACACCTCGTAGAACAACGATATATCTCACATTTTAGTGATTTCGAGGAAAAATAGAACAACCTGTAACATATACCGTTGTTCTGGTAAGGAAATACTTTGGAAGGACGCTAGTGAAATTTCGTGTCCAAGGATGCTAATAAAGTTTCAATGTAAGTCCCACATGTTCTCCAGAGCATAATTTTAGTGATAAGTCAAAATGGTCCAAGATATTAAATGCTTCGTTTTTCGTCGGGTTGTCTCAATTACTGGTATGAAAGTGTAAGAGGAGATAGAAGAGTGTTAATAAAACCTATAACCGTGATGCTTTCCATCAAGAAGTGTATGACCTAGAATTAAAGCAGGGACTGTTTATGTCAGTGTAGCAGCAATTTCATACTGAGCCAATTCAAGTATTCAAATATTAAATATATGTTATAATTTATTAAAAATACTATTACTGTTATTAAGTGATCACAGTCAGTAAAATAATGAAAAAATACCGATTTTGTCACACTTATGAGCAAAGGCGTATGTTTATGAAAATGTGACACTAGAGTAAATTTTGTTACCAAGTTGAAAGTTTCTAAGAATAACGAATTTCTATGGTGTTTAATTAAATGACGTGTGTTGACAACCTGAAAGAATTGATAGTTTTTGTTCCACTACAAGAGTTGTTTATTACTTTATTTATTTATTTTGGTACTATATATGAAAACTAAGCAATGCTATGAATCAGAGTGTATCTATAATATTTTGTCTTCTGTTATCACTGGAAATATACTCTTATTCGTGGCACATATAATCTTAATAGTCACATAGATACTACTCGTAAATATATCAATAAATAATTTAAGTTTTGGATGACAAGAATCTAGTTGTTGAATATGTCGTTGGTATTAAAACGTAAAACATTGAAACATAATTGTACCCTTGTTGATTGTACAGTAGTGTTGCGAATTTAAGAATAATCATGAAGGAATTATATGGAGACACACAGAAACTAGTAATAGTAGCAAAAACAAAATTTACCTTATATACCTCGACAATTCTAATAGGAAAAGAATTATGTATGAAACTTATGTCATAAATTTGTGTTTCACACTACGAGAGGGAACATATTGCAATAATCAAAGTTAAACTATATCAATGTTTCATTTTCAACAATACATACACGGTCAATCCATTAAGGCGCAGTAACATTGGGTGGAAAATCATGGGTTTTCTTGTCAAGCGTTAAATAATGCTGTAACCTTTTCCTTCTAAAGAGATATTCATTACCTATACTCAGTGAATCGGTTTTGTAAATACAACACATAAAAAAATATTGTGTTATCTGGCCATTTTACGTATATTTCAATTTCTCATTTACGTTTATGTTGGTATTTGTTTTCACTCAACAGTCTTCGGCTAGTTTTTATTTTAGATGTAAACATTGACACGTCCATAGAATTTTAAATTTGGTGGAAACGTATAAGATGATTAATATCATGGTGGCAATTATCGAAATTCATATTTCTTAATTTACCTCCATAAGAAAATTTGCCTCAGTTTTTCACATAGTTGCAATTGATGCTGAATGCGATTGTCACATATTCTTTATAGCGGAAGTTAACACTCTACTACTACTCTTCTGTGTCCCAATCAGTATCCACAGTATCAATTCTACAATATCTGTTAATCCACAACCATATGTTGCATCTTCCAAACACCAGCTAAAGTATTTAGTCTCAAGAAGTAATTGAGATATTATAGAGGTGGTAGTTATTCTCCTCCAAATTATTCCCGTCGCAAAATATGGACTTGTTTTTGGGGGAAGTACGAAAGTTGGTGTATTCGTAAAATCAGTAGAGAAATGTAAACAAAATTACGGGCAAATAAGTTTTGTAAAAAAAACTAACTTTTCGTGTCTGCTTGAATCTCTGGTGTTTTCGTTTAACACTTGTTCAAAGTCGTTTGTAGTTTAAATAAAATGCATGCATGATGTTGCTTAAACTTTTGAAACAACCGTAATTCAGTGTGATTCTACGAAACGATACCTTAAAACGAATTTATTTTTTATGAATATAATCTATACATCAAAACATACTTCGATCCTCTCCAGAGCGCACGGTAAATTAAAACAAGTGTTTACTTTCTGAGATCGGAATCCAAATCATTTTTGCTTATACTACAATTATCAGTTCCGAATGCAGAGAAATTATTAAGATACCATCGATAAAATAGGTCTCCAGAATTAATATGTCAGAGAAATAATTATGTAGTTTATTTACAATTCTTATTTGCTCGCAATGTTGTTTATATTTCCGTATTGATTTTCGTAACGCAAAGATTTTGTGTAATTCTAGTTAAGTTTTATAATATGTATTTGTTTTCAGTTATTTTAGTATTACACGGATAAATGAGGCTTGTATCTAGATGTTATATAAACACAAGTAAAATATCTCACTTGAAATGTAGATCGATATTCTGAAGATAAACTCAAAACGCTAACAAATTGTGAAATATGTTATCAATGTTGTGTACTGGGATAATTATACAAGTTTTCTTATTTTGTGTACTTGAAGAATAGGTTACAAAACATTAGTTTTAAAATCAGCGATATGTAGTTTATATTGAAGTACTTGAAGATTTTTAGTTTGTTAATTTGAGTATAATTTCATATTTCTCTTTCCGGTCAGTGAACAATAAAAATATAATATTCCTTAAGTACAATTAATACACCATAGATAAATAAAACATTTTTAATGCATAACTGTTTTCCATTGATATTTATTGTTTAATTCATTGTCTTTATTGTTTTTTTATTAATGATAGACGATTTTTGAGTTCCAGATTGTTTGAAAATAATTAATAATATTATTTCTACTTTTGGGTCCGAGGAAGGTTGTTATGGAGTGTTGTGTTCGTTCACTCGTTAGCTGACTTGTCTTCGTTCTTAAGGGCCATATTTATAAACACTCCTTAAGATGTTCCTTGACTTGTAGTCGGATAAGTAGTCCTTGAAGTTCAAGGACTACTTGGAAAAAATAATATTTATGAACCTTTCTCGGCTGTTCTTTATCGGTTGTTGATTTCAGGGTAAACTCTAACAAAAACGTCATGGAAGTGATGAAGTCATACCTAGCAGCCAATAACTACCAGAAAATAAAAGAACTACGAAATTCGCATTTGGTAAATTATTCCTTTCCAACTGCTATATTTCATCAATGATTTGTTGTCCAAAACCTTCCATTCTTGCTTAATATTTTAATGTATTATGTCAGTTCTTCCACTAATAATCAATATCATACGCCCACATGGAGAAGCAAAATCTCGCCAACAATATGTGCATCTACAATTGGAGTCTTTGGAAGCCCTACCTAATATTTAAATAACTTCAGCAGAAGCCTAGTAAAGCGAACACTGTTACATATTTAAAAAGATTTTCCCCTGCAAAATCAAACTATCGCAAGTTTTGCAGTTTTCGTAAATACTTCGAAAATAAGTAACATATCAATTTTGATGTTGAGATCTGGTTTGGTTGTTCAGAGGTTATTTCTCCGTGCTTTTTATATATCCTAAGGTTTTTAAAGACCATATGCAATATGTTATCTCGTGTTTGCAGTTGTATGTAATATGGCATTACAACTCTCATATTTCTTTTGTGTGCTGGAGTAGATAAACAGGGATCTTGCCATGTTGTGTTAGGCTTACTAGATAGACCTAACTACCCAGTAACATCCTCACATATAAATAAGTTATATATCCATACCGCAGACAAATCATTATCAAAATATACAGGGTGGCCACAAGTTCCCTTACCCCTGAAAATAAGAAACATAAACCAATTAATGCAGGTAATTAACTACACGTAAATAACTGAATGACATAAACAAGAATGATTTCGAGAAATTTTACGGAGGTAGGGAACATTAAGTCAAAGGCTCAGTCTCTTGACCGTCATTCTTCATACAAAGGATAATACGCCGCCAGGTTTTGTGAGACATTTTGAAGAGAATTAAAGGTGCAACGTGAGTGAAAGCTTCTTTCATAGCTTTTGTCAGTTCTTCAGTTGTATCTTAACGGTTTTGTGCAACGATACCCCTAACGAGCCCCTAAATCGCATTATCACAGGTGGTGAGGCCTCGTATTCTCTCACGTTCAAGAGCTTGTAATAACACGTTCTTTAATATTGTAACTGGAAGTATCAGCTATCGTTCACACAATCTGAAACAATGGAAAACTTTACATTTGCATTTATGAAGTAGTAATGGGAAAACTTGTATTAACATTTATCAAGGGGTAACGGGAAATGTTATATTAGCATTTCTCAATGGATGACCGGACTGTCTGCCCACTCTGTACGACTCGACATATATTTTAATATCAAATACGATTTCCATAGAACATGACGTCGACATAAGCATATACAAAAATTTATGCAATATAAACGAATACTTATTATAATCCTGCAAGTGGCATAAAAATGAACATGATCATCATTATCATTGCTATCCTGCCCATTATTCGCAGGTCACTTGCTGCCTAAGAAGTTTCCATGCTCCACGGACTTCAGCTCTTCATCTTGACGTACGTCTGCTTTGATATCATCCATTACTTTTAGTCTTCTTCTTCCTCTCCCTCTCTTCCCTTCCACCCTACCCTCTAGCACTTCCCTCATGATACACTTTCTTCTTATCCAATGTCCCAACCAGTTTCTTTTCCTCTTCTTAACAATATCTAAAATTGTTTTCCCTCTACCATTTCTAAAGCCCTCTGATTCGTTTTCATTTCGATCCAGCTAATACTCTCCATTCTGCCCCACACACACACCCCGGAAACGTGCAGTCATTTTTCATCATTTTTTTGCGTAATGTCCATATTTCTGACCCATACAATACAATAGTAAACACGAAGCATTGTATGAATCTTTTGTCAAATCTTTATTCAAGGATCCACAAATAGTATTTTTATTCCTCCTAAATGCTTATTTCACCATTCCTATACTTACTTGTATTTCATGTTCACATTTCATATCATTACTAATAATAGTAAACATGTATCGGAAACTAATCACCTGTTCTATTTTCTCATCTCTCCTTCTACATTGACACTGACCCCTTCTTTCCAATCCCAATAGCTTTTGTCCTTCTTACATTTATTTTCATATGATATTCTTCACAGTCCTTCCTCAAGTTTTCTCACATTTTATTGATTTCCTCTTCAGATTCTATAACAGGTGCCATATCATCTGCAAACCTTATACACCTAATCATTCTACCTCTTACCGAAATGCCGTCTTCATTTTGTAAGCTCTTTTTTACCATTTTTTCTACGTGGGAGACCCGGGTTCGATTCCCGGCGGGAGCTCATGTGGTTCGGAGTTCACGTTAATCAGTAGGTCCACGTCTCATATAGCCTCGCTGCTGAACGGGACGTTAAACTCAAAATCAACTCAACTATTTTTTCTAGATAGATGTTAAATAATGTAGGCGAGAAACAGCATTCCTGTCGAACTCCCCTTCCAATTGCACTCTCGTCTGTCATTTTCTCTCCTATTCTAACACTTACTTGTTTGATCATATATAACTTTCTTATGAGTCTTCAATCTTTCCATTCCAACTCAACTCTATTCTCAATTCACACGGTAATAAAGCTTTTCTAGATCATTAAGTAGAATTTACACCTCTTTCACCTTTTCTATAAATATTTCACCGATCAAAATTAATAATCAAACTGCATCTCTTTTGTTCTTATCTCTCTTGAACATAATAGTGCGCATTAAACACAGTTCTTTCTTCTTTTAATCTAAATTTCCATATTTAAATGAGCCGGTAAAAACTAACGCAATTAATACATCTTCCTAATTTCCAACGTTTTCTTTTTCATTCTCGGACGGGAAGAACCATGAGGAATGAACATCTGAAGAATCCAGAGAAGACAGACTTGTTAAGCAGAAAGTGGAAAGTGTTCTGACCGCATAGTTGCTCCTAGCGCCACCACTGAAATTGGAGTTCAGATATCACGTCATATGTGTCTTGCTATAATGGCATCAAACCTTCATGTGTAATTACAAAAATTAAATTTATAAACCAATGAGAAATCATCAGTTTATCAGGCTTTAATTGATAATTTATTCACAAGATTCCCTATCAAAGGCGTGGTAGATGAAGTTTCTGTTCTCCATGAGTCGACATTGCCAACTGACATGGTCAATATGGAAACGATGTATGGTGATAGAGAGATGATACTCCTTGCTGAGTATTTCAAAACTGACCAAGAGAAATCGTTATCAGACTTCAGTCTAACAAGCAGATTGTCGATGAGAAGTTGCAGAAATCGGGTAGAAGTATTATCAATTTCTACGCCAGAGAGAGAACGGGGATTTCCCCTTATGAAATTACAGATAACTGATGATGGGTCACGGTGAGGGGTGGGTCAGAGTGGGTCACGGTGGGTGGTCGGTCGTGGTGGGTCATGGGTCAGAGTGGATCACAGTGGGTCGTGGATCACGAAGGGTGGTAGGTAAGTGAGTCGTGGGTTAAATTTTCATTGACCCACGCCAACTCTGACCAGAAACCCCACGCGCCAAAAGTAAGCAAGCGCTCTACTTCTGAGCCACCGTGCCGCGTGTATAGATATGTGACATAAGATCCTGATAAGGATTTTTTCTGAAAATTTGATTAGCACAGGGAGAAATAGGTTTTAAAAAATATATTAAAATATCATGTAATATCTGAAGGTTAGGGACATAAAATTAGACATTTGAACATCTCATTTAATATAATTAGACACGTGTTTGAGATTTGTTTGATATTTTATCTAGAAGGGAAAATAAAGTACAGAGAAGGTAAAGATTTAGGAATTACAATTTTTGAAATACAATAACAATATAAAGATATCTGAAGTTTAGGAACATGAAATTTATCATATGAACTTTTCATTCAAAATAATTATTCATGTGTTTAGGCGTTTTTCAATGACGCCATCTGACGAGAGACAAGTAAAGTAGACGATACATGTCATAGCTATGGCATTTCATTATGTAACAGCTTATAGAAAAAGAACGATTTGTGGCTTGTGTTTGATTTTGGTAGCGTTGAAGGATCAGATCACATACGGCATATTATGTTGCATGAATTTCACTAGGGATATCAGCCAGCGTAGCGACATGAAACATCAATTTCGTATACAGTTAAAATAATGTGGATGTGCGGAAGTGCAACATTAGTCTGATGATGCTAGACTCACCGATGAGCAACGAGAAGAGACATCTGTGCAGCTGAACAAGAACCTCTGCGAGCAGCAGTGATGGCAAATTCAATGCAAACTGTTGTAGAACTGGCCAGACAGCTTCATATTACCTATTTCGATCGTTCATCTCCACCTGCAGGACCTTGAGTACGTGTGAAAACTCGGTAAATTAGTAGCCAATGCACTAACGCCTCAACATAGGCAGCAGTTAGTGACGTCTGCAGTTCCCTTATCCCCTGTCAAAGACATGAACCATTTCTGGACAGGATGGTGACAGGGGATAAAAAGTTAGGCCTCCACTTTAATATTACACTCGAATGTCAGTGAATACCTAATGAGGGGATGGCCACATCAACTGTGCCAAAACAGGACCTCCATCCATGCCAAGTAATATTAAATGTTTGGCGACATATCCACGGTATGTTCCATTTGGAGTTATTGCAATTAATAAGGTCCAATCAATGAAGATGACTAGATGAAGTTTCAGTCATAACCCATACAGTTTCAGTCGTAACAGCTTGAACCCATACGGACCGCATTGTTGAAGAAACGTCCTGCTTCGGTTCTTAAAAAGGTGTGTTTTTCCGCGCCCAATCACGGCAAGGAAGATCTGTGATAAGATTAAGAAATATAGTTGGAAGAAAGTCCCCAACCAGTGCTTTTAACATATATTGCACCAACAAACAACTATCACCTTTCAGGTGAACATTGCTAGATAAGGATGACGTGCGACGGACTTTGACCCTGTTCTTTGCCTCCAGAACTGGCAATTTCTTTCAGCGGTGGATCCGACAACCGGTTGACCGGTGGCAGAGTTTTGTGGAGTCCGATGGAGAATATTATCCAAACTAACGGTAGTGTTATCGTGGTTTTCCTCACGGTGCAAATATATGACATAGCTTATGCGATGACCCAGTAATAAGATGCCTGTATTTTGGAATCTCTTGAGATTAGAGACCTGGAACTTTGTATTTGGACTTCTAATTTTAAATAATTATATACGCATTTCAACTTTTCTTTCTTATGTTTGATTTCAAAAAGTAGAAACGAGGGAGAGATTAAAAAGGAATGGGGATACTAATTATTATAAAGAGTCCATAACTCGAATCTATTGAGGTTACGGACATAAAATGTCACTTGTCACTTAAAATAATGAGACACGTATTTTAGTTTATTCCTTTTAATATTTCACACAGAAAGGAAGAAAATAGGGTGGGCAGGAAAAAATACCTGTGGGATTACAATTACTATATCAAAAGTTCTATATTATCATAAGATGGCCATATCTCGGAGTCCCTTAATGTTAAAAACATAATTTTGTGTTTGGATTTCCTATTTAAAATAATTCATTCCATGCTTCAGTGATTTTTCATATTTGTCTTAGAAGGCAAAAAAGAGATGGAAGACATATCTCGGATTCCCTTAATGGTATAGACATGGAATTGGATGTTTGGACCCATCATTTATAGTAACTAAATGGGTGTTTCGTTTTCTTCATATTTGTCGTAGAAGAGAAGAAAAGAATGAAGATGTAAAAGAAGTGGAGGTTTCAATTTATTGTACTCAGATGTCCATATATTGAAATCCTTTAAGGTTAGTGATCTGAAATTTGAAGTTTGAAAATAATTAAACACATGTTTCAGCGTGTTTAGATGTTTCACGTATTGTGGTAGAAAGAGGGGTGAAGATGCTTCTCTGTTATGTCCATACAAGACTCCCAGTTAAGTGCGAGACGTCGAGTTAATCAAATTCTATATGAAAAGAAAGAAGAAAGAAAAATGTGCACAGTAAATCTAGTGAAACAGTGATGTTGAAAAAAAAAAAGTATCTTCTCGCTAAAGATGAAAATAATCATTGAACTTTATAAGGTTATGATAGATGTCAGGTTTGCTAGCGCATAGAAAAATTGCTCTATCTTTTGCTGCCATCTATGGACGTTAACATTAAATAATGCAGCATAGCGCTCGTGTAAAGATAATCATCATAGTGATAACATGTCAAATTCTTAGTGTGCAGAATGTTGTGGTGATTTATAAATTATGGAGCAAGATTAAAAATTCTATGGGATTGTGAATTGTTAATAGAGAATTAGGAGTTGACCGTATGTAGAAAATATATTACCCTTTAGTGGTATTATTTAGTTAATTTTTTTCTTTGATAATTTGGGCTTTTCTCCTTTTCTGTTGTTTCAACATAGAATCATATTATGATTGCCTATTAATCATACGATAGTAATGATTAACGGTAGTGAATTGTATTCATTCGTCACGACGTCCTCTAAATTAAAATTGGTATATTTGGTTTGTAATCGAGTCACCACGAGCAACGTCTACACGGTAATATTGCCCAAAGTAGGAATTTCACTACTCCCTTTCGATATTTTTTGTATGTTCTGTTAGTTGTTGAATATTTTGTAGTAGTTTATTAGTTATTGTTATAATAAATTGTTACATATCGAAAGGTGGATTTATCTTCAAACTCCGGCTCCTGCAACTAAAACTCCAGCCAGGGACATTAGACCTAAGCACTAGGCGTATAGTGCTGTAAGCACCTACGAGCGCCGTTACCCAACTTTGTTACCTTTTACTCTGCCCACCTTTCAAAGGCTGGAAAAATATGTGTAGTTGCAATAAGGTTTTATGGAACCGTATGTGTAATGGACTTCTATATTAAAAGCAAATTAGTGGAAAATAGAAGTGAAGTATTACGTAAAATCTAAAGAGATGATTATATTGAAAGTTAATGTTTGTGAGGTTCAACTGCGTACTTTAGATGTAGAAGCCAAGGCGTGAACTTGACCACTTTATATTTGGGTGTTTAATTAGAAATTATCAACCTATCTAAAATTGAAAATGATTGATTTGGTTGATTTTTGGAGGTAGGTGGATTTTGGTAGCACTTAAGTAACAGACCACGGGAGGCCCCCGGATCCGGCCCCCGGGATGTTCATCATGATGACGTGTCATGTGAGTTGGATGGTGGTGTCAATCGATAATATGATAATTCACTCTCGTTTCAGTCCACTACCCAGCACCTGGTGCTAGGTCATCAGTCAGCTGGCGTTTTACGACCACCAATAAAAAGTAATTTCACTCAGATCTTTTCAGAAAGAATATTTAACTCCTTAAGATTGCAAATTAAAGAATGTGAGTTATGTGAATTTCTTCTTTGCTTAGATATTATGATAAATAGAAAGGTAGCGTCGGTTGATGAAATTTTGGTTGCTTCATTTGAAAAATGTACAGGTAGACTATATGAAGAAATGCCACGGCTACTTTCAATTAGCACTGATTGGGATTATGTCGTAGAAAAGGTTTTCGAGAAATTTGTAACACCACTTGTTATTCTGGAAGTTTATAAGAGTAAATTTGTTCGTATAATGACAAAGAATGAATCAATGGTAGGTTTCATCGTAGAAAAGAACGCTGTATTGCGTATTTTAGGAAAAGGGGTGGAAGATCTCGAGTTTTGTAATGAATTTAGTTAGACCTGATATATGGAATACGATGTTATTAAGTAAATTACCGTTGACATGGGCGGAGCTCATGGAATTTGCGGAATGTTACTAGTTTAATTACCAATATGATAGTGAATATTATCAAAACTTAAGTAACCAAAATTTGTGTAATAAGATATTATTGGGGAGAAATAAGTGTGAGAATGTGCAACGTGCCTGTACGTCGTGTGGACTGTCATTCCATATATGGTGTTTTTGTCCTCATAAAAATAAAAATATAAGGGAGTCAGATATTACGTACTATGTACCACCTGATGAGGAGAGTATGTGCTTGCTCCAGATGCCAATTCTATTTGTCATGATATATTTCCAGCTATTATGGATACTGGATCGAGCTTGAATCCCATCGAGAGAAAAGTTCTAGATAAAATAAGTACTAAGTGTAAGCCATCATCTAAAACGTTGAATTATAGAGTAGTGGTGATGAACAATGAATCGGTTCACATTTGTGAAATGGTTAAGTTAATGTTTCTCGTTCATGGAACACGGTTCGTGGCCTGGTTTGGTGTCATCAAACATCCAGTGCCTAAAATACTGTTAGGTTTAAGTTTTTTACTTTAAAATCATGCGCACTTGGATATTCCAAATAAAACTTTGTATTTTCAGAAACTAAAACAACTAGTAAACTTAAGTGATTGGAACAGTAGTTCACCTGTTCCCAGTGATCTGTCGCCTTTGAACTCTCATTGCAGGTCTCTTTCTTTGGACTCCGCACCGTTAGGCGCCAGTGGTGTGAGGGAAGAGCAGTGGCCAGGACCTGTAAATAGAAGGAATCTGGATAACGATGGACAGCTTGATCATTTAGATGTCAACTAACCTGACTACTGCGTAGAGACATTAAGGGAACGTGGTCGTTTTGCAGTACCGCAGCGAGGCCGATCTCGTCAGTGGAGGTTTCGGCGGCAAGTCGTCCAATCCAACCTATGACAATATAATGAAGCCAGGGGTGTCCAGAAAAGCGTCCGGCAATACCACGAACTACGAGGACTACCACAACTACATCTCTTCAGAATAACCGATCCAGGAAAAGAAAATCCTTACGGACCAACAACATGAGGCGGACATCACAGACCAGACCAGATCAATCTTCAACTTTGTGCGATCATGATGGGACTTTGGCATTTGCTTCCGACCATTCCTTAGGGGCGAGCTACACCAACCAACCTATGGATGGTGGAAGGGAGGTCCAATTAGATGCTGATAACATGATCCAAACTTCTTCATCCCGAACATTTGTTTCCCATGGAGAATGTGATTGTGGAAGTACTCCCCGGCCCAGACCAACCATTCCAATTTAGTTTCATGATATTTTCCAACACTCTACATCGAGGTCAAGTGGATCCTTAGGGGCGTGTTCTGGCGGACGTCTTCCTGCGGCCCAATGTCCATCAGAGGTTTATGAAACAGGCCCAGTTGGCGTTCCTGTAGAAAATCCAGTTCGGGTTTGATCAGAGTAATCAAGATGGACAAAACATGGATCAAGGTACGGTGCATGGTACTAATGTAATCCTTTCTCCTGATTTAATATCTTATGTTAATACTCTTTTACAGAATTATAAAGATGTAATAAACGAAGAGCTTGGTGAGATACGTGGATATCAACATAAAATACAGCTTGTGGATAATAGTAATTGTATAACTCGGCCGTATCAAATCCCGAAGCATAAGCTTCGAGAATTAGATTCCATTACTCATTCATTGATAGATCGGGATATTGCAACTGAGGTACAGAGTTCTCTATTTATATCGCCGTGTTTTTAGTGACGAACAAGATGGATCTAAAACATTAGTCGTAAATTATGGACAAATCAACAAGCGTGTAATTGTTATGGGTTTTCCAGCTCCTCACATATATTCGACTATCGCGAATATTGCAAAACATCTCATTTTTTCATGTCTGGACACGAAAAATGCATTCTATCAGACAGGGCTTAATCCAGACTCTAGAATCTGTACTACCTTCGCTAACCTCTACACGCCTATTAATATTCAAACGTATTCCCATGGGTTTCGTAAATTCAGGCTTTGTCTTAGCAAGTTTAATGCATAAAATGTTGAGAGACTTAGTGAGCGAATATTTAGAAATCTTTGGGGACGATATAATAATTCATGCTGAGACGGCAGAGAAGCATAACGAAGATTTAGAGAAGGTATTAAACGACTACGTGAATACGGCGTTACTGTCTCGAAACATAAAATTAAATTATGTAGAAAGAAGGTCAAAATCTTAGGATACGAATTTTCAAACGGGAATATGTGTATAGATGAGGATAGAGTAAAGGTAATTCGAAATTTACCAAGACCAAAGAATAGAAGAGCGTTAAGTAAGTTATTGACATCTCTAGGGTATTATCTTCGATTTGTAAAAGATTATGCATAATTACTAGGACCATTGTATAAATTAAAAAGTGTTAAAACTCCCTTTATTTGGGGTAAGAAAGAAGATCAAATCTTAGAACAAATCAAGGTAGCTATTTAAATCATATTGTTTTGAAGGTTCCAGATTTTTCGAGTCCCTTCGTGATGCATGTTGATTCTAGTTCAAGATGCTATAGTGCTATCTTGTCGCAGTATGATGCGTCTGGTTTTTTGAAACGAGTTTCTTTTTTCACTAAGGAAATTACTCACTCTGACATATCCAAGAGTATCTTCGCTTTGGAATTGACAAGCTTGGTTCTTGTATTAGAGAAATTTCATATGTATCTACATAATAAATTCACAGTTTATTGTGACAACTCCAGTTTAATCTGCATACTTAAGAATCAGAAGATACAAAAAAATATGGAACTTTAATTGAGAAAATAAGGAAATAAAACTTTAATATTGTTCTTCTTAGGTCAAGGAGTAAGTTTTGGCGGATTTTGTCAGTAGAATGTACAGTTACCTTGACTGTGAACCACCTTCCGGTGACATTATGGAAAAAGATAAAGTTAATGACAAAGAGTTAACTTATCCTTTGTTAGTTCTTGGAAGTTACCATTGTTTAATTCGCCCTTACGCGATTTACAGAAGCAGGATCCTAAATAAGACTAATTATTGCCGAGTTAGAACAAAATAAGAAAGTTGAACCATATTTATTAAAAGAAAATGCACTCTTTAAGCGTAAATATGGGAAAGTAAATGGTTATTTGAGAGCAGTAATACAAGAATCCTTACAATATTTGGTGATAAAATTATTCCACTATGCAATAGTGGGAATGGGACACGCTGGTAGATCACGGACATACAGCAAGTTAGCTCCTAGATTTACGTGGAATGATATGTTCCGCCAAGTGTCCGAATATATACGCAGCTGCGACACCTGTCAACGTATAAAGGATAGAAACCGTCTCTATTACGGTAAATATTATGCGAAAAAGGATTCATTTGCTAATAGCTGCTATCACGTTGATATAGCTGGCCCATGGTTACCTACTAACGGATTTAAATATACACTGGTTGTAACAGATGTCGGTTCGTTATCATTGAACCGCTGAGAACTGTAACGTCGAAAATTATGCGTAAGAAGCTTGATAAGATATTTATATATACTGATATTGTCATAAGCTTTTGCATGACAATGCTTCTTAGTTTGCTTCAGATTATTTCAAGGATTATTTATTTAGTCTCGGTAATCAGAACATAAGTACGGCCCCTTACTCCCCTTCGAGCAACCCTACTGAGCACCAAAACCGTCATATAAAACTGGTTCTGAAGGCGTATATTAGTAAGAATCAGACGAAGTGGGCAGAAGATATTTATAAAGTTTAATATACCTTAAACGCTAGCGAGAATGCTGAAACAAGGAAGACTCTAGCAGAGATTTTCCTTGGTAGTCACTTGCTAAATCCATTGGATATTCGTTGGACTTTATACCTAAAAATATTTTACTGTTCTCAAAATAAAGAACAACTAACTTCCACGATTGTGAATAACATAGAGAAGACGTAGAAGAGGAAGTAAGCTATTTACAATAAGAATCGTGTTCCTATTACGTTACCTGTCGGTGAACAGGTGTTAGTTAAGAGGGTATTGAAGGCATCAATTGAAAAGAAAACGATGCCTCGTATCTCAGCGGTATTTGATGGCCCTTACCAGATACTTTCCTATCAGACACCTAACACTGTATGGTTAATGTCTATGAAAGATGATAATGTAAAAATTAAACGATATGTTTCATCTATTAAGAAGTATCCTAGAGGAACTATGACGTAAATTGCTTTCACTTATTTGTAAACCGCAGATTAATAATAGTATTAAATTATGAGTTATTAATGACGTTCATTTATAAAGAAAATTGTAAAGAATTATTTAGTTGTAAAATTTGTAGATACTGGTAATGTTCATTTTGTTTTGTATGTGTATATTGTGTGTTTGTATTTGTATTCCTACAGGATGTTTGTTGAGTCGAGCGTCCTTGTCAAATGAAGAGTATGTGTTTATGTAGTCATTTGTCACTACGTCAGTAAAGGGAATAGTTAGTTGAACATACGAGTCACCTGATAAATCTGAGACTTCTGTGAGAGATGTTTTGGGAGATCATCCATTTTACTAATCAGCGACTTCCCTGCTGCAACAGTTAAGATTGTAAACTCCAATCCCCAGCCAATGGTGTGTTCTGAATCTTTTGGGCAAGAACTTTGTCAAGATCAAGTAAGAAATTTGGAACTGTGTGGTGGTTAGTTCGATAAAATTTATTGTGCATAGCTGACTATCCCGAGACTTATATAATTAAAATATTTTTTTGAATATTTAACATCTTGTTCGTAAAATTTTAACCCGAGCAGGACAATACGAAACAGTGATGTTCAAAAAAGTTTATTTTCTTGCTAAAGATGAAAATAGTCATTGAACTTTATAAGGTTATGATAGATGTCAGGTTTGCTTGCGCATAGAATAATTGCTCTATATTGTACTGCCACGTTAAAGTGGACGTCAAAGTTAAATAATGCAGCACTGTGCTCGGCGCAGTGCAAAAGGTAATCATCACAGTGATACCATGTCAAATTCTTAGTGTGCAAAATGTTGTGGTGACTTATAAATTATGGAGGAAGATTAAGAATTCTAGGGGTTTATGAATGGTTAATAGAGAATTAGGAGTTGACAGTATGTAGAAAATTTGTTACCCTTTAGCCGTATTATTTAGTTTATATTTTTCTTTGGAAATTTAGACTTTTCTCTTTTCTGTTGTTTCACCATAGGGTCATATTCTGATTTCCCATTAATTATATGATCGTAATGATTAACGGTAGTGTTAAATTGTATGCATTCGTCAGAACGTCCTCTAAATTAAAATTGGTATATTTGGTTTGTAATCGAGTCACCACGAGCAACGTCTACACGGTAATATTGCTCAAACTAGGAAATTCACTATTCCCTTTCGATATTTATTTGTATGTTCTGTTAGTTGTTGAATTTTTATTTTGTTGCAGTTCTCAGTTATTGTTATAATAAATTGTTACATATCGAAAGGTGGATTTATCTTCAAATTCCGGTTCTTGCAACTAAAACTCCACCCAGATACATTAGACCTAACCACTAGGCCTATAGTGTTGTAAGCACCGACCAGCGCCGTTACAAACTATAGGGAACCATTTGCTACTAATACGTAATCTTGGCAGGGGAATTAGACCCGCAGCTAGGATGCATTTGTTTGTTAATTAGACTTTATAGCTGATTCTTATGGAGAAAGATACGTCGATTTTGAATTTGAGCGTCATTATCCTGTAAAAGTGTCCATTTGCATCAAAAATGACGTCAATATGCTTGCCGCATGAGGACGTCCAGGTACGTTTGAACAATTATAACTCGTCATAGAATTAAGACAGAAACATAATTCAAATCCAACTATAATGAATGGCAAAATTATCTTTAGGTAGTATTAATCTTACATAATGACGCCATCTTTAAATATGGTGTCACTATACTTGCTTTGTGACGGATAACTTAAACTACTATAAATAAGGTAAAAACGCTTGGAAGTTAACGTTATTGTGTACAATCTCACTTTTCTAAGTAAATTATAATATTCTTTCGCTGACTTTGAAACAGAGGGAACTAGTTCATTTTATGTAGAACGAAATGTTAAAGATTGTGACGTCTGGTTACAATGATGCCTACTTTGCATTTTTTAAAGAATAGATTTTACAATTGATTGAAGTGAAAACAATATTGAAAAGGAAATGGACATATATATTGCAATCCTATGAACATGGCAGACCGTCGTTACAAAAGATTTCACAAATAAAGGTATCAAAAGAAACGATATGTGCGCCGAATATCCAAGTATGGACATTGTGAGTAGCAATGGTTTATACGATAATGTTTGCTAGGTATGAAGTTATAAAAAAATCGAACAAAAAGTAGTTATAGGTATACTGAGAGAAAAAAAACGTTAAAATAATGTTTTACAAATATACAGAGAGAAGTTCATTTACTTTGGTACATTTCTTAATATATATATATATATATAGTAATTATCAATATCTCTGACATTAAAACTTCACATTGTTTGTTACAATATTTGAGGCTGCAGTATCACAGTATTTGTGCTATGCTTACTCTCAAAATAGTTATCATACGTATGATTACAGGGGTAAAGATGCAATAAGGACTAAAATCAAATTAGCAATACAAACTGATCAGTCATTAGAAGAATCATTGTCACGAGCTTGGTCCCATGACAGAGAACGTTAATGGTTTTCACATGATACGTACGCACAAGCATCAATACATTGAAGCTTTTTTATGACACGTACATATGGACACTCTTCTGTTCTAAACGTTTTGGTTCTGTGCAAGAACAGCTAACCCTTTCCAATATTTCTTCTGGAGGAATATGTTCTGTTATCCATTTTATCTGTTCCACTCACCACTTGTACATTAATACTAAAAATGAATTTCTTGTTTCTAAATGTTTCAGTGCCTTCCCTACGAAGATTTATATTTCGAATATAGATACAGTCAATATGTCGTATAACTCTAAGAAAACTAGACCTTTAATGAAATTGAACTTTTACTGTTCGCAAACCATCAGGAATGGAGAATTAATCACATATATCAGGCGACGAGCACAGACTGGTGATACTACCTCACAAGTTTGCAAATTGTTTGGTGGCTCATGAAATGGTTATCTTCAATATATATCTGTAAAATAAAGCAGAGACAGATGTTATATAAATTTTTTAGGAATATCTTTTTGGAGTCATTTCTGCTAATTTAACGACTTCTAAATTTATTCAGTCATTAGATCTGAAAGTTATTGAGATGCACCTTTCCCGTGTAAAATAACGCTACCTATAATTATGGCAAGTCATATTTAAGTGTTTACTTTTGTTTGTATGAAAGGACAAATGAAAAATGATAAAAGTTTAACTGATTTTAGTAAAGTCTCTTTTGAAGCAGCCTCAGTGCCGTTAAGTTTAGCAACCTTAATTTACTGGTTTAGTGTATACTAGTTGAACATAACCACGGGGGTTGTATTTGGAAGTCAACGCCTGTGGGAGTATCACCATTGATCTCAGCGACAGCGAAAACAATGCATTTGATACTAATATCGGTACTAATATCGGTCATTTTGGGCTATTTTTCCCATGTCTCGGTATCCCCCCTCCGCTGACTCCCGGCCCGCATACAATTGTAACTAAATTTGCAAGTTATCGCTAATGGAAGTGTCACCATTGATCTCAGTGGCCCCAAAAACTATGGATTTGACACTAATATCGATCATTTTTGATTATTTTTACATGTCTCGGTATCCCTCCCTCCCGGTGACCCCCCGGCCCGGAGCCGAAAAGCATGAGTTTTGGAAGTTAATGCGATCGGAGTTTCACCATTGATTTCAGCGACTGCGAAAACTATTAATTCGACACTAATATCGGTCATTTTCTACTACTTTTACATGTCCCGGTAAACGCCTCCCAGAGACCACCTGCTTAGAAATTTGACAAAAACGTTTAACTCTGGTCTAGTGCCTGGACCATAAAATTTGGTAACTCTCGGTCAATTTGTCTGGCTCCCAAGCCGGTTCAGATAAACATCCCCCTGAGACTCCCCTGGTTCGAAATTTGAAGAAAGGGCTTCGTCTTGATCTGGGGCCTGGGCCAAAGTACCCCTGATCAAAATTTGATAACTCTAGGTCCACTCGTCTGGTCCACATGCCGCACAAAGACAGACAAACACAAAAAACTCTGTATTTATATTAGATTATGTGCAAAATAAATTAAATTATTCCAAAAATGAAAATTATATTTAAGTTTCTTAGGTTATGTTATTCGCATCAAATGCTGTAGCAAAGACTCACCTGCATAATTTTATCAATTACCAATTATAATCATTAAAGATGCAATGGAAGAGTAAACTAGTTCTATCATTCTCGAAAGAGAATTTGCTAAAATCAGAACCAGAACCTGAATTTACATAGTTGATAGCAAGGAATACCTACGTGTATTTATTTTCTTTAAAATTTGTATAGTTCTTTATTTTGTTGAAAATCGCGGAACTATAAATAAATTGATTCATTCTATTGTTATTTTTGATCTGAACTATTTTCTAAAAGTATGATGTAAATTATTTATAAAAGTGACTTTCATTTTAACTAAGAGTATTGCCAATTAAGCTGATGATTCATCAGTGAGATACAATTCTACATCTAGCACTGAATTCTGGTTTCCAGTTGCAAAACTTTCAAGAAGAGACAAGAGCAATTGTGGGAAAGAATGAAAGGTTGATTATTAGCAAAGATCGGACAAAGACTAACAACATAAATCATTTTTGTACAACTGAAGACTTTGGGGCAAAATCCAGTCAAGTCAAAAAAGTGAAAGTGGAAATGAGCCCCTACGAAATGAGAAAGGACACCGAACAAACCTTACTGAATATGGATTTTGGTGGAATTGTTTGAAAACGTGATAAGTTGTAGACATGGTGTTCCAGAGAATAAGTCTCAATAAGCACAACCAGAAATCACTGGCCGTTTGGCTACTACAGGACCACTTTTTAAAAAACAGCCGAAGATGACGACATTCTAGATTTCGGTAGAAATGACTAAAACCATTATATGTTGTAGGTATTGTGATTCTGAGAAAGTGTTAATGGGCATAACCATGAAATCACTGATCGTTTGGCCACTGCGAGGCCACTTTTTGAAAAAAGCCGAAGATAGCGATATTCTATATTTCGATGAAAATGACAGAAACTGTGTCATGTCGAAGATGTTCTGATCCTGAGAAAAGTCTCAACAAGCACAACCACTAATCACTTACAGTTTGGCCGCTACTAGGTTAAATTTTTGAAACAGCAGAAGTTAACGTTATTCTGGATTTCAGTATAATTGTTTGAAACCGTGATATGTTGTAGATAGGTGATCATGAGAAAAAGACTCAACAAGTCCAGCCACCAATCGAAGACCGTTTTGCCACTACAAGGTCACTTTAAAAAAAACGAACATTAATTAACGGCATTCTAGATTTCGGTGGAATTTCTTGAAACTGTGATATGTTGTAGACTTTGTGATCCTGAGAAAAAAGTCTCAAGAAGCACAACTACCCATCACTGTCCGTTTGGACACTACAAGATAACTTTTTTTTAAACCAACAGGAGGCGAAGGTATCATGAATTTCGGCGTAATTGTATGGAACTGTGTTATATTGTTGATATTGTGGTTCTGAGAAAATGGATAAAACTACTAACCAGTGGCCACTTGGCAACTTGGGTTCCATGTTTTTTTAAACAGCAGAAGTAAGTATACTCTTTAACTTTGAAAGAATTGTATACAACCCTGAAAAGTCTTATCACAAAACCCAGTAAAGGGAGTGTCCAAATTTTCAGTGATTAGTATGTGTGCCCATTAAGACCTTTTCTCAGGATCACAATATCTAACAACATATCACAGTTTCAGTCATTTTCACCGAAATCCAAAATATCACAATCTTCAGTGGCTTTAAAAAAAAGTGGTCTCGTAGTGACCAAACGGTCGGTGAGAGGGAGTTGTGACCATTAAGACTTTTCTTCAGGATCACAATGTCTACAACTTATCATGGTTTCAAGCAATTTTATAGAAATCCACAATACTGTTAGTTTCCGTTTCCAAAAAAGCTATCTTGTAGTTGCCAAACGGTCAGTGATTGGTGGTTGTATCTATTGAGACTTTAACCCTGGATCACAACCAGCGTTTCTTTCAGAAAAAAGAATTGTTCCAGGGAGGAACACTTAGTATTGAGGGGGCACTGCTGGTACGATTCTATTTATTACTATATTATAGATATATCTTTTGGTCTCCTTCGGGCAGCACTCTCAAAGCTCCAGAGGGCAGATCTCCCCAAAAAACGTGTCTGGAAGAAATACTGATCACATCATCTGCAACATATCATAGTTTCAGTCATTTCCATTGAAATCCAAAATATCACTATCTTCGGCAGCTTTCAAAAAAGTGGCCTCTAGTGCCCAAACTAACAGTCTTTTGTCATTTCGAAGGAAAACATTGACCCCTGCAACTTTTTTCTCGCAAAAACAACAAAAGCCGTATTTCCTACTTTGAAGTCATTTTTGCATCGGCAGAGTTTCGTTTCTTTAAAGTTGTCCTTTTAATCAAGAGGATCCTCTTTTTAAGAGGCCCTCAGCCCCCTTAACTTATTTTCAGAAAGAAACAAAAAATGACTGTCGATTCATTTTTGGTCTAGTATATATATCCCAAGTTTGAATAAAATCGGATGAAGAGAAACCCTTGTGGAGCTATCTCCTTTTTTGGACTTGACTGGTTTTTGAACCAAAGTCTTCAATTCGCCATTTAAACATAATCACATCTTCCTTAAATGTAAACAACCACTAAAGGCAGAGTAGAAGGTCCACTGTAATTCGAGAGTAAGTAACAAAATTGTCAATAAATTAAATTTTCTTACTGCAAGTACAGATCTAATCAAAAAGTAGTCTATATCACATCAAATCGCAATTATTGGTTATCGATTTCTCATTCCAACAAGGAATCTCATAAAATTTCCAGGAAGTAAGTTGATACAAACTGGTCAAATACTAAGTAAGCAAGTAAAAATATCATCTCAGAAAACCTGCATCCAACTTACTTCAAAGCTTGATATTGATTATGTATTATCTGTCAGGAAAGTAAATGTACACCTACTTTTCGAGTCTGGCATTCCTGCGCTCCATCCGTGGAGAGTATGAGAATTAAATCAATCAAATGTTTACTGAGAGGCAAAAAGAAAAGTCTAATCTGAATAAGACATTGCAGAGGGACACAAGCTGTGAATACGAATAGTGCATAGTGTAAACAAAGGACGACACCGAAACAAAAACCCAGAAACAGCTCTTAAACGGAGAAAAAACACTAAAAATTGTCGAAGTGGGAACATAAAACACAAATACAACAAATACGCCGAGAACTAAACGTTCACTACGCCATGATCTTGGTGTAGTGGTTAAGACTCTGGCTTACAAATATGAGGGACATCAGCTCGAATCCCCAGCAAGGACATTTTTAAGTGTTTTCGTTAATAATACATTGTGTTTAGATTAGGCTGGTCAAAACGTTTTGCAAAGAGGCCCGGTTTAGCCCTGACGCACCACAGGTGCGAGAAGGGAGCAAAACACTTTTTCTCTCTCCCTCTGTGTGTCTATTTATCTATCTATCTGTGTATATATATAACGCTATTTCTGAATGCCATAACCACGCTAATATTCAGCGGATTGAGACGAATCTTGGCACAAACATTAATTGTTGAAATATCTTGATGAGTTCGTTAACCAGAATAATCAGATGAAAATGTTCAAAATGGCGGCCCTTCAAACTCTTAAAAAGTTCCAAGCGAACCAAATTTCACCCATAAATAGGTATTCAGGAAGTTTGAATAACTTTTTCTCCTTTACTGAAATATTTATGTGCAGGGACTTATCCTCTTTTATTGAAATATTGGACCCGATTAATCGCCTAAAGAAGGTTCACGTCCTTTCGCTACGGTCAGGCTTTTTTTTTGCAGGAGGGGGGGGTATTTTCCTATCGGAACAAGATGATTATCAGTGATGATATGAAATTACACATTGAAAGTGAAGTAACTTGTGAAACGTGTTATTTGAAAGAATAATATAATACATGTGCTTTCCCCTAACACAGAGAACTGTAAATCATATATTTCGAGTTCGGGAGCGTGAATGGCGAGGAGTGTTATTTGATTTGCTTTTTAGTAACACATTGCATTGCATATAAAGGTAGGCAACACTAGTGGTAAGTAAAACAATAATAATAATAATAATAATAATAATAATAATAATAATAATAATAATAATAATAATAATAATAATAATAATAATAATAATAATAATAATAATAATAATAGGTATTTTTTGTGGCAAGGCAATATCTTCTTCAAACGTAATGATTGTAATGCCATATCTCCCTTACAAACAAAATATTAGCAATTTATATCGAGAGAACGGGAAATTGTAGAGTGATGGGAGCAACTTTGGACAGTATGCACTCATAGTACTCAGAAAAATAAGCGATTTCAATGCAAAATGAACGAAGAGTCATTGTCATGGGGAGTCATGGGGCCACGGCAGAGCTCTCTTTAGGCAAAATGTCGATAACTTATATCGAGAGAACAGGAGGTGATAGTGGGATGGGACCAACGTTGGACACTGTGGACCCATAATGCGCATCGAAAAAATTAGTGGGTGGGCGCCAGCCAGCCTTACTTATTTCCACATAATAATATAAAATTATATTGTCGAAATACACACACGAGTTAGCTAGTAATATTTCATATTATTATTATTATTATTATCAACAGCGTCTTTCCATTACGTGTCCATGTTTGACATGAAACCAAAGAGAAGATCCATCATTCGTAGAAAGAATAAGAATAGCCAGTTACTTTAACTGTGAAGGACGGCGAAAAATACGAAAAGAGTGACTACCTGTAGGAAAAGAAATAATACTTTCTCTCAAATGGATAAAAAAACAAGCCGATATAAATTCGAACTCGCATGGACGGCGCGAAAAGCAAGTGCTTTGTCCACTTTTTTTTCACTGACTCACCGAACTTGTTTCAGTAAGTTACACCGTTCACTCCCTGTGTAGTTAGGGATTACGACCACTGTATTACCAGCTATCACTTCTGTGGGTTGTATACTATGATTTCGTTACTATACTAGAAATTTCTGATTTCGTTAAGAATTTTTTTTCGAAATCCGGAGTTTTTCTCAATTCCGGAATTTTCTAAATTCCGGATTCTTCCCGAGTTCCGCAATTCTTCTGAATTCCGGAGCTTAACTGAATTCCATAATTTTCCGAAATCCGGAAAGTGAAAGTTCCGCTTCCGAAAAATGAATTTATTTTGGTTAATATGAATCGTGGCGGAAATAAGTCTTTGACCAGGTAATGGCGACTGCTTTGAAAGAAATGGAGAGTATGAGAATTCAATCTGTCATATTTGTAGTTTCGTGTGGAGAAAAACCAAACTTGTGAACCAATGGTTTAAGAACAACTCAAGTTATTAATGTAAACTTTGCCGACATCATAAAAGAAATACGTAAGACATTTTGAATCGAAGAAATATAACATACAAGTTTGCAAGCGGAGACAAAGAAACGTAACATAACCAGACTAAAGACGAATCGTTTACCGCGTAGCGATCGTGGTTTAGTGGTCAAGGTGCTTGTGCGAATGCACTTTGTATTTTTTTATAGGAGTTTTGATGGCGATTGATCGGCGATGACATACGTTTTATTATATTTAGATATTTGAATACTCGGATGTTTCAATACTGGAACTATCAAATCTTCAGGAATAATAAAAAGCTAATAATTATTATTATTATCTCGTAGAAGATTAAAAGCTAGGAGCTAATTATCGCTCAGGTCATACCAAAACAAGCAGAAACGTGACATTTGGAAAGAATATTTCGGTTTGGTTTAATGTTACTCACGAGAAGAGGAATTTCTCATCCCGTTTCTAAAACAAATAAAATAACATGAGAATTAACATTTTACATTCGAGACGGGACAAGGCTAACTCAAAATTTTCGTCTGTCTTTGGATATGAAAATTGAGACGAGACGAAAAGTATCGTAAACATTTCCGTCTTGTCTCGATTCTCGAAATAGTGTATGTGCATTCTTTAAGTAACAATTGCTCTGTAGACTGAATCTCATAGGTTCTTTCGTTACATTGTATTTCAGAGCTCATTGAATTATGCTCTGTGTAGGTATTTTTGTAGCAAAGCTTTTATATTTACCTCTGCATATCCTAAAAATTAGTTTATTATATACCTTACTGTTGCGTAATACTCAGTTATATTTATTACAGTTGTTTTCCTTAAAACATACAGTAGAATACTTTCTACATGAAACTTCAATGGAAGGCTCTAGTTTAAAATGTTGGTAGTTGCAGAGGTGTGTCTTGAAGGTACGGAACCCTTTCCCTAAATCTCTACCTTTAAGTAAGTTTTGCCAAATTTTAGAGCAAGTTTAAAACTTTTAATGCCATTATTATTATTATTATTATTATTATTATTATTATTATTATTATTATTATTTATTATTATTATTATTATTATTATTATTATTATTATTATTATTATTATTATTATTATTATATCAACACCGTGTATGAAAGATATGCGGTTTGTATCTGAATAGTAAAAGCTAATTGACTGTCGATCTCGGTCGTCGAGAAGTCTTCAGGAGGCAAGGACATCGGTCACGTTCTGGGTTTGAGTTCCGAAGGGGCAAGTATTCGTGCTCGAGCCAAAAATTGTTAAAAGATATAAGCTTCAGCCAAACATGTTCAAAACAGCTTGGACCGGGTTTAGCTTCTCAACGGCTTAGAGCTCATTCACTATCGAACCGAACCGAGAAGTGAGCCGAGCCAATAGCTCACTCAACCGAGCCGATTTGAGCCATCGGCTTAGTAGAGCTGAGTCGAACCGTGCAGATGGACTGGTTTCAACTTAGTTGCCTCGAACCGGTTCACATGAGCCGAGTAGGTGACCCATCTCAACCAAGAAAGCTCGAGCCATCGGCACAATTGAGCTGAGTCAATGGCTCGTTCCAACTGAGCCGGCTCAGGTCATCGGCTCAATTGGGCCGAGCCGACGGCTCATCCCAACCGGGCCGACTCGAGCTGTTCGCTCAGTTGATACGAGCCGAGCCGAGCCGAGCCGAGCCGAGCCGAGCTGATATCACTACCCGGGTTGGTCTTCTACTTGGGCTCGAGAATTCGACCGTGCAGGTCTCAGCCTTGATTTTAAGAACTACAGTATATACTTATATTGGTGATTACGACATTTGAGGCTGTCTCGTAATAATAATAAAAAAAACTCTTGTTTTCTCGTTATCTACCTGGTCAAAGACTTATTTCCACCACGATTCATATTAACCAAAATAAATTCATTTTTCGGAAGCGGAAATTTTACTTTCCGGATTTCGGAAAATTATGGAATTCAGTTAAATTCCGAAATTCAGAAGAATTGCGGAACTCGGGAAGAATCCGGAATTTAGAAAATTCCGGAATTGAGAAAAACTCCGGATTTCGAAAAAAATCTTAACAAAATCAGAAATTTCTAAATTCCGGATTTTTCCGAATTCCGGAATTGTTCCAAATCGGAATTTTCCGAATTCCGGAATTTGTCCGGTTTTACTTTCGGGAGTCCGGAAAGTAATAATTCCGGAATTGGGAATCCCTAGTTTATACACAACCTCTCAGAACACTAAGCTAGTAGCTGTCTACAAACAAACAAGTAATGCAAAGCATTTTGTATCCTGCAATACGTCATGTATTAAAATCCGACAGCAGTTTCAGTATCTAACCAGAAATTGCATGTATCTAGCTACTGGAAGCTGAGGTATGAAGAATTATATTGTGTCTTATCTTTTTGTGTCTTATACAACCCTACAAACCACTGAATATCTAAACGGATTTGCTTAAATCCAAGTTGTAGTACTTACAGTTACATCCATTTGTGTCTATATGATCGTGTTACTAAAGCTTACTATATGGTAGCGTTAGTAAGTCTTTTTCTGCTCTCCCGTAAAGTTGTGATACGATCTACTACAGGATAAAGAATCAACTGTCAATTCAACCAAGTTGTATTACTACACATCTGCTTCCGCCTCTGTCAACTCTCGTTGACGCGACATGTTTGCTTTTTTATACCCCTTTCTTCGTTTACTGAACTAAACAGTAACTGTTCTGAAATATACTACTGCGCATGTCTCGTAGATAAATATTTCTGATGCCAATAGTTTCCGTTTTGTCCAAGGCATGTTCTTTGTCTTATTCCCAGCATGACCCTTTTATTACATTATATGAAGAGCATGTAGGTCTAAATACCTCATGTATTACATAGAATGTAGGTTTAACTCTTCCAGCAAAGAAGAAACATGTGATCGTAGTATACAACCCACAGAAGTGATAGCTGGTAATACAGTGGTCGTAATCCCTAACTACACAGGGAGTGAGCGGTGTCCTCCCAGCTGGTCTAGTGGCTAACACGTGCGTCTTTGGTGTATGGTGTCCCGGGTTCGATACCCTACGGGAGAGCATTTAAGATTTTTAACTGTCCTCGATGTTTCTGCGTTCGTGTCCAAGTCGTTACAAGTTATTAGAAAAAGCAAATTAAACGAGTGAAGCAAGTAAAATTAGCAATAAGTAAGTTACTGAAACAAGTTCGGTGAGTCAGTGAAAAAAAAGTGGACAAAACACTGGCTTTTCGCGCCGTCCATGCGAGTTCGAATCTATCTCGGCTTGTTTTTTTTTTATCCATTTGAGAGAAAGTATTATTTCTTTTCCTACAGGTAGCCACTCTTTTCGTATTTTTCGCCGTCCTTCACAGTTAAAGTAACTGGCTATTCTTATTCTTTCTACGAATGATGGATCTTCTCTTTGGTTTCATGTCAAACATGCACACGTTACGAAAAACCGCTGTTGATAATAATAATAATAATAATAATAATAATAATAATAACAATATGAAATATTACTAGCTTACTCGTGTGTGTATTTCGACAATATAATTTTATATTATTATGTGGAAATAAGTAAGGCTGGCTGGAGCCCTCCCCCCACTATTTTTTTCGATGCGCCTTATGGGTCCACAGTGTTCAACGTTGGTCCCATCCCACTATCACCTCCTGTTCTCTCGATATAAGTTATCGACATTTTGCCTAAAGAGAGCTCTGCCGTGGCCCCATGACTCCCCATGACAATGACTCTTCGTTCATTTTGCATTGAAATCGCTTATTTTTCTGAGTACTATGAGTGCATACTGTCCAAAGTTGCTCCCATCACTCTACAATTTCCCGTTCTCTTGATATAAATTGCTAATATTTTGTTTGTAAGGGAGATATGGCGTTACAATCATTACGTTTGAAGAAGAATTGAGGAAGATAGTGCCTTGCCACAAACAACATTTATTATTACTATTATTATTATTATTATTATTATTATTATTATTATTATTATTATTATTATTGTTATTGTTGTTGTTGTTGTTTTACTTACCACTATTGTTGCCTACCTTTATTTGCATTGCAATGTGTCACTAAAAAGCAAATCAAATAACACTCCTCGCCATTCACGCTCCCGAACTCGAAATATATGATTTACAGTTCTCTGTGTTAGGGGAAAGCACATGTATTATATTATTCTTTCAAATAACACGTTTCACAAGTTACTTCACTTTCAATGTGTAATTTCATATCATCACTGATAATCATCTTGTTCCGATAGGAAAATACCCCCCCCTCCTGCAAAAAAAAAAGCCTGACCGTAGCGAAAGGACGTGAACCTTCTTTAGGCGATTAATCGGGTCCAATATTTCAATAAAAGAGGATAAGTCCCTGCACACAAATATTTCAATAAAAGAGGAAAAGTTATTCAAACTTCCTGAATACCTATTTATGGGCGAAATTTAGTTCCCTTGGAACTTTTTGAGAGTTTGAAGGGCCGCCGTTTTGAACATTTTCATCTGATTATTCTGGTTAACGAACTCATCAAGATATTTCAACAATTAATGTTTGTGCCAAGATTCGTCTCAATCCGCTGAATATTAGGGTGGTTATGGCATTCAGAAATAGCGTTATATATATACACAGATAGATAGATAAATAGACACACAGAGGGAGAGAGAAAAAGTGTTTTGCTCCCTTCTCGCACCTGTGGTGCGTCAGAGCTAAACCGGGCCTCTTTGCAAAACCTATTGACCAGCCTAATCTAAACACAAGCCTCTTACTTGCTAACGTAGAAACTTGGTCGGGAGGTGTAAGGCATGTAGAAATTGTATTTTTAATAACCATGAGTATGGATTCGATCCCCTCCACTTCCATGTTTTTCCTTTTACTTTCTGCAGCTACGTCGGAACGTTCACTGTTTATTCTTCGCTAATTGCAAATGGCTTTTACATTCAAAATAAGAGGAATTTTGATGGCATTTGTTCGGATATTCTTCTCTTTTGAAATGAAGAAAAGAATAAAAGCAATACGCAAAGACAAAAGGTATTATCAGTACTAAACATTACCAATAATAATTGCTACGAAAGACTAAATACGACCTCTTTTACCATCTCTCATGAGCTGTATATATTATTAACAATTTTTTTTAAAAAGTCCTTGCTGGAGATTTGAACTGACGTCCTTCGCATTTGCAAGCCAGCACCTTAACCACTACACCAAGATCATAGCGTAGTGAACGTTTAGTTGTCGGCATATTTTCTTTATTTGTGTTTTATATTCCCACTTCGACAATTTTTAGTCTTTTTTCTCCGTTTAAGAGCTGTTTCTGGCTTTCTCTTTCGGTGTCGTCCTTTATTTACACTATGCACTATTCGTATTCACAGCTTGTGCCCCTCTGCAATGTCTTATTCAGATTAGACTTTTCTTTTTGCCTCTCAGTAAACATTTGATTGATTTAATTCTCATACTCTCCGCGGATGGAGCGCAGGAATGCCAGACTCGAAAAGTAGGTGTACATTTACTTTCCTGACAGATAATACATGTAGGCCACAAATTGATAATGGTCTGCTGTGGGGAGGGAACGTGTTCTCAAGACTAACTGAAGAAAACAAGAAACATACAATGAAAGAAGAATGGTAATGAAAATGAAAATAGCAATGAAAGGTAGTATAAATTTATAAAAGAAAATAATTAGTGACATCGTCTCATACAATCTACTTTTATGTGCTTGCAGCCTAAAAATAGTAGAACATTCGGCGCTAGTACTTACAGTTTATGTGATAAACAAAATGTTGCTGCCTAACCGGCATAACCATGGGAAGTAAAACTAAAAAAAAATGTTGCTGAGAAATGTTCAACTCTATTCAATAACCGAAATTGTATCGTGTGTATTGGTGATGTAACTTTTCTTTTGGGACTACAAAGTGTTATATATTATATTATAGAAAATGTAACCGAGTATATAATAGTATAATCTGAAAATAATGAAACAGAAACATGATTTTACTACCGGTAACATTGAGCAATAAATTATTAAACTACTTTTTGAAACAAAAAAAAAACATAGTAAAAATGTCAAAATACATGTCATGCGCTTCAAGGAAAATAACGCCTACCTGATAGTTCCCTTCCACATAGAAACTTAAAACTATGAGTACTTTCAGAATTGCTGGTAGTGAATGCTCCCGCAAGATAATATTTTCCAAATCGTCTACCAGCAATGGAAAAAAATATCTCAGAAATATCACTATAGAAAACTTGGAGCGAGAAAGGTGTACAGTTTAAAACGAAAATCTGAAACGAAAAAAAAAATGAGTTTACAACTAAAACCAAAATCGACATTCTTTGTTTAATAAGCCTACTTATAGTCAACAGAAATAAAGAACCTAACCTAAACAATAATATTTCCAGTCAATACTTTAAAATCAACTAAGCGTGTTCATGGACTTTAAAGGCGGAAGAAAGGACATTGGAGGTTGGTGGACCACTTTGAAGCAGGAGAGTGAGTGTGATGTTAGTATTTTGGTTATGTTACTGTCGTTTCATTTCATACTTCAAAATGAAATTCTACTCCTGAGTAGAAGTCAAGTTACAGAAATGACCAGAGCGAATATACGAACAATGGAAGCGAGGCTGGATTTTGAGTACATGAACCTTTGTAGAATACACATATGCAGGAGACATGTTACGGAAATAACCAGGTTCAGATATACGTATGTACAATCGAATAGCCTTTATTTCCGCCCCCCATAATTTCTGTAGCATTACTCCTATATATGTGTATTCTATGAAGGTCTCTTTATCTCTGCTGAAAGGTTCATGGAAAACGAAGGATATCACAATGGTACATGACACTCAAGGCGTGCAGCGTGAATGTGATGTACAAGAGTACGAAGCAAACAAAAGCTTCACAAACTACCAAACGTCACTCCTTTCCGACATTTTTACTATTTTCTGAACAAAAATATTGTAAAAATGTAGTACAAAGAACTGTAGCAACGTGGCTGATATAAATTTTCAAGAAATGTGAACTTTGAAAAATTTCTCTATTTAAACCATAATGCAAGGCTGCTATTAAATTATGCCCCTGGTACCAATATTGTAGATTTTGGTTCATATTTACTAATTTGCCCCTTTGAACTATGACGCTTTATTGTAGTTTCCTACTCGATATAGTATTGTAGTTTACTAATTATGACTTTTTAGGTATTCGAATTTTAATCAAGAAATATAGTTTTAAAACATCGAAAATGGCAGTTTTTTTAATATCATAAAAATATTATTATATAAGTTCTTCATAGATTTAACTAAACATTACGTAAAATGCACCTTGATATAAATATATATATATATATATATATATATATATATATATATATATATATATATATATATATATATATATATATACCCTTTTCTGCAAATTTCTATCCGAGCCAATGTACAGAATTCATGTTCATTTGACTTTCTAAGCAAAATCCTTAGGAAAAATGTAAAGTATCTCCCAACATAATTAACGTTTAATTTCAAGGCTTTGTCTTTAAATTTAAGTGAATGATTTATTGATGATTTTTTTATTAATAATCATCACTATTCTACTGTAATAAAAATATTTAGAAAATAATACAAATTTGCTGTTTAATGAGTAGTTGTATATAGTACAAACAAGTTTATTTCTACTAAAATCGGAGCTAAAATCCATAATTTATTAATATCTTTGTTTCGTTTAAGGTACTCTTTTTGTAAGTTATTTGCCAGAATCTATCAGCATATTTCAAACTATCTAAATTCATATTGTACCTATAATAAATTGTGCATTAACTGATATGATTTTAAACGATTACACCTCTCGCAAAACAGCATAATATAAAGTATGTCAATGTTTCATCCAGTTTAAACTAATTGTATTATGATAATTGGTATGATGATAAAAGTGTATGATATATACATTAAGACACATTCAGAAACCTGACCAGTCAATTATATCATGTGAACTCCTTGTGAAATTTCTACGTTTCCTTGTGTCTATGAATTACCTCACACCATCATGTATCGATACTGGCTTTGCAATTACGCTCTCGATTAATTTTATTGATATCAAATTAAGATTTGTCTTTTTTCGTTACTATATTTCTTCGCTCTATCTATATTTAACTTAATTTCTAGTAATTTTGATGATCTACATCGAAATTTTTAATTAGCACAGGGATGGCGAAATAAATTGCTTTGCAAAATGAATTGCATATCTTTTATTTTAACACTTCACTGAGAAGTATACGGTAATTAGCTCAACTTATCAAATAAAATATATAAGTTGATTTCACTCATATTATTCTAAAAGAATATACCGCTCAGAAACAACATAATATCAAATAATTTAATGTTCAATTGCATTAAAAGTACTTGTGTTACACTGACTGGAGTGATGATAGAATTGTCTACTATATTTCATGATGATACATACAACAGTCTGACCAGTTAAGTGTTAGGTTTGAACTTATTTCTAAATTTCCATGTTACCTTTTTAAGATGAATTACCTCACACCATCATCTGACTATCCCTATTTTTTTATTTTCCTCCTTCACTAACAAGCAATCGAAGTAGACGGTAAATAGCTCCATTTATCAAACAAAACATAATGAAACATACAAATATATATTACCCTAATCAATGTAGACATGTAAGCAAAATTCCAGAGAAAAAGTTTTCTAACGTTTCTGTTCTTCATGGTTCTCTAATGTTACCATTTCACAGTTGCTCAAAATTGTTTGTATATTGGAACTATATTCATGCATGAAGATCGATACACTCCTAAAATAAAATTATTTTTGTTTGAGTTTGGTAGCCAACATTTTAATTGGATTTTTTCCCCTTTCAAGATAATTTATATGTTGAAATGTGCCTCGATTCTCATCCCAACACAAAAATTAAAACGTGTATTTAGTTCCCGAGACTGGAATATAAAACATGTTTGGTCACGTTATCATTATTAGCTTTGGGTGTACAGCAAATATTAACATTATATCCATTTAATAATTCTCCAGAATAACTATATAAAAGGAATAATTATGTAACTCTGGTAAGCTTTCACATGTTTGTTTCATTTCAGTCATTTAACAATAGCACAAATACATAAGGCTTGCACCTAGATGTTATATAAAGACATTTAAAATGTATCACTTGTAATGTAGATAGAGATTCCCAAGACAAAAACGAAACTAACAAATCGCAAAAGATATTATCATTGTTGTGTATTGTGAAGATTATGCAGGTTTTCTTATTTCATGTACTTCCTTACAAACATCACTTTTGTATTGACTAATTACTTTATTTTCAATATCATATATGACTAATTATTTTATTTTCGTTTATTATTATTTATTTCTAGGTTTTAAATAATTTTTAGTTTATAAAATTAAAATTCGTCGACTATACCTTGTGTGACTAACTAATGATATAAGTCTTTAATTTCCATTTTCATTTGCACTAGAAAGTAGCAAAGAACTAATTTATAAATGATCGAAAGGGGTCATTGCATGTCAAATCACCTAGACCACTGTGCTTTAATGTCTCAGATTCTCTTTAAAAATTTTTCATACATAAATACCAATGAAATTATGCTAAATTATATTTTTCCGATTTTTTGGATGAGAAATAGGCCGGGGAGAAATTTTTGAAAAATGTCAAATTTTGCTTCACTTTCACTTTTTGGCAGTCAGCATCATGGAACTAAATTACCATAACTTCCTTATTTTGGAAGTTATTGGGCTCATCCCGGTGTCAAATGAAAGCTTAAATTTTCTCTTTCAGCAAATCATAAGTAGTTTTGTAAAAGGTTACACTGTCAAACATTAAGGGGCCTGCAAAGCAAACTTTAGGGTTTATACGAATTGTCCCGTTGCTCAAAAAGTTACAACGATGAAACTTTTGAAACTTGTTTTGTACATTCATCTTAAGACGAACATTTTATAGTTAAAACACAAAGAGGGTATTTTTTTGTATTTTTTTAATTATTATTTTTATGTACACAAATATACAGTTTTAAGTGTTGTTACAAACTGTGTCATTGATAGTAAGTTACAACTATGAAACTTTTGAAATTTTTTTTTAAATAGAATCATCTTAGCCCATACATGATGTGGTTAAAATATAAAAGGGGTGCTGTTGGTATTTATTATTATTATTATTATTATTATTATTATTATTATTATTATTATTATTATTATAGTATTTTAGTATTTTACATCTACGAAAGTATACAGTTTTAAGTTTTGTTACAAATTGTGTCATTGCGCGTAAAATACAATTGTGAAACTATTGAAACCTTTTTGTAGGATCATTTTGGCACATACATGATATGGTTAAGGTACAAAACGGGTACTCTTTTTTTTGTAATTATTATTTTTGTACGCCAGAGTGCAATTTATGAATCGCTCTGGGCTTCCTATATTCTACTGACCAGAAAATGAAGACTTTTGTTGGATACGTTTTCAAAATATCATCTGGGAAGTTCCTCCTCCATCTCTTACAAGCCAATCAGCCCGGACTTACGCAACTGAAAGCAAAGTTTAAAAAAATCATATCATCATATAATTCTAAGAAGTATTACTGGTATGTATGTTTATTGTTTTCATCTATGTACATTATTCTATTGTTTCTTATTTCTGTTGATAGGGTTTGTAAAAATCACTCAACCCCTTACATTGCTAGGCCTATATTTTCCATTCACAAAACCGAAAGAACATTACAAAAAATGGTATCCTTTTTTGTTATTTAATCGTATCTAGTAAATGTAAACTAATCCAATAAAAAGTTATAAAAATTTGATAGTTCAATTCGGTGCAATTCTGGAAAGGGTTGAAAGTCATACCTAAATTACAAAAACATAATATTATGGTAATACCAAACTACATATTACAACAGTATATTTTTAAGTATACCTAATATTTACTAAGATGATTGTTTGAAAAAAGTTCTAAAGTGTGACAGTTGTCACTTCAGCGCACAGATGCCAAAAATTTTCCGAAATAAGAAATTTTACTTTCCGGAATTTTTCCGAATTCCGAAATTTTTTCGATTTTACTTTCCGGAATCCGGAAAGTAAAAATTCCGGAATTGGCCATCACTACTTAAAACAAAAGGCAAAATCTGTTAACAACAGTAAATCTGTATATTTCTGTGCATCTAAAACACAAATAATAATAATAATAATTGCAAAAATATCAAAAACACCCTTTTTATTTGTTAACCATATCATGTATGTGATAAAATTATTCTATAAAACGAAGTTTCATAGTTATAAATTATGAGCAATGATACAATTGGTAACATAACTTAAAACTGTATATTTCCATACATGTAAAATACTATTAAAAAATAATAGTTACAAAAATTCCAAGAGCACCGTTTTTATTTTTTAACTGTATAATGTATGTGCTAAGATGATTCTATTTAAAAGTTTCAAAAGTTTCATAGTTGTAACTTACGAGCAATGACAAAATTTGTAACAACACTTAAAACTGTATATTTATGTACATAGGAAGTAATAATTACAAAAATACAAAATAACACCGTCTTTATGTTTTAACCATACCATGTACGTGTTAAAATGAATGTACAAAACAAGTTTCAAAAGTTTCATAGTTGTAACTTTTGAGGAACGGCACAATATGTAAAAAAAAATCCTAAAATGTGTTTTAAGCCCCTTAATGTTTGACAGTATAATGTTTTGCAAGGTTACTTAGGATCTGCTGAAAGAGCAAAAATTAAGCTTTCATTTGACATCCAGATGAGCACCATAACTTCAAAAATAATCAAGTTATGGTACTTTTATTTCCATGATGCTGACTGCCGGAAAGTGAAATTGAAGCAAAATTCACATTTTTCAAAATTTCTCCCCGGCCCTTTTCTCATCCAAAAAAATCGAAAAAAAAAAATAATTTTGCATAATTTAATTTGCATTAATATATGAAAAAAAATTGGAGAGAATCTGAGACATTGAAGCACGGTTATGTTTATGCTTAGATGATTTGACATGGAATGACCCAAAGGAAATGATTTTTTTGTGTTTTACTTCCCACTGTTATGCCGGCTAGGATAAAGGAGACGGTGATGATGAGTAATGAATAAAATGGTGGAATGGAGAAAGTGGGATGAAACGGGAGAACCCCGAGTAAACCCACGCACACGGTGTTTGTCCACCACAAAGTTCACTTCCCAGGAGCAGGGTTTGAACCCAGGACCCCAAGCACCAGAAGTAAGCGCTCTACCACTGAGCTACCGCGGCTGAGTCCAAGAATGACAACCGTTTTGTCCTTGGGTGTCTGGGTTTGGAGCATATGGGTGGTCATTGTTGAACAAATATATGAATATAAATATGCAATTTACAGAAACGCCATTAACAGCGTAACACAAACTAATGGATAGAAACACGCATACACGTGAAGACAAAAAAAATGATGCCACCCTCAATCAGATTGCTTGTGAAATCGTCTTTTTTAAGGGCAAACTTGCTTTGGAGCTTGTCTTTTTGTAGGTGTCTGCCGGAAGATCCTTAAACAATATCCACCAGTATTCTGTCGTCATCGTTAAACTGCAGTTCCCCTGATACCGTCGTTCCATTTCTTTGATATGTTGATGGAAAGGCTCCCCCTACTCTTCAATCGCTGCTTCCACGTTGTCAGGAAAGTAGTCAAGGTGGGAATTGAGCAAATTGACTTTAAAGCTCATGGAGCAACCAAGCTTTCGGGAAGCGTGCAACATTTGCTCCACCATTTCCTTGTACTGTGGGTCACTTCAGTTTCCCAAAAACATTTTGGTGACCACAGTAAAGACAACACAAGCCTCTGTTTGAGTTGGAGTCATTGAACTGATGAAGGTTTTGTTGTATATGAGTTTTCTAATAACAGTGCCAACAAAAACTCCCTTTTTCAGTTGTGCCTCTGATAAACTTTGGAACTTGGATACCAAGTACTTGAAGCATTCTCTATCTTTATTAAGTGCCTTAACAAATTGCTTCGTTAGGCCTAATTTTATACGTAACGCTGGAAATAAAACCTTTTCCAGGGGCACTAATGATTCCCTGATGATATTCTTTTCACCCGCCACTAAATTTCTTGGTGGCCAATGTTTTACTTTTCAGTGATTTTCGCGGTCTCGACTGTCCCATAAACAGAGGAAAAAGGGTGTTTGGTGTTCCCAGCCTGCTGTCCCAGCACCATGCATAATACTTTTAAATCCCTGCGTACCAACCACTTATGTTTTAGCTAATCCACTTTCGTACGTACCGAGGCCAAGTTCTCATACGTCTCCTTCCATCACACCGAATAAGCAACAGGAATATAAGCATAACAGCTACCACTCCTTCTTATTTTCGTGTGATGGATTGGCAGTTTAGCGACTTCCAGCTATCTCCTTGACCACGTTATGTTTCGATTGTGCAAAAACTTGGCATCCCAGGAGAAAATGGAGATCATTTTCGACTTCGGTGTACCCAGAAGCGTAAAAATCAGCTAAACTTATGCAAACAGCTTTTTGGTTGAAGATCTGTATAATTAGTTTTCGCAGTCGATGAGGTGAATGGCGACCCTACCATAGGCATTGACTTTCAAATACAGCCCCCATCGGCTGAGAACAACAGGCGTTTTTTTTTAATTCCAACCAGGGATCTCAGAATCGTTTACCAGAATATGAAAACTTAGTATAAAATTAGACTTTTTTTCGTTGTTCAGTTTGTTTACTTAGATATTTTATCTGACCATGCAAGGAATGGGTATATTCACTTAGTACTCAATAAATAAATAAAACATTTAATGTGTTATTGTTGTACACTGATATTTATAATTTAATTCACTGATCTTATTGATTTTTTATTAATGATAGACAATTTTTGAGTTTCAGGTTGTTTGAAAACTAATATCATTTCTGCTTTTGGGTCCTTGGAAGGCTGACAAGTAGTGTTATATTAGTTCATTATTTGCCATCCTTCCTGGGTCTTAAGAGTTGATCACCTTAAAACATTATGAAATTATTGTTGTGGAACATGTGATACCCCAGTCTCTCCTTCATTTAGATGACAAAATGTTAAAGCTAGACATAAAAGTGAAGCAAATAAGAAGTACCCTCTTCTAGGTTTGATGGCACACAGAATACATAGAAAGTAAATGTCGCAGATGGAAGGAATCATGCCTAAGTGAAAGGGGCCAAAGAACTTTGATAATTATTGTTTCCGAGAACCATAGAACGAATAGCGCAAAAATTGATTGCAGTACTAGAAACTTATTAGATACGACTTACGTCTGTGGAAAAAAAAAAATGAAATGTAATCAGTAATTTAACATCCACTTATGAGCAAAGGCATATGTTTATGCAAATGTGACAATTTAGGGAGAGATTTCTACCAAGGGTTCCCAAGAATAACGAATGAATGTGGTATTTAATAAAATAAAGTGTGCTAGCCTCCTGAAAGAAGTTATATAGTGTTTATTCCACTACAAGTGTTTGCTTATTTGATTCTTTATTTTTGTACTATATATGAGAAATATGCAATGTTATGTTTCATAGTGTATCTTTTTTTAATTTGTCTTCTTTAACACCTGAACTGTACTACTACTCGCAGCACATATAATTTGAGTAATCACATAGATACTACTTTTAAATATAGCAAATGACTACATTAATGTTTGGATGACAAGAATATAGTGAAAGTAGGATTAGAAATATGTAGTTCAGGAAAAATATGTAATTCAGGATTAAAACTTAACACATTGAGACGTACTTTGTCGAGTGGTTATTAGTGCTCTGAATTTGCAAATAATCATAAAGGAACTATTTCAAGGCACCCAGAAACTAATAATAGTAGCAGAAACAAAATTTACTTTATATGCCTCAACAATGCTAATAGGAAAAAATTCTGTATGTAAACTATGTCATGAATTTGTGTTTCACACCATCAGAAGGAATATATTACAATAATCAAAGTTAAACTATATTAATGTTTCACTTTCAACAATATTTACACGGTCAATCCATGGGGTGAAATAATATTGGCTCGAAAGGCATTGGGTTTTCTTGAAAAACTTTAACAAATGCTGTAATCTTATTGTCTTCTACTGACAGCGTCACTAACCAATCTCAGTAAATCGGTTTTGCAAGCACAGCATACAAAAAATGTATTATGTAGTCATTTTTCCTATGTATCAATTTGTGATATACGTTTAGTTCGTATTTGTTTTTGCTCATTAATCCTTATCTAGTTTTTGTTCTCTATATAGATATTTACACTTCGATAGAATCTTAAATTTGGTTGAATCTTATAAGATGATTAACAACGTGGTCGCAATTGTCAAAACTCATATTTCTAAATTTACCTTCGTAAGAAAATGATCGCAATTGTCTTGGTTTTTCACATAGTTATAATTGATGCCGAATGCAATTGTCACATATTCTTCATACCGCAAGTTAACGCTCTGCTACTACGGTACTGTGTCCGAATTACTATCTACAGTAGGGATTTTACAAGACCTGTCAATCGTCAGCCATATCTTGCTCCGCTTATTCATCCGGGAAAGTATTCACTCTTAAGATGTAATTGCGATATCTCTAGAGGTGGTAGTTATTCTCATCTAAAATATTTCCATCGCCAAACAGAAACCTGGAGTTAGGTAGAAGTACATGAAGTCAGTGTGTTACAAAAATCAATAGAGGAATGTAACGAAAATTACGATTAAATAAGTTCTGTAAATAAACTTACTTTTGGTTTCTGTGTGATTCCCTTGTGTTATCGTTTCACAGTTGAACTTCGTAAGGAGGTTGTAACAAAATTCATGCACTATGATATTTAAACAACTATAATTCAGTGTGATTCTAGCAATCAATATTTTAAAAAGAATTTAATTTCTATCAATATAATCTATACGTCGAAATATACTTTGATCCTCTTCAGAATGCTCACTGATTTAGAACGTTTGCTTACTTTCTGATACCAGAATACAAATAATTTTTGCTCATATTAATATTATCGGTTCTGGATGAAGATCAATTATAAACATGGCACCCAGAAAATAGTTCTCCAGAATAAGTGTCTGAGACAAATAATTATATAATTCTAGTTAACCTTTGCAGTATTTATTTTTTTTAGTTATTATGGTATTGCACAGATAAATAAGACTCTATATGTTATATAAATGCAAGTAAAATATCTCACTTGAAATGTAGGTCGATATAACCAAGACAGAAGCTGACTACTTGTGAAAGATATTATCACTGCTGTTACTGTGATGATTATAGAAATTTCCTTTTTTCATGTACGTAAAGAACAGCTTACAAAATACCGTTTTTGTGTGCTCTGAGATATGTAATCATTTTAGAAGTTCTTGAAGAATCTGGGTTTGTTAATTTGAGTATTATTTCATATTTCTGTTTCCGACCAGTTAATAACAAAAATATAATGTTGCTTAAATATATTAAATACACATCAGATTGATGAAATATTTTTAATGTATTGTTGTTGTCATTGGTATTTATAATTATTTCATTGAACTTACTGATTTTCTAATTAATGATAGACAATTTTTGAGTTTCAGATTATTTGAAAACTAATAACATTTCTACTTTTGGGTCCGTGGAAGCCTGACAAGAAGTGTTATGTTTGTTCACATCTTGCTATTTTCTCAGGGTCATAAGAGCTGAACACCTTAAATCTTATGAGGTAATTTATCTCTTGCGGAACATGCGATTCTTCCGTCTCTACTTTATCTAGGTAACGAAATGCAAATGCTAGACATATAAAAACTGAAGTTAGACATATAAAAACCCTATTCAAGGTTTGAAAGCAGACGGAATAATTAGAAAGGAAGTGTCGAAGAAGAGTAAAATGATTCATAATTGACAGGGACCAGAAAAACGTTAGTAATGATTGTCAGGAAGAACATAGAACGAATAGAGCACAATTAACTGCAGTACTTAAAATTATCTGATACAACTTACGTCTCTGGAACAAACGAAATGAAACCAGAAATTTAACATCCAACGTTATTATTTTGCTATGAAGAAGAAAGATTAATGACAGGAAAGAGTATTAAAGAACTGTGGCTTTGGAGTGTGGAAGAAGATTGGAGATTGTGGACAAAACACAATGAGGCAATTCAACTTAAAGTATCCAGATATTAAATATTGTGATCTTATAATTCATTCAAAAGTAATATCACTGTTATTATGTAATCACAGCAATATTAATGACCAGTTGTCGATTTTTGCACACTTATGAGCAAAGGGACTTCCTTATGAAAAAGTGGCATCATAGAGGATAATCTATTACTCTCAGTTTTAAAGAATAATGATTTTCTGGCGTGTTTGAAACAATTCTTTTATTGTCAACCTGAAACAAATATAGTTCTTATTCCACTCCAAGAGTTTATTACTCTATTTACTTTTGCAATATATATAAGGAACATGCATTGTTATGTATCACAGTGTATATATTTTTTCCGTTAACAGTGGAATTATACTCCTACTAGCGATACACATAATTGTAATAGGACCACATATACTAGTTGTACTATTACACAATCGTATCCTAATCTGCATCAACAATAGCAATTCTATGAGACCTGCTAATCTTGAAACATGTATTGTACCACTCTATAATCTGGGAAGATGTTTTGTCCAAAGAAGTAATATAGCTGTATGTAGAAGTGGTAGTGGGAGAGATATCGAGGAATATACTTGGTGATTAAAGATTTGTACTATAAATATAGAACTAGAAGTTACATCTACAATAAATTGAAAACAAAGAATATTCTGGCCATTAATAACACAAATAATACGTTGTTAATAATATATTGTTTTAAAAAGTACTCCAATGTAACACCACACTTTATCTTTGCTATGAGTAAAATCACATGAATCGCAAGCAAAAATATATATGCAAACATTTTTGTACTTTGTTTATTCACTGTGAGAGAAATTGATGCGTCTAGCGAATGACCGATATAATTTGCTTCTCAAGTTGTCGAAGATTCCATAAATTCTGAATAACTCTGCAGTTCCAAGCTCTTTATTGATTTGCATCAAGAAGGGATTACTATATTGTTACAATCCCACTCTGAGCATCAGATTTAGTAAATAAGGAAAAATGAAACTAAGATTTAGGCTTCTAGCAAAGGTGCTCTACTTTCCTTCAGGGCCTCCTTCACTCCTTTTCAGAGGTTTCTTGGTCACGGACTTAGTTGTGCATAATTTATGCGATCTCAATACTTAATACAAAGGTAGCCAATAAAGTTCTATCGCTTTTTTGTAGAGGTCTGTGTTCCATTGGTTCTCACGCCGTGAGATGAACGCGAATGGAGATAAGGCTAAGGCGAATTGTTGGTATGGGTATATCCAACATACTACCAGCTTGTGGAACTTCACTTACACCCTGAACTTGCGTAAGGATAGACTGAACATTGGATCCCCACAAAACGTCATAAGGGCGCATATGCTTTACAAGTTCAAACTGGCGTCGAACGCCGCTGTAGAGAGACGTAAGAAATGTTAGCTCTTTGGTGAGAGAGTCGTGACAACGCGGATAGTTTAGTGGTGTTTCAACAAGTTTAAGGACAGTGACAAAACACTCAAAGACGCACAGCCTGCCAGAAGGCCAACACATTTACAAAATGAAGATCTTCAGGCAGCAATTGAAGAAAAAAGTGGTCGGACATGGGAGGAACTCGGACTACAATTTAGTGTGAGTGAAGAAACAATTCGGAGCACTTCTATAAAATTTAGAAGCATTACAAGATCGGTCGATGTGTCCCACATGATTTGACTCTTGGAGAGAAGGCAACGCGAGCAGACACCTGTGTCTCGTGTGAGCAAGGAGCCATTTATGGATAGGATGTTGACATGCAATGAGAAGTGGGCCCTGTACCAAGCTCCACGGCGCAGTCATTGTTGGTTACCATCCCACGAACCGGTTCCAAAACAACTGAAACCAGCACTGCACCAGAAGAAGGTCCTCATGTGTTTGGTAAACTGCTAGAGGCATCGTGCTACAAACTGGTACCAGCTCTTCAGAGCATCAACGCAGCTGTGTACTGTCAGCAATTGAGCTGTGCTCAAGAAAAAGCTCAAAACTCGAGGCTCGAGCTGAAAACATTTCTGAATCACAAAGCCGTCCTCGTGTTAGAGGACAGCGCTAAGTCCTATATGGCTAACATGACTCGGAATGCCATTCCACATTTTGGATGATACACATTATTGCATCCACCATTTTCCCCGGACATTGCACCGTCCGATTATCATATGCTCCATTCCTTGGACAATCAAATTCGAGGACGCCAGCTCAAATCTTTAGTAGAGGTGCAAAATGCAGTTGATACCTTCTTCGCTTCACGGTGCACCAATTTCTACCGCGATAGAATCCACGGCCTTCCACAACGTTGGTAGAAGGTAGTCGATACTGATAGGGATTACTTTTGATGTTTCCGGTAGGTTATGGGTGAGGGTGACAAATCAAATTTCGAGGGTGGTTGGTGAAAAACCGACAGAACTTTCTTTGTTAACTTTGTATATTAACCCTTAACTACTATCGTGGGGTCAAATTTGGCCCCAGCAAAAACATTTCTAGCTGTGCACAAAATATATTTTGCTTCACTGAGGCATGTAGTCGTCTATTCTGAGTTGACCTTGAGATTTCGTAGCGAGCGCGTGTTCGTGCCCATGCGCATTGTCCTTTCGATGGTGGAAAACCTCTGGGGTCAAAATTGACCCCAGAATAGTACTTGCGCTGTACTTTTTTCTGCATTACATTTTTCTGTTGTATTCTAACAATATTACATAGATGTGTGCAGCATTCCTAACTGACAGATTGTGCAGCAGTTGGCCTCTTGAAATTTTCTACAAAATATTAAACGATGCATGCGTAAATAGCCATGTTCTTTACCATCTTTCCAAATAAACAAGAAGGCATCAGAGACGACACCTCATGAAGACTATTGCGATCAGTGGCGGATCTAGCCCGGGGCCTGGGGGCCAAGGCCCCAGTTTTTTGAAAAAAAATTGTAATTTAAGGTATTGTATATATATATATATATATATATATTTTTAAAGTTTATAGTAATCTCATGATATGCCTACCGTAGTCTGGGTCTGCTCCCCCCTTAGTTTTTGCTTTCTAGATCCGCCTCTGATTGGGATGACTCTCATTCAAGATCACGTAAAAGTGAGGATAGAACACTTCCTCGTAGCCTTCGGTAGTCATTATTAAGACTAATGACTGGGAACATCAATGAAGACCGTCCGCAAACAGATGCTCAAGCTAAAAGGAGGAGATATGCTATTTGTCCTCGAATTAATGATAAAATATTCTTGCATTTGTTGTGTGTGAAACCGAAATGTGTGCAAGCGTCATTCAAGACAAACCCCTGCATGTACTGACTGTCAGTAAAACAAGTAAAGTGTCTGTATTTGTTCTGTGTCTAACGGATATTTCATCAAGACACGTTTAAGACTAAACACTGTGTGTATTGATAGGTAGCCAAGCAAAAGGTGAAAGGCAAAATCATCAATTGTCAACTTTTTTTAATGAGATTATGACATTTGTTTTCTCAGTGCTAATAACTGAATGCTTTTCCTATATGAAAATACTGTGTATTTTCATACTTTGTTATTTTCGGATAACAAAAAAATCATTTTAGTATGTTTTTCCACTTTGTAAAATCTATTACCAGAAAAACAATTAGTCAAAAATTTTTTGAATATTTTTTTTTGTTCCAAACTAGATAAATCCATTAAAGTATAGTACTAGTAAACAGTCTACAATGAACTGCTAACAGCAATACATTTTGACATATGTTAATTTCAAAATAAACAATGGGGTCAAATCTGACCCCACGATAGTACTTATGCATAACGATAGTAGTCAATAGTTAATACTTTCAGTAGTATTGCCTCAGGTTGTAATTGTAGCTACACATATATAAAAGGTCCCTGGTTTAATTCTCCGTCATACACTTCATGATGGAAAGCATCTCGTTTATGTGATTTTTCACATTCTTTAATACTCTCTCTCTCACACACATACCATTAATTGAATCACCCCGACGAACAACGATGCATGTGACATCTTGGACCATTTTGTGTAATAAGTGGAACTATGCTCTACGAAACATGTTGGACATATATTGAATGTTTGGTTGCCTCCTTGACCACGAGATGCACTTTCCTGCGGCCAAACTAGTTTCTGACCAGAGCAACGATATACATTACAGGTTTTTCACTTTTTCCTTGAAATCACAAAAAATGTGGCATGTATCGTTGTTCAGCGCGGTGCTTAAATTCTTTAATACTCTTTGTCCTTTCTTCCTCACAATAAAATAATATTGTAGGATGTTAAATTACAGATTTCATTTCATTTTTTCACAGAAGTAGGAAGTGTCAGATGAGTTTTAATTACTGCAGTCTGTTTTGCCCTATTCGTTCAATGGTTCTTCGAAACAATCATTGTCAACGTTATTTGGTCCTTGTTCCTTAGACATTATTTCACCCTTCTATGACATTTCCTTTTTAAGTATTCTGTGTGCAATCAAACATTGAATAGGGTTCTGCTTAGTTCCTTCAGTTTCGCAAATATCTATCTTTTGCATTTCGACACCTAGAGAAGGAGTGACAAAGGAATCACACATTCCGTAAGCATAACTTTAAAATGTGTTGAGGTGTTCAGCCCTTAAGACCTTGGAAAGATGGTTACAAATACAACGCCCCTTGCCAGCCCTCCACGGACGCAAAAGTAGAAATGATTTTATTAGTTTTCAAACAATCTGAGCTCAAAAATTGTCTATCATTAATGAAAAATAAGTAAGATCAATGAACTAAAAAAGAAACATCAATGCACACACACACACACACACACACACACACATTGATTTACCGGCTTTTGATCCTAGACGCCTCAAATAGGATATTATACACAAATGAACACACTCAAAATCTGTATCTGAGATAAATTATTTCTCTTATTTCTTATTCTGAGTATAATAATTTATCTGAGATAGTATATATTCTGGGTATAATATTTACTCAGAATGTATCTCAGAAATAATTTACCTGATATACTTCGATATTTCTCTATGGTAATAATGTCATGAAATGTATTACCACAACGTCAGATATAGCAATAATCAAAATTAAACTATATTAATGTTTCATTTTTAACAATATATACGCGGCCAATCCATGGGACGAAATAATATTGCGTGGAAAATCATTGCGTTTTCCTCTAAAATATTAATTAACATTGCAATCTTATTGCCTTCTAATGGCAGCTTCACTAACTAGACATAATGAATTGGTTTTGTAAGCACAGCACACAAGAAATATTGTGCTATCATAATTAGTTTACCTATCTATCAATTTGTCAATTACTTTTATGTTGGTATTTGTTTTTACTCAACAGTCCTCGGCTAGTTTTTGTTTTCGATATGAAATGTTTACACTTTGATAGAATCTAAAATTTGGTAGAAGCTAATAAGATGATTAAAAACTTCTCGCTTTTTGTTGAAAGTCATATTTCTAAATTTACCTGCGTGAGAAAATGATTGCAATTGTCTCGATTTTTCACAAAGTTGTAATTGATGCTGAACGGAATTGTCACATATTCTTTATACCGGAAATTAACGTTCAACTACTACGCCACTGTGTCCCAATCAGTATCCACAGTAGCAATTCTACAAGATCTGTTAATCCTCGGCCATAGGTTGTATCTTTTAATCATCAGCTACTGTATTCACTCTTAAGAAGTAATTGAGATGCTTGTAGAAGTTGGAGTTATTCTCCTTCAAATTATTCCGGTTGCAAAACAGAAAATTGTTTCTAGGGAGAAGTACATAAATTTGGTGTGTTACAAAAGTCGATACAGAAATGTAAGCTACATTACGGGGAAATAAGTTTTATAAATAAACTAACCTGTCGTTTCTACGTGATTCCCTGGTGTTGTTTCGCAGTTGTTCAAAATCGTTTGGAAGTTGTAACAAAATCCATGCAAGATGATGTTTAAACTCTGGAAACAACGCTAGACAAAATCGAAATGCTTACCAAATGTGAAAGATATTATTACTGTTCTATACTAAGATAATTATGCAAGTTTTCTTATTTCATGTATCTTAAGAATATCTTACAAAACGTCATTATTTTGTTCAGAGATATATGTCAATAATAGAAGTACTTGAAGATTTTCAGTGTGTTAATTTGAGTGTAATTTCATACTTGTGTTTCCGGTCAGTTAATAACAAAACATGTTTTGTTTTCTTTTTTAATAACTTAAATACGCTAATAATTAATAAAACATTTATAATGTATGTTTGTTGTGCATTGGTATTTATTGTCTTGCGCATTTATCTTATTGATTTGTCATTAATGGTAGACGATTTTTTAGTTTCAGATTGCATGAAAACTAATAACATAATTCCTACTTTTGGGTCCAAGGAAGACTGCTAAGGAGTTGTATTTGTTCACTTCATAGCTGGCTTCTTCGGTCTTAAAACGTGTCCAACTCAACACAATATGAAGTTATGCTAGAGAAAAATGTGATTCTTCTGTCAACCCTTCATCTAGGTGATCAAATGCAACGGTTAGATATAAAATAAACATTTAAGAGAAACGTTATTCAAGTTTTGACAGAACACAGAATAATTACGATTTCATGTTTGCCAACTTATCACTTTCGGGCAACTGTATTTAATTTTAGAGCAGAGCGCCTCTTTCGATTTGTCATAATCATGATTGTAGACACCGATTAAGAAGCAATATCACCCATAGGAAGTCATAATGTGATACAAACTTACAATTCGGAAAGCAGGAGTGTCGTTACATTAGCTTGCAGACCGAAATCTGAGACTTTCAAACAGTGTAACCTAATTTTCTAATTCAGGATTTACATTGATTTATTTAACTAACTATTTTGCACGAAGCACTTAAAGTATTTAAGCCACCTTATCAGAAATTTAAATTTAAAGAATGTGTAATAATATTTTAAGAAATATATTACATAACAATAACAAATAAATCTATGGACATATCGCCATCGGAAAGCAGACATGTGCTAAGCTCCAAAACTGCAAATATCTCAGGAGAGCATATATTGTAATGCAATACTAATGAAATACTAATTAATACCGATGCTTTCATTTTTCTATAGAATTCAGTTTTCACTGCGGACCTTTCATATTATCTCCTGCTACTTGTCTCCTTTCTGCCAACATTAAACATGAAATGGGAAGTTAGGATATGCACTTAGTAGGAAATCAAGGAGAATGGCGCTTAGCACCTTTCTGCTTTCCGGGGGTTATATCCACCAGTTTACACTACAAAATATACATATAAAGATGTATATTTTATTTAAATATGATTTTAGCAAGATATTACATCGATAGTATGTTCTGAAGAAAAACTAGGGTATAATCGTACTACAAAGAAGGTAAGTATTTACACTAGTATAAATTTTCAAGAGATGCGACCTTTGAAAAATCTCTGCAACTCAGCTATGATGCCGCACTGCTACTTTGTAGTACTCTTGGGATCCTGATTGTAGATTTGTGTTAGTCTTTACTAAATCGCTACTTAACACTATGACGCGTTTCGAATTTTAATCAACAATTTGTAACTTGGAAACATCGGAAGTTAAAGAAAAGGTTTTAATATAATAAAAATATTATAGTCTGTTTATAGATATATCTGGACAATTCGTAAAATATGCATGGATATAAAAATAAATAGAGTATATGCATTTCTTATACTTGTATCTGCAAATTTCTGTCCAAGCGAATGTATACAATTTATGATCATTTGATTTTCTAAGCTAAATCCTTAGGAATGTGGTATACTATGGCAGAACATAGTTAGTGATATTGTTTCAGTTTCAAAGCTTCATCTTTAAATTTTAGTCAAATACTTATTTGATGAATTTGTCAGGAATTATTAGGGTGGGTCGTTTTGCCATTCTTTTTTTCGGAACGAAATGTAATACCTGGCAAACGTGGCCCACCCACGTGGACATTACAGATATAGATTTTTTAATCAGATAATATTTTCTGTGAGAACTATTATCTCAAAGTTTCAAAATTTCACTGAAAAATACAAAAAAAAAAAAAAAATACAAAAATTGTTTACTATTTTTGTTATGTTAAAGTAAACATATTTTTGGATTTATACATGCCAGATGCTATGAAAACTAACATTCAAGTCTCAAAATGCCAGTTATATGCTCCTGCGGTGGGATAGGGGTGCCTCCTCTGGGGCCGGAAAAGGAGGCAAATTCAGTACAATTAAGCGTTTCTACAGCTATTTTCGTCCTTGCCTTTTCCATCGACTAGTGGTTCATAATGGTAGCAGAGCATTGTTATTTTTCACCATGACACTCCCACACCTCCCCCTCACAATACTGCAACGCCCTTCTCCTGTCCCGATCTGCGTAACTCAGCGTCATTTTCGCTGGTGAAGTAAACGTCAGTTCCGCTTCCTGTTCAGCTAACTGGTTACAAGCAAACCAGCTTTGAGCGGGTTATATGAAGAAGTTTACATGGTACTCGCCTACGAAAATGATTTGTTTCGTTTTCGGATATAACAGTTCAAGAAGTACAAGCAATGTTTTCTTTTTTTGTTGTTTTTTTTTTAAGAATGAAATTAGAAATGTTGTACTATATAACATATTAAAGAGAAGCAAAAACAAAGCCACACTGTACAACAAGCGATAAAATTGTTAATTACTTATTGGGCGAACAGATATATCTCAATCTTTTTGAAGAACACTTTCTCTATTTGTATATTCTGCCAGAAATAAATTAAAATACACATATTTTTTTACCAAGGCCCCATTCCTCTATCTTTTATTTTATTTTAGTTTTTGTTTGTTTGTTTGTCTGTGACATTTTAGGCTAATTTCGCTGTTTAATATATATTAATACTCAGAACACCGTAAAAGCGTTTTTTTAGTAAACTGATAATTGAATGACACGTTTAAAAGCATATTATAATCTTCGAACAGTGCCTGCCCCGGCATGGAGTGTGATACTCGTCTGCCTCCGCACTTTCCGATCCTCACCAGCGTAAGTTCGATAACAATTTTATCTTTGTGGATTACATATATGTGAAAAATTTGAAACTCTTGATACAATTGAGATTTGCAGGCAATGGATGATTTTAAAATTGGTAAATCGGCATTACACATATTGAATATGTAAGACAACCGCATCTAAGTAATCACAAGCTAACCTAACCGTGCCTTACCGCATATGAATTTTGGTAAGAGTATACCACAGGGAATATAGAAAAGTGTAAACTGGACTTTTTAATTTGTCTCATCCCGTTTGACAGGAAACATAATTGCTCCATCCTATCGATCTACGCCAATTACGCATGAAAAACACGGGATCATAATTTGAAAATGTGTGTGTAAAATTTGTCTAATCTACGAAAATACTTATGTGAAAGAAAATTATTTATGTAGAAGGAGAACATAGAAACAGCGTTAAAAATGTGTCATGGTTACTAAGAAATTGAAATGCAAATCGAATTGTAGTGATTACTAACCCTGGCTAGTGTACGCTTTCCGTACTTGTCTTTCTTTCACGCATACCCAACTTCACTGATCCGCCTGTACCCTAGAGATGCATTCTTACATGCGCTCGAGCTTCAAGCTGCCCTTAATCATAGATGTAGTGTTACGTGAAGTGACCACCTAGCGTAAGTTGGTACTTGTTCTCCTCATGCATTTTAATAGGCCTACACATGTATATGCTGGCATGCTACAAATCTGTATGTCGTTTGTGGTAGATGCAAAGAAAATAATTCAGATAGCATTAGGACATTATATAGGATAGTTACAGACAGTGCTCGAATTAGATAAATTATATTCGGGGAAGATAAAATTAAACCAACAAGACATAACGTCTGAAGGCGAAAATTTCAAAATGAGACAATAATGCCTTACTCCCCATATATATATATATATATATATATATATATATATGTGTGTGTGTGTGTGTGTGTGTGTGTGTGTATGACATCTGTAATAAATAAGAGATTTATTAATTTAATAAATCTACCGACAATAACTATGCACGTATATATTGTCTGACATGCACACACCCTACCTAACATTTCTGAACGTGTTTAAATGTTGTACTCACTCTTCTCCCCTTAGCTCTCTAAGGTATATTTACTCAATAATTCGGCCCGAGCGATAGCCATGATCACAAGCATATGTTAATTTTTCCACTCATATTGAAATCTTTCACTTTGCGTAATTGCATACAGGTAGCAATAAAAAAAATCCTTCAGTCTTATGAAAATCACTAAAATTATCAGTAAAACCGGACATACTTTAAAAAAAATCTAGATATTAGCTTATCAAACAATAAATGGATTGTTGCTGGTCCCGATTTATGACATCAAAGTCAAATCGTAGGCCAAATATTTAAAAACTCTCAACTCAAATTTCGAGCTTATGCTTATGCTAAAGCTGTGCTCTTCACGACTTTCGTTCCTCCAAATATCGTTCCCGTCATGAGGCTCAGGAAGTCAACACTTACAATTACTTTACGGTTAAGTTGCAGATGAGTTGATTCACTATGTGCTACGTTATTCAAATAAAGTAAAACATTACATTGAAGTTTTTCAGACAACATTATTAGCGTGGACAATAAACTGTACAGCGAAAAGAAAGATGGAAAAATTAAGGGTTAACTTTAAAAAGCCCGCTCCAGTTGAAATGCTTATACAGACACGGACAATGATACGGAGAACCAGTCGTACTATAAAATGCTGAAACAAATCTTCAATTATGCGCTAATTCACTTAGAAGTCACCTCCTCTAACATGTCTGCTCACTAGGAGCGTATCCCCAGCGTGTACATTAACATATACTTACGAGAGAATACATATATCTCAGATTTTGGGTACAGTTTTAAAAGTTCATTTAGGTAAACTGTAAAAGGCAGTGATTACTATGCTAATTATCACAAATTAAATGCAACTTTTGAGTCGCATACACACAAACTCCTAAGGAATGAAGACTATCTGCTAACAAAGAGTACACTGGAAACTGAAATAACATGTTATAACAAAAAATAAAATAAGATGATAATCGATACAAATGTAAGGGGTGAATATGACATGTCCGAATTTCGCCAAGTATGGTGGAAGAAGCTGTTTGTTTACTTTTTCTTGGCCAACCGCTAAGAGCATTTATAAATCCATATGTATCTTTGTTACACACAATTACTACATTCAAATTCACGAACGATGACGAACTGAAGGGTACGAAGGTACAGTTGCAAGTAACAACCGTAGTCAAAATAATATAGTTCTACTAAACAACGTTGAAAGTGGGTAATTAGGTGGTATGTAGAAATGACCAAAACCGAATAGTTTACATCGATCATTCCGAAGAAATTTGGGGTTATACTGAGATAGTTTGGGGGGGAAACGAGCATCCCCGGTGGGGGATACTTCAGGTGACTTCTTTGGGGGAGAGCAAAATGTGTTTGAGGGGGAAAATCCCCCTCATCCCCCCGGTAATTCGCACCCTGGTTACAGAGATGTACCTGTTAAATTATTTAATTATTTCTGGCGACGCATTTTAACTTTACCAGTGCCAAGCAAAGAATGGACACCCGCTAACAAAAGAATGAAACATAAATTAGGAAATTATTTCCACGAATATGTTAAGTTTCTGCGATTATGTATTCGTAATTGTATGCTTTAAAATGCATTGGTTTCTCTAGCGCTGTACTCCTTTCTTCCTAATATCTGATCACTAATTTTACAAAAAATCAAGTTTCTTCCATACTAAAAATTTTCACTGAAGCTAAACAAACAATATGTCAGAAGTATAGAGCATTACAATTTTCAATAATTTTAATTAAACTCAATCTAAAATTATTATTAAGGGGCGCTCATGTACATGCTTGGGATTCTCAATCAGTTGTTGTCCAGCAAGTTATTAGCGGTTGAAGGGATAAAAATGTGGAGTAATTTTGTTTCATATTATGATAAATATAGCTTTCCTATACGTATAAATTAAATATATTCACTGCTATTCGTGAAAATGTAGTCTTTTTTCATATTTTTAAGTTCGTCTTTCACAAGACTCACAGCTGCCACATACAACGCCATTGACACTGCCTTACAACCACCTTAGCAACAGATTGTTTGTAGCCAATATGGCTGCGCCCAGTAAAATTCACAGCAGACGACTTCAGCAGCGTATCAGGAACGAGCCGGATACGCTTCAAATTGGGCGCCATTTCTCAAGTACTATATTTTATTACTGTTGCCTTCAGCTTATATGAATTGGCCGTTACAGATAATAGTTTGCTAACCACTATTTTAACAGAAAATTCTGTATTTCTTTTTTTTAAGTCAACATTATTTATTATATCACAAAATTACTTCATTGACAATGAACCAGACCTTGAAGATAAAGCAGAGGAAAACTCTTGTGAGGAAGAGACCAAAACCCAGAGACAGAACATCTAAACCGAAGCTAGATTTGACTGAAACTGCTATGATTGTTCAGAGATCAATATAAGCGAAAGGGCTGCGGCACATATAACATCAACTGTGTTTGAGATAGCTTTAAATGCTGGAATTATAACTTCTCCACAATCTACCGACTTAACTCTGCTTTAATTGTGGACAGGGGCAAAATAAGACGTGTGAAACTTAACGTTGCTCGAAATTTAAAAGAAAGTTCTAGAAATGATGATCCCGTTAAAAGCCTATACTTTGATGGTCAAAGGGATGACACTAAAACACACGAAGGCATCGTTAGAAACGAGCACTTATCACTTGTGGCTGAACCTAACTCTTAATACGTTGGTGACGTGACACCATCCTCTGGCTCTGGCCATGACGAGAGTACATCATCAACCAAATCGAAGGTGTCTTTGATGAAGTTGAGGTTCTTGGGTTCTCAACTGGAGCATTGCGAAACATGGGTATTTAGATAGGACACATATAAGTTCCTAAGAGAAGTCTTGAGCCGATAGATTCCATAGTTTTGGAGCTATGGGCCTTTAAAGTTCATTTTTTTCTTTTGGGGGGCAGCCTATAACTCCGAAATGACGTATTTCTGCACCCAGGTTGATCTATACTTGTTGTCTTATCTTGGTAACAGGAATCACCCCCCAAACGTTGTCGATATTGTTTTGAAACACACTGTATAACATGTTTGTTAGTTCGTAAGTATATATAAATAAGGGTGGTCCATAAATATCAATTTTCAGATCGGGCTGGTCTTACCCCCTAAAATGGTTCCATATGGGACTAAATTAAGAATTAGCTTCATTGAATAATATTAAATGGTGTCCCAAGCAACCTAAAATTTTGAATCGGATTAGAGTACATAGTATATGGGAAAAATCTGGAATAAACTCATGCAATTTAGAAACGGCTGAAGGAAATGCAAAGATACCCTGGATAATAGATATAGAGGAAGAAACATATCTAATTTTGTATAGTACTGCCATTGTGGTCATCTTGAAATCCGCCATCTGGGATTCAGGTCAAAATTTTTAAATAGAAAGAGTGTCATGTGACATATCGTTTTGAGGTATCGTTTTACCAGAAGCACAAATCTGGCACTATTTTAAATATAGCTTTATTCATGTAAAAATTTTTACCTGTGAAATGATTTCTCCTTTTCAGATTAATAATTCTTACACGACTAAGAGTAAAGACATGAGTTTGGCGTGAAGAGAACGAAAGGGATATGCACGCCTTGAAACGAAAGAGGAACGCGAAAGAAAATGCACTTCTGAAAATGATTTGTTTGAACTTCATACGCCAAAACACATGGAGCAGTTCAAGTAATGAAGAGGAAAACCCAGTTGAGAATGTTAGAGAAAATGTAAATAAGAATGCATGTGCGCCCGGACCGTCCAAGAGAGGTAAAAGGGGGGAAAACTAATTTTATTACTCAAAGACTGGTGTTGCTCTTAATCGATAAAAGATCACTCATAGAGCAGCAATACATATTCTGACAGCGACGGCAGAGGCATTAGGCCATAATGTAGAGGAATTGGCAATAAATGTGTCTTCCATTCACCGATGCTGAGAGAAAACCTGTAGTGAAGTTGCACAAAACTAGAAGAAACAATTTCAGAGTGCATCAAGTGCGTTAGTTGTGCATTGGAACGGAAAACTACTGCTGAATTTGACTGGCAGAGAGACTGCCAGCAGGTTATCAATAATTATTACAGGAGATGGTCATGAGAGGCTAATTGGTGTTCCCATTTTGTCGTCATCAAGAGAAGAATATATTGATTCTACTATAGTACATTCGCTTGAAGAATGGAACTTGGTAAAGTTCGTGCAGGCAGTTTATTGTGACACTACTCCTTGCAATATGGATCTTATCAACGGTGCTTGCATTCTGCTAGAGCAGCAGCTCCAAATTAACCTTCTGTACCTTCCTTGTAGACACCACATTTATGAATTAGTTTTAAAATGTGTATTTGATAAGTGTGGTGTTTCGTTCGCATCTGGACCGGACGTTCTCTTATTGAAGTGTTTTCAGAACGAGTGGTCTAGAATAGATTGCACTAACTTTATTCCAGGAATTGATGATGATGATGTAACAAACAATATTTCCGATGTAAGAAATGAAGTGTTGAATTTTCAATCAAACTTGTACAAGCAGGACACTGCAGAGAAGATAACAAGGAATTTTTAGAACTGACCATCATATTCTTGGGTGGCATACCTCCTTGAGGAGTTTTCTTTCATTTGCCTGGAGCAATTCACCATGTAAGGTGGATGGGAAAAGCAAGCTTCTATTTAAAATATTCCTCTTTCGCCAACAATTTCGATTAACGAAGCAAATAAAAACGGGTCTTCGGAGAGTATGCACTTTCTGATCCGACTATATGTTCACAGTTGGCTTAAATGTGATCAAACATCCCATTCACCATTACAAGATCTACAATTTTTGAAAGATTTGTACAGTTAAAGAGAAATAGATGCTGAATTACCTGAAGTGGCTCTTTCTAAATTTTCATGCCGACTCTGGTACTTGATGGAGGAACAAGTAGCATTGGAGTTTTTTTATGATGGAGTCACCAAAATGGAAAAGCAAAAAATGGTTGAAAGAATTAAAACAATAAGGGGAAACCGTGAAGCTTCAAAGAGGCTTGACGCAAGAGATGATACCATAGAAATTCTTGTGAAACAGAGAAATCAGTGATTTTGATACAACAAACAAATTTTCCTCGAGGGATTTAAAATACCCAAAGGATTTCTTGAGTGTGATCCGACTTCATGGCCAAATAACAATGACTTCACGGAAAGACAATAGTCTAATTCATCCACGTAACAAACGATGTGCAGAAAGAGGAGGGTAACTAATAGAAGATTATAACAACGTTCTTACGAAAAATGAGGAGCACAGTTTCTTTTGAAGATAATAAAGGCCCACAGACAATCTTTTGTGAAGTATCTGTCTATTGGAAATGAAGTGACTGTGTATTTGATATAAAGAAGCATGAACTTTTGAAAACTTATGAAAGAAAACTTTGACTAGAAGTGTACATTCTCAGACACCTGTTGTAAATGCATATTTGTTAAATAAACTTCGACTAGCTTCCTTCTTTCCTTTCCGCATACCTTCGAGCACAGCCTGATATTTCCCGATTAGGTCATCATTCTTGAATTGATCAAAACCACGAGGAACAGAACAACAAGGGGTATTCAACACACGATTGGGACAGGTGCAGGATCATTCGGAGAGAAGCGGATCCCACCATTGGAGGACCACCGACTCCACAAGACAAAGAGTACCATTCTGACGGTTCATCGCCGCAGACACCTTTAAGTTTGTCACCAGAGTAGTAGAATGAAGATGTAGAAGGACATTATCGTAAGACGCTTATCGACGCCCCTTGCAGACCAAAAAGGATTAAGATTCAGATGTTGACTGTCTTCAGCTAATCCAGACTTCTCCAGATATTCATCATTCCAGATGACCAGGACGACGCCAGTCTCGATGGATCTATCAGGCTAGTGCTCATTCCTATTCTTTAATTACAACCTTTCTCTTTCTCTCACCCTTTCCCCTTACTAGTCATTTTTTAAATTAGAAACATTTGAATTTTATTTAAATTCAACCACAATTTTACAGTTAAGTACCGTGTTGTGCATCAGTTCCATCCCCATTTGATTGCATTTATTTATTTCATATTCTGAGCTATAACTGATGACACAGCACCGGCACATGATGGAGATGCTGTGAGGCTTACGCCTTTGTTACGATCCTAAAATTTCGATAAATTACGATTCTAAATTTTCGGTAGATGCTTTAAGATCCCAAATTTTGAGTAATTTGTACTGTGTAATTTATAGTTTGTCGAGAGAAATTGAGTAGAGTTATTTTTAACCCACTCGCCCACCCTCGCTACGTTTATTCATTTGCTCTGTTAGAGAATTTTTTTTTTGTTTTATTGTCCCTTAGTTGAATGATAAGTGGGTGAGAAGAGAAAATTTTGCCAGGTTATTATATTCTGTTATTTACATTTTGGTGTTGGATATATATACATAGTAGTGTAAGATTTTTATTATAAGTGTGATTTTGAAAATAGATATAATGGAGAATACTAGTATTATGTCTTCTGCTATAGATCGTTTAGTAGAACCCCCCAAATTTTCCGGCAAATTGAACGAGTCAGTTCAATCATTTTTTAGTCATTTTGAGGATTTTTCTGTCCTTCATAACCTACGTGATGTACAGAAACGTCATTTGTTGCCGTATTGTTTAGAAAATGGGGCTCGTGCTTATCTGCTAGCTTTACAATCAACCGCAGAATATGATAATCTCATGTATGTACAGATTAAGAAGACATTAATAGAGGCTTATGAAGATAACATAGTTTCGCAAGTTTTAGAGCAAGAAATGAGAAATAGAGAGCAGTTAGATTCTGAATCTGTTTTAGATTACATTTTTCATAAGTGGAAATTAATACTTAAGTACGATCCGAAGATGCCAGTGACCGAACAACTTAACTTGATAATCGATGGGTTATTGCCTTCGTTTTATTCTGTAGTTGTACGAAAATCGTATAAGACTGTTATTGAGTTAGCAAAGTCCTTAGGTCTAGAGGAAAGAGTTAATTTTCTTGTCAGCATGCATAGTCAGCAATCGAAGTCCTTGGCAATAACAAACGAATACAATATACATCCTGTTAGTAATAATGCTATACAGCAAAAAGAAAATACTTTAGATGTTAATGTTCAGAACGAAAATGAAATTGTAAGTCAGCCTGAAAAAAAATACATTGATAGCTCAGTTGGACGGTATCAAAGTCCAGTTACAAGATCTTGTGCAACGAACTGCACTCGCAAAAGTTACTCACGCACACAAAGGAAAATCTGTGTGTATACAATCTTATGAGCATTCGCGTTTGGAGCGAAGAAATCCCATTCATGCATCCAACGCATCCTTCTTTCATTCGTTGCCTCCTGCTTCTGTCGATGTAGTCAATGTAAATGAGAATGTTAAATCGAATAATAGGAATAGAGTAGACAATAATATGTGTAATAATGTTAGAAATAGTAAGCGATATTATGTACCTACTCAATATAAAGCTGATTTGCCTCATGTTAAAGCATATATTGATAATAAGCCGCATTTATTTCTATTGGATTCAGGCAGCACTGTTAGCTTAATTTCTGGTAATAGTTTAAGCAATAAGCATAAAATACTCAAAGGAACGACTTTTATTTGTGGTATCACAGGAAATTCTCAAGGAAGTGATCAAATCGCTTTAGTGAAATTTAAATTAGGAGGACAGTATTTTACGCATCCTTTTCGAGTGTATAATAATTTTCCGTATAATAGCATAATTGGCCAAGATTTTTTAAAAAGTCATCTTGCAATGGTTGATCACAATAAGAATTCTTTTAGTTTTGTTAAATTTGGTATTCCTCCAAGAATTGAATTGCCGCCATACGTATCTTTTGAAGAAATTTCTAACCATATAGCAAAATTATACAAACCTCAATTTTTAGTGGCTCGCTCTGTTGTTTTGCCTCCTAATTCAAGTGTTCAAGTTACATTGAAAAAGTAAATGATCTTGCAGGAACTCGCAATTTATTAGTTCCTAATGAGTTAATAGATACGCAGGCAGAAATTTTTGTGCGTAAATCAGTTGTAGACGAAATTCATCCGGTAATATCTGTGATTAATCCTACCAAAAGTAAACTTTACTTGAAAAAAGATGTTGTTTTGGGTTCTGCCGCACATGTTATCAGTGATACCAACTTCAAGAAACAAATAGCACTAACAATAAGGTTCATCAAGTTAATGCAGTAGATACGAAATCTTTTCCTGAAGGTTATGATAAATATAGAGTAAATGTTAACCCTGAATTGTTGCCACATCAACAACAACAATTATATGATTTAGTAGAGGAATTTTATTCTAGTTTTTCTTGGAATGAATTTGATTATGGTTGTGCTAAGGGATATAAACATAAAATTGAATTAGTAGACAATATCCCAGTAAATCGACCCCAATTTTCGATACCATTTCATCTACGGGATGAGATCAAAAAACAAGTAGATATTTTATAGAAAAGTAGGATTATTGAACCTAGTATTAGTCCGTATAATTCTCCGGTAATGCTTGTTAAAAAGAAGAATGGACAGTATCGATTTATACAAGACGCGAGATTTTTGAACAAAGAAAATGGTTCCTGACAATTTTCCGGTCCCTCCTATCCAGGATATTTTGACTAATTTGGCAGGACGCAAATATCTATGTTCTAGCGACGTTTTTAGAGCTTTGTTTAATATTCCGCTCACTGAAGAATCTAAACCTATTACAGCTTTTTCGATTCCAGGCGTGGGATCGTACCATTTTAATTTTTTGCCTCAGGGTGTCAAGACATCTACTAGCGGTATGAACAGATTACTGAAACTCACCTTAGAAGGTCTTCCACAAGATAAAATATTTGCTTATGTTGACGATTATTTTTGGTCTAGTGATAGTTTTGATGAAATTGTGCAGTTAACTCGTATGTTGCTTCAAAGAATAAAAGAAATTGGTTTAAAGCTTTCCCCAGAAAAAACAAAATTGGGATATTTTTCATTAGATGTTTTAGGTCACACTGTTAGTAAAGATGGTTTGTCTATTTCGAAACGAATAATTAACTCAATCTCCAACTATCAACGTCCCAAAACAAAGAAACAGGTCAAAAGTTTTTTTAGGATTGGCTTCTTTTGTTCGTTCGTATTTACCTAATTTTAGTCAATTAGCAGAAGCGTTACTTTCTTTGTTGAAAAAAGACGCTCCTTTTCGTTGGAAGGAACCACAGGAGACAGCATTCAATAATATTAAACAAGCCATCATTTCAGCACCATGTCTTATGAGATACAAACCTGATTATCCTCTGTATCTCTATTTTGATGCCAGCAAACTCGCTCTTTCTGGACTAATCAAACAACCTCAAAATTCACCTGACGACACAAATCTAGTTCCCATTAGTTATTGTAGTCGTGCAACGTCTCCTAGCGAGAGAAAATTACACCCTTATCAGCTTGAATTACTAGCATTATTGTACTCATTACGTTCATTCAGATATTTTCTTTTGGGTCGTCATTTTTATTTGAAGACAGATTGTCATAGTTTAATTTATTTGAAGCAAACAAAGAATGTAAGTAAAATTTCTAGATGGTTGAATGAAATCGAATCGTATAATTTTACTATTTCACATATCAGTGGCTCCAGTAACGTAGAGGCAGACGCCATTTCACGTTTTTCTAACCCCCCTAGAGATTTGGAAGACGAGGAAAAGAATCAAGAAGATCCGAAAATTTTGTTTACTCAGACCACAAATTCATTTTCAATTTTAAATGAGCCAAATCTGGCAACAGAACAGCGTAAAGATCCGTTTTTTAAAGATATTTTTTCTTGGTTGGAACAGAAAGAAAATAGAAATCCTAAAATAGAACGCCAAGCATTATATTTTACTATTAAAGATGGAATTTTGTATAGAAAACAGAAAACGTCTCAAGGTATAAGATATTTGGTTGCAGTTCCTACTTCTTTGCGTTATAAAGTTTTTAATGCTTGTCATACGTCTGCATTGGGATCATCTCATTCTGGTTATTCTAAAACCAATGATATGTTAGTAAAAACAGTGTATTTTCCCAACATGAAGAAATATATATATCAGAAGTGTAAAGAATGTACGATATGTCAAGTATCGAAATCGAAAATTGGTTCTCCGTATGGTACCTTGCTTACTTATCCCTCCGTTCCCCCCTTCTATTGCATCCACATAGATGTAGCTGGGAATTATTTCCCCAATAATATGTTAAATCACATATACATGATAGTTGTAGTAGACAGTTGTACTAGACACATAATTGCAGATTCCCTTCCTGATGTTACAGCAAGTACTTTGGCTTCATTTCTTTATCACAAAGTAATTTTAAAGTTTGGAATTTTCTATGAAATTGTCTTAGACAAAGGCAGTGCATTCACTAGTGGACTATTTAAAGAATTATGTGCTATAATTGGTGCTAACATGCGTTTTGTAAATGTACATGGGCATTACAGTAATGGTGTTTGTGAAATTACTATTAAGAACATAGAACAACGATTAAAATCAGCCTTATGTGACAAAGATTTAGGAGAATGGATTGACTTATTACAACCCATAGTTTTTTCGCTTAACGTCACCAAGAATTTATCGTCTCAAATTTCACCATTTGAATGTCTTTTTGGTTTCAAACCTAGGTTACTTCATCAGGCAATTTTAAATACCCCGTGTCAATACGAGGATAATGCCATTCGTTTACAGCAATTACAAGAGATTAGAGATAAAGCGCAAGAAAATCTTTACAAACATCATAAAACGGCGACAAAATTTTTTGACAAGAGACATACGAAACCTACTTTTAAAGAAGGAGAAAAAGTTTGGATTTTAGACACCACAAGAAAGAAAGGTCACGCCAAAGCATTCAGCGGAAAGTTTATTGGTTCAGGCATAATTGAACGTGTGGAAAATCCAAATTCATATTTTGTTAAGTATAAGACCGCCCGAGGATCTTACAAGATAGACAGCATAGCAGTCCAGAGATTGAAGAAGTTTTATGAGAAGGAAAACCCGGAAGAGGAAGACCACCTTGAAGACTCTGACGAAGAGATGCCTATCAACGTCTGCACGGAAGACCATACGATGAAAAAGAAGAAGACGAGATGCGAAGACCATCAAGAACCACCAACTGAAGAGATTTTCAACCCCAAGAAACAGTGTTTGGAAGAAGAAATTTTCATCCCTTCTCTTCATATTAAGGATGTTGTGATTGCCGAAAATCTACCGACGTGGGCAACTATAGGGAAGAATTCTACAGAAGAAAAACCGAAATTTGCCTGTAATACTGCCATCAATCAGAAGATTAGTATTTATAAAGGTAACATAGTGGATATAAAAGCAGATGCCTTAGTAAATCCAACGAATGAAACCTTAACTCCTTTAGGTGGTGCAGATAAAGCCATTCAAGACGCAGCTGGATCTGAATTTTTAGAAGAATGTTTGACCATATCATCATTGAAGCCAGGAGAAGCGAAAATTGCCAATGGTTATCGTCTACCAGCTAATTATGTAATTATGACATGTGGACCACGGAATTCAGACAAGAAGATTTTACGAGAGACATATAAAAATTGTTTTAAAGTGATGTTGGAGAATGATCTTCCTACAATTGTATTACCTAACATTTCGACTGGAGCATTTAAGTTTCCGAAGTTAGATGCTGCCAAAATTGCCTTGGCCACAACAAGAATATTTTTAGAAGAACATCTTGATGACGTAAACCGTGTCTTATTTTGTGTTTATGATAGAGAGAATTGGGACATTTATCAGCGATTACTCCCCATATATTTTCCCATTGATGAAGAATCTGTTAGTCCGTCTGCCCGTACGTAACTTGTATGTGGATTACTTTTCTTGAAGATTGGATCGTGGATAGGAACACCTTGTAGATGGATGATGAACTCTCTTTTAGCACTGGCCACGCTTAGAAGTTAGTTTATCTTGGTTTTCAATTGTGCATCCAAATCCACCGGTGGAAAACTTCGAAAACTTAGAACACTTTGAAACTTGGAATACTTCGAATTTTGGAACACGTTAGTATCTTCAAGAATTGTAACATTTCGTTTGAATGGACAGCGTATCACTACAGAAGTTTCTTACTTTTATTTTTTTTTGAAATGTGAGTATGTGAAGAATGAAGAAAATCAACGACACGCGTATGGATAGATATTTCGATGGATATATTAAGAAGATGTAAGAAGATTGAAGTCAAGATTGCAAGAACCATGCTCCATCCCTTTAGATGTCTAGTATTCGATGCCATGATTGATGTCCAGCATTCGATGCCCGAAGAGGACAAGATTTAAGAAGAAAGAAGATGAAGATAAGAAGAATTTATATGTTAGTTAGGGTTGTAGGTTATATGTGGTGAATAGTTCTCTCGTGCTGATTTCATATAGTTTGATTACAGCCAGTATATGGGGAAATAACCATATCTTGGAATTCTTTTCCAGTCTACGGACGCTTTAAGCTTAAATAACTTAAAGCTCATTTTTCTCAAACTGAAATCAGTACCCTTCTTGTGCAGTCTAACTTTACTATCTTTGGTTAGCTAGATAGTATTACACCGTTTTTTTTTCTTCTCGCGTATTAGTCACGTTTGATATTAAAGTTATTTTTTGCATTAGAGGAACATACACATACATATATATAGAGGTCTACATTGGATTATGAAATATTTATTTATTTGATGATAATTTTTTTTTATTATACGTATCTAAGTTTTGATAATTTGTGTTAGTGATAATTAAATTTAGTATTATTCCTACCTTTCATTTCCCTTCCCTGAGCACTAACGGAACTCAACACTAACGTTTTAAAGCACATGTCACTCACAATGATATTATGCAAGCACTAATGTTTATTTTTTTCTTTTTCTTACTTTCCATCTTCCCAGAGACGCTGCTGTCATATCTTCAGGTTACCCTGTGAACTACATGAACAATCTCAGAAATATACACTCAGCAGTTTGCGTCCGAGAATTAATTCAAAACAAACAATATGTCATACAAAGAACTCTTTTATTTTCAACAAACATTTTTTTTCTGGAATTTCTTCAATTTTTTTTATTTTTGTACTACGGAAAATTTAAATTTTCGTGTATTTCAGTTTCGAGGAGGGGGTGTGAAGTATCTGTCTATTGGAAATGAAGTGACTGTGTATTTGATATAAAGAAGCATGAACTGTTGAAAACTTATGAAAGAAAAATTTGACTAGAAGTGTACATTCTCAGACACCTGTTGTAAATGCATATTTGTTAAATAAACTTCGACTAGCTTCCTTCTTTCCTTTCCGCATACCTTCGAGCACAGCCTGATACTTCCCGATTAGGTCATCATTCTTGAATTGATCAAAACCACGAGGAACAGAACAACAAGGGGTATTCAACACACGATTGGGACAGGTGCAGGATCATTCGGAGAGAAGCGGATCCCACCATTGGAGGACCACCGACTCCACAAGACAAAGAGTACCATTCTGACGGTTCATCGCCGCAGACACCTTTAAGTTTGTCACCAGAGTAGTAGAATGAAGATGTAGAAGGACATTATCGTAAGACGCTTATCGACGCCCCTTGCAGACCAAAAAGGATTAAGATTCAGATGTTGACTGTCTTCAGCTAATCCAGACTTCTCCAGATATTCATCATTCCAGATGACCAGGACGATGCCAGTCTCGATGGATCTATCAGGCTAGTGCTCATTTCTATTCTTTAATTACAACCTTTCTCATTCTCTCACCCTTTCCCCTTACTAGTCATTTTTTTTAAATTAGAAACATTTGAATTTTATTTAAATTCAACCACAATTTTACAGTTAAGTACCGTGTTGTGCATCAGTTCCATCCCCATTTGATTGCATTTATTTATTTCATATTCTGAGCTATAACTGATGACACAGCACCGGCACAAAGTGAACTATGTAGCAAATAAGATCCATAACTTACCAAAAAGATACTACATAAATAACGGATATTTCAATTTCTTCCAAGTTATACTTTTTCTTTTTCCTCATAATGGTCTATGAATCATCTTGATGAAAAAAAAACTTATTTGTAGTTCAAACCGAAACAAGCAGTTTGTTTCAGTTTATGTAAAAGACTTCCAAAATTCTTACATATCTGTGTTCCATAACTGCAATAAAACAACATTACATGAAGCATTTTGTTTTTCACACGTAATATTACGCTTTGAAATAGAATTAATTTACTGAGCGAAACTGAACTTTATTGAAAATAGATTTGGATCTATTGTGCTCTGAACGCCCCAAATATTACATCTCTTCAATAAATTATTGACTCAAAAAACAACCAATTCAATAGGCTTGCAGAAAATATTCTAAAGTTAGCAAAACATGAAGTGTGCTTCAAGCGTTATGCTTTTCGAAAATTTATTATTTTAAAATACTTTTATTAGCATCAGTGTTTTGAAATAGTAATTAAATTCTGCAACAAAAATCTCACCTGCTTCCACAAAACGCGAGCTTAGCCCCTAAAGGCATAACTAGAAAATTTCAGAAGCGGTAACTCCGAAATGACTTGCTTTAGGGCTAAAATAATCGCACAACCGTATTTCTGATAAAATTCTAACCTTAAAACATGTAACACGAGTCCCTTTGCATTTGAAGTTTCGAATACCAAGCAACGATGTCCGCCATGATGATTGATAGCACCATCTGATGTGTTAAACCACTTCCAAGTTTCATCTTTCTCCCTCAACCCGTTCTCAACACATCAGAATGGTCAGCACTTTTGTTTTGCCATGTGTAGATTTTAAAATCTACCTAAAGAGCTTATTACAACCAAGAAAATACTTGCGAGAGCCACTGGCAAGAGAGTGTAATAAAAGAGGGTCGTGATATCAAATAAGCCGAGAATTACTAATCTATACTGAAATATTCTGTACCCACCACAGTGTAGTCTTAACGAGAATAAAATAAATGAAAAGATCGGTTGTAAGGGCAAAAAACTCTCAATAAATACGTTATTACACGATTTTGAAATATCTTTAAAATCATGTTTTAAACTGTTCAAAATGTGTGTGTTTTAAAACATTTTGAACACCTTTTTATGTTTTAAACACATGTTTTGTTCTTTTTTTAAAAAAAAAATCTGTATTTTCTTCAGCCCTGGCAATATATAATTCTAAGTTACGTGTCTTGCATAAATTGAAAATATACCAGGAATGCTACAAAAAATAAATACAAAGCATATTTACTGACTCTATCAGAGAGATTTATCTATTCTCACCCTTTACGATTTGTGTGTGCCATAACGGGATTTGAGGGTATTGAGGAAGCGAGTAGATTTAGCCATTTCATGTTTTAATATTGGATGTAATTAGACATAAAGTTTTCGAGAAATATATTTTGACGTGAGTTTCTCGTCCCATTTGTATGTCATCTTCGCTCTTAGGTCTTTCTTAAAATTGTAATTTAGATTTATTCGCTTTTATATTACATTGAATCTCCATATATTATAAGCCTATAAGGGGTTCCAAAGTACGAAACCAAATGTACTTGTTTATATCTTTATTTGTGATCAGAATGAATAATTTAATAATGTGATAAGATTTTAATGTATGGCAATGTTAGTTTCTAAAACTGCTTGTTATTAATGGATAATGCTTGTACATTTTGTAAATCGAATATAGTTCGATTTTTTTTATCTTTTCAAACAACAATCACCTACGCTTTTAGAGCATGTTTCAAGAAACAGACGAAACAGTCATTTTCATCATTTCACGCATCATGATATGCATTAAATTTTCTTCATGCAAATTCAGAACCTATCATACACTGTTTTTCTCAGTTAACCCTTTTCCTTGTCATCAAACTATTCTTTATCCGTTCAAGAATTGCCTACGTTTGTAGCCTGTTTTAACACATTCCCCTTGCCATATTTCTATTTCCATTACCATATTTCTTCAATTATTACTTGATTTATTATCCTTTCATACAATTGCTTACTAAATAGTGAAATAACATATTTCTGTTTTTAATACTTCAAATGCTGTTTCATCGTTATTATTAGGCGTACTTAAACAATAATTTCCTTTTAACCCAGTTATTTCTCCAAATGCTTACATCTCGAATCCCTTTTAATTATCTTTCTTGTTATTTATTTATTTTCTGTAATTTCCTCCACATATTTTACGTTTAATTTTATTACTGATTTTTTCGTAACTCTTTACTAAGCAGGTCACAAATGCACTTGTCCTTACTAATGCTTACCTTCGTGTTTTCTATTCTCGTTTCTTTTTATTTTCAGCTAACAACTAAAATTTTCAATAATGAATTATCTTTTTATTAAATTTTGTTGTTTACAAATAGCAAACGTTTATATTTATTTATGTAAAGCGTGTAAAAAGAAGAAGTCAAGTGATTCGTCCTCTGATAGTAACGAACCAGTCACATGAAGTAATTCGTTAGAAGAAAATGAAAATTTTGCCTCTAAAAGGCCATCAAAATCTATTATGGTGTATCTGTGTCTCTCCTGATTCGAGCCTCACCATTTACGGTAGCCTTCATTTTTATGTAGCAACACATACATTAACGATAGTTTATTTAATGCCTTTTAAATACTTGTCTTTCTTTTGCATAAACCTCTTTAAAAAACTGAGAAGCGTCTTTCTACAGTCTTTACATGGAGATGAGAAACTAAAATTATATGCTTCTGCCATCTGTTGCTCGTCATCCAAACTGCTTCGATAAAGCGAAGTGCAAAGGAAATCATAAAACAGTTTTATGAATCGCACGTCAAACTTTTTATACATGTGTGGATTAGTTATAATTTCTCCTCGGAGCACTGCTCTTCTAGAGAAAAAGATTGCAAGAAGAAACGAGATAGCAATAGTCACAACTAGAGATGCAAAAAAGCCGGCTTTTTTGAATCGATGGTTTTTTTCACATAAAAAGCCGGCTTTTTTGGGAAAAAAACGAGAATTTTGGAAATTTTGGCTTTTTTCAACTTCATGATTTTTCTATCTAAATAGCTTTCTTATAGTATATTCTATAGTTAGATAAGAATTCCATGACCTGAATGTCATATTTCGCTCTGAAATTCACCATCAAGGTGGATGGAGCACATGTTTTACGAATTAAAGCTAACATGAAGAATGTAGTATTTGAGGGTAATTTTAGAGGCTATTTAACTTTATTTTAACTTTTGAGTTATCGACATCTTTTTTTCTTCTCTAGTTTGTCATCCGTGTTTCATTTCTAAGAGCTTTTAGTACTCTAGCTTCTAGCGCAAAAGTTAAACTTACGTTTTTCTATTTATCCGTCAAAGCGTACGTTTTCAATATATCCGTCAAACCGTACTTCCCATTTCTATTATACTGTAGCTGTGAAGTGATTTAGCATTAATTTTCCGGACACAACCTTGAATACCAATTTATACAAATAATCAGTAGCGGATTTAGAAAAGTATTTTAGGAGGGGTTTTTCTGATTGTTTCGTTTCCTAAAAAGTCCTAATTTTATTTGGGAAGTGGTTGAAGTTTATGAGTACAGGCATAACTAATATTTCGCTTCGTTTATATGTTTAGCAATAATCTTCCGGATACAACTTTAAAAATCATTTTATACTGAGAATCAGTGGCGGATTTAGAAACGTATTTTGGGAAGGGTTTCTTACTAATGTTTAGTTTTTTTAAACATTCGTAATTTTTATTTGACGGGAGCTTAAAGTTTATGAGTAAAGGCATAAATAATAGATATTTCGTTTGTTGCAGACATTCCGTAACTTTGGGGAACGGGCTTCAGTCCGAAAGACCGCCCCCCTAACCTTCGCAAAACCGTCACTGCTGGTAATTAGTAATAATAACGATTTAAAAACAATAAAAAAGGAAGTCGCCCAACTCACAGTACACGCACTATTTCTACATTCACAGATGGAATGAAGAAAAGCTTTGTCAGAATGGTCGAATGCTGGTTGAATCCCGGACTTCCCGATAGAAGCTCAAAAGCTAATCACTCAGTCATGTTTGTTGTGCAGTTGTATTTAGCTTAAATATATTCCGTAGTCTTTTTTTTTTTGGAGGGGGGAAGAGTTCCGTAATGATATGTTGAATCCCTCTTGTTAAAAATTCAGAAAACTTGAGGATTGGGTAAACTGTGATGGTGGTTCTATAAAACTTAACTGTAGAATTTCAAGAATATACAGAACCAAAAGCTCTAGATGTTCAGCCTTTAAGTGTATCATATAAATCTAAGTATTTCTCTTATGTTTTATTTTAATTTTATTTTGTTTCAAAAAGAGGGTATGGAATATCTTGAAGTAAAAATACTACATACTATTTTGCTAGTTATTTGTGTATTCTTTAAAAAGAAGTGTTTACTTTTAGGGTTGGCTGGTGAACACCAACTTTTTTTTAATAACTGGTTTAAACCACAAAAATAAAAAGAATGAAAAATGCGAATCGTGTGAACTTCATGGTGACGTTTCCAGATATCAAACCACCTGCAATAGTTTTATTTTCCTTTCACCTTTTAATCAAGGTGTCCCATGTTCAATTCTCGGTCGAACCACAACCCTTCTTTCATGCGTAACCCAAGTAGCGGTTCGGATGTCAGTTTAAGCGAAAGTCTTCTCCTTGATAACCTCGGTATTTCGTAAGGATGTTAAGCCTAAATATACGGAACAAACCAAATTGTATATTTCTGCATGCCTAAATGCGTGTTGTTTTATAAAGAAGCCAATATTGCTTAAATATATTGATAGAAATTGGCAAAATTTATCGATTGCCTACGTAGCTTCCAACATTAGCTTGGATTGGACTTTCAATGATATCTACGTACCGGTACTAAATTTGTAATTTAATACCTCAGTTTTAGCGTACTGATTATGGTACGTTGAGCTTTAAATTTTATATGCAAAGCAATAACAGGATTTTCCCGTTATTGTCTTACATTTTAAGTAATGACGGGATTTTCCCAATGGCTAGGGCGGGAGATTCTCAACTTAAGAAATTTACTGACCGCACTTCTTTAAGCTTATGGGAGTTCTTCCGGCATAACCCCGCTGTTGCATAATAACATCAAGGCGAAACAAACTTATTTCTGTGAATATGTAATATAAATACATAAAGCAAAAAATATAATTCAAAAAAGCCTGGTTTAAACCAAAAAAGCCTGGTTTAAAACATCCCCCAAAAAACGAGTTTTCGGCATTTTCAAAAACAACCACGGTTCTTGCCAACTCTGCTTACTTTTGTATATAGGAGGTTAAAAAATTCTTATTATATACATTGGTTAATCCTGTGGAATTCATAATGTAAATATGTTGAAGAAAAATTGTTTGAAATATTTTTTCGAAATTCATAGTTTATTTTCGATGTTTTATATTATTATCAGCATCAACCACTAATTAAATGATTTTTTGAGTTATAGAGAAGCGATACAAAGTCTGTTTTATCAATTTAAAGCAGTATTTTGAAAAAAGCCCAAAATTTCCCAAGCAAAAAAGCAAAGCAGAAAAAACCGAGTTTTTTTCCAAAAAAGCCGGTTTTTTTCCGAGCCCTTGCATCTCTAGTCACAACGCACGTCTTTGGGTGTGATAGTGGACTTTGTACAGAGTCACATGATCTTAATTCCGCTGACTAAGTTGAAAGAACTTCCAGTCTGACCAACTCTTTGTATTTATCGCTGATAATGGTCTGTAATGCTTTTATATACATCAAAAAGTTTTCAATTACTTTCAGACACTATTTTCTCCGTAACTGTTTGAGAATGATTAGCACAAAAGACACTATTTAATGTGCTACAATATAAACTTTATGTTGCTCAGTATAGGGCGCTTTAGAACAATAGTTTACTTTTCACACTTCATCACTTTTTAAAACGATTCACCTTGGGCAAGATGGCAATTCTGACGGAAGATGCTTCCGTTGATGGAAACTAAATACGCTACTCATCAAGTGACATGCATCGAAACAAGACTTTTTTCATACAATATATAGTTTATGTTGATTGTTATATGATCAGTCCAGAACTACAAGTATAAGTTTATTTCTAGGTAGTGCGAGTACCTCTGGTCTTGCCCACAGTATTCTAGAATTTTTTTCGTCTCGTCTTTAAAATGTGACAGGTTTTGCAAACAGTAAAATTACTCATTTTGTTTTTAATATTTTATTTATTCTCTATCAAATGTGAAAGCCAAGAAACAAGAGACAAGAGGCAATGTTGCCAAGAGACAAGGGTTTTATCATCTCGTCTCGTCTCGAAAGCTGAGTTTTGTTTAACATGCAATAATGATGATAATAACAAGACATTTTGTTATGTAGAGTATATACGTCCCTAAAAACCCAATTTGATGTAATGCTGCCCACGTGACTACGCTATCTAGGTAATATCCATTTGTCCACAAAATCGGTGAAATATTTCCAAACTAAGTTCTATGTTCCATCCAGTAATAATAATGATATCAATTTTCAGGTATTTCAATATAGAATATTACATGAAACTGTGGCTAGCAATTTTCTCCAAAGGAATTTTTTCATCTCGTTTCGAATTAAAAATTCAGTCCCACCCAACAATAATAATAATAATAATAATAATAATAATAATAATAATAATAATAATAATAATAATAATAATAATAATAATATATGTAGATTATGTACTACTGTGTGAAACTGTAACTTCAGCTGTTGTTACCAACGGGACAAGAGATAAGGGGCTTCTCATTTCATATCGAATTTACAACCGTGATTCCGGTCTCAAAACGAGATATCATCTCATCGTATAGTTTCATAGAAACCAATTGGTTCGGATATTTTAGTAGCATTATTATGTTCTTATAATATTATTGTGTAATGTTATTCTCATTATGTTATCATCATGTTCTAAATATTTTTTATCATAAACATGGCAATATGTATTAAGTAAATTCATAGTTCATCACAGGAAGTTGTTAACGTGAAATGTTAAAATTTCCTGAAATAGGAGAAGCCCTGCATTTTCGTTGATTACAAGTCTTATCCATAAGACAAAATCATTTTTTCTCATATTTAATTCTTCTTCTTTTCATTTTCTGAAATATAATATCCCCCCTTGTGATATAATCTTGATTGAATTCTGCTTTCAAAAAGCAACTTGGATAAACCCAGAGCCACACAAACAAAATACTAGCTTACCCGCCAACAGGTCTTACCCAAAACAATTGCATGGCAGTATTTTGAAATCATATCAAAACAAGACAAAAGTTTATTTGTTCCACTCTCTCAATACCAGTTAATAATAGCTTAAAGATCAATAAAGCAATGCACAATTACATTTCAAACAATATTCAATTTCTTACATTATCCACAACCACTGTTATATTTTGTTTTCTGTTTCTACATTTCCCATATTCCTAATATAATATCCACCTGCTCTAGATTTTCATAGCTAATCACTAGCTAGTCCTTGATAATTCCTTGTGCTCAAATTCTTGGGTTTTCGACATTTTCCTAAAATTACATCGTACTGTGTTCATCTGTAGATTGGTCTAGTATATACTCTGGTTCTTCATGTTTTTGTGATTAAAATTCAGCATTAAGAAACGTCTCCACTTCTTGCAAAGATAATATTTCTACATCAGCTATGTTTTTTGACCGTGCACTTTACTTGAATTCCATCCTGAAAAAATAAAATAAAATAAACCAGAATAAAAAATGTATAATCTGCTATTATTATAAACTGGTACTTTATAATATAACAACAGCAATAACATTTTTCAAAGAATAATTGTTTTACATGAGGTTACGTTTCAGTTACCAACACTATAAAATGTTATATGTTTTCAACGAAGTTTATTCCCAAAGCATGCTAAATTTGTTTGTTAAAATTCTTCAGGAAAGGCAAAATAAAAAAAAAAGTATCCTTTTACATTGAAACACTATCGCAAGTGATATTTCCAACAAAGTTTACCACTGAAAATAATGATTTTTGAAAAAAAAATACAAAATTTAACGTAAGAGGTTCCATGGTATATTCTCTCATATTCAATTCAAAATAGGACATTTTGGGATTAAGCATGTTTTGGAAATACAATCCTCAATTCTCCCACTCTCTCTCTCCATGCGTGTGGGGGGGAGTGTTGTTTGCAAATTTGTCAATTTTGAGCCCTCCATTCGATAGAGCGTCAAAAACTACCTGAGGATATGATAAAATTTTTCACATCACTCCTACCGTTCCCGAAATATTGGACCAAAAAAATTCCGATTTCGGTACATTTAAGGAACCATATCTCGGTAAGCGTAAGTCGTAGAGAGATGATATTAGTGTTGATTAATACCTAAGAGGATGGTGAACATTTTGTTAGACGGCCGTTCTCCAGATATTGGCCAAACAGTTCTGATTTCGGGAAATTTAAGGAGCCATATCTCGGGAATCAAAAGTCATAGAGAGGATATTTTGAGAATGTTTCAATTTTGAGCCCTCCACTTTCAGCATATGTCTTCGTAACTCAACATATCGTAGAACGTTTTAACATGTTTTATCCTTCATATAAACTAAACACTTTCTCATCACGCCCGATTACACGGTTTCAGAAGTTTTGTGACTTGTTGCTGTGTTGCCTTGCGAATTCTAAGCGAGCATGTAAATGTGCATCTGTTAGTTTGACCTTCAAGCAGAATAAATAATATGAGTACAGTTACATGTCTTTGCACTACATTCCAGACCAAAGTTGTTTTCAGATTTGTTGCAACAGGAAACGGGTTTGCTGTGTTAGCTTCAATAATCAAAACATTTTCGTCTTCCGTTGTCACTTGTGGTCTACTCAATTTCGCTTTAGTTTGTAAGTCGTGTTCCCCTTCTGCTACGAAAAGATAAATTCAATATATTCCTGTTTCAATATCCAGGCTCATGGCTCGAGCACCTTACTTTTTAGGCATTTCAGCTTTCCATATGTAATTATTCTTCCTGTAGTTAGAAGAGACAAATAGCCTACCATCTTTTATCTATCTATCTATCTATCTATCTATCTATATATATATATATATATATATATATATATATATATATATATATATATATATATATATAAACAATTTGCCGTAGACAACAAACATTTTTTTTTAAGTTCGTTCTGGCAATTTTCTTGGAGCATTCTCAACTTTTTTTCTGATACCACGATTGTTCAGTGGTAGAGCGTTCACCTTTGCTACGTGTTCTCTTTTGTTTGATTCCAGCTTTCGCCAAGTATGGTTTGTGGTTGTAATCGGCCATGAGTGTAGGTTTTCTTGCTTTCTCCAACTTCCTTACTTTTACGCTATCGTCCACCTCATCACCACCGACTCTCTTAGCCCACATGACGCAACCTTGAACGCAAAATGAAATTTTTTCAATTTAACGTCTCACAATTAGGCCCTTCAGAGTAAGGGAGACGATGATTAAAGCAAGAGAATGATGGTGGAATCAGAAAGTTTGAGGAAACGGGAGTACCCGAGAAAACCCATGGACACAATGCTGTCCCCCACAAACTTACCTGGCCGGGAATTGAGCCAGGGACTCCACTCACCAGAAGTAAGCACTCTATCACTCAGACACCATGCCTCCCTTGAACGTCAAAGTATACTAGGTTAATTCTTAGGATATACATCAGCTTCACACTATTGAAATAAACTGAAGCTATGAATTCCCTGGTTCGAATTCACACAAATTATTTTGTAATAAGAAAAAAAAACTTTCCTCCTAGATTTCATTATACCACTTGTATAATTGTATACTTAATAAATAAACTACTATCTGTATTATTATTTTACGGTGAATTCAGAAACGTTAATGCCTTTTGATATTAATTACACATAATGTCTAGTTTATGTGCTAAAATTATTAGGATGCAATTTACTTAGTCGTAGTATTAACCCTCACACTACCAAGGTATTTTTGGTAACGCAGACTACCCGGGGGGTGGATTTTGTGCCCACCTATTAATATTAAATATATCTTGCAAAAGAAACAAATTAGAAATTTTCTCCAAAATCTACAGGGACTAAGGTGAGCAATACATAGGATAAATCAAACAGCTATTTATTATAGGGGAGAGGAAGGGAGTGGCGATCAGTTGGGAATGGCGATCAGCCCACTTTGCTGTCTTGCGTGACCCGAGAAGAAGTCAAACTAGTGCTGCCATCTGCCTCTTGTAGCAAGGTTTCTTGTGTATTGTCGAGGAAGTTATCAGAGAAGACTGAAGTCTACATCGTGCTGAAACTTGTTTTTGTTGATTTCCTTATAAGGATTTGCATATTTCAACTCACGATACGTACAATTTTAAGTTGTAAGATCTTGAAGTTACTTAGATTCATAAAAAAGTTATATTTACGTCTAATGCACGACACATAGTTATATTTCAAATAAACTACGTTTTACAGTATAACCAGCTCAATTTTCAAAATGGGGCAATGTTGGGAATGCCGATCAACGCTGGGAATGCTGATCAATGATCCTGTTTTTATTTTACACACTTATTGTAGAAGGATTGGAGTACGTATTTACAAATTTGTTTCAATATATTTTGCAAATGAAACTACGTAATAACCCATTTTTCTTAGGTGATTGCCCACTTCTCCCCTACTTCCATCTAGAAGTGACACTTCCAAATGTCAGTCACATCTCCTACCAACGAGGGGGTACTTTGTGCCCACCAACCTAAAGTAGCAAATTTATGAGTCACACTAACGCGTGACTCTCAAATTAATAGTACATGGGATAAGACTAACCTCAAAATCCACAAAAGGAAGGATATTGATATGTATTATACTGCCATCTAGGAGTAACACTACTAAATGTCAGTCACATCTCCTACCAACTTTGTGTGCACCAACTTAAAATAGCAAATTTTATGAGACACATTAACGTTCAATTTGAACCAACATAAGTTAAACGCTTTAGCTAAACATGTTGACCAATAAGATATTTTCTTACAATTTTAAAGAAACGATTAGAAAGGTAATTACAAAAAAATATACTGAGGTGGGCACAAAATACCCTCGTTGGTAGTCCGAGGGTTAATTCTATATAATTTGGTAGTGATTTTGCATGGTACTTTTAATATTATTACTATGTGTATAATCGGGGAATGTATATTTGTGGTAAATTTCAAGGAAAAGCATTATAAATACGAAAATTAGAATGAGTAGGGGAAGGTGTTGTTCCTTTGAAACAATGTACCTTTGAACACCTGTGCTTTTCTCGAATTCAGAGCTATCTAGGTGCAGTGATTAAAATTCAATTGAAAGAGTAACTGAAAAAAAAAGCACTACAAATGAGTTTGGCTGTTGTTTACTGAGTGTTGTGCCGAGTAATGTTCCTTTTAACGAAGATTTTTTGTAGTTACCTTTTGAGTTTTGTGCTCTTCGGTTTTTGCAACTTGTGATATTTATTTGTCCAAACTTGGACTAGAATCATTGGCGAATACAGTAATATTTTTAGTTTTAACTTCTGTTCAATATTTAAGCTAGTGAAGAACTTTTTTCGTAACGGTGGCCCTCTTGTACCTATGAACATTAATTCATCATGTACCTTTGAACGACAAATAATACTGTTTAAAGCTACACAATATAAGTAGTTAAAACAATTGATATATTTTATATAGGTTAGGTTAGGATATAAAGTTATTAATTATAATTTTAAGTAGTTTCTAAATATTCGCTTATTGTATAACATATAAGGTTATGTTAAAAGAGCTGTATATGCTCAAATTTATTGTTCACAAGTTTTTGTTAGAACTTCTCTTCAATTTTTAATTTAATTAATAAAATTTCAATTCTGGGAAACTGTTTATAGCTAAGCCTTTTATTACAATTTATAACTCTTAATATTTGTGGCTTCTTTTTATATTATTGCCTCAGAAACATTGTAATTATCAATTTGTTCAAAGGTACAAGAGGGTCTGTTCAATGGTACATGACCATAATGAACCTGTGAACAAAACGGATGTTTTCTTATTATATCCTATAAAAGCTACTGTAATTATGTAACACGTTTAGAAATCATCCTATCTGATAGCAAAGAGATGGCACTTCAAATATACGACAAAAATTGGGGGAAAAGTGCTGAATATTAGCACCAAAATTTCGAAGATTAAAAGTGTTCACAGGTACAACGCCTTCCCCTATATCAAAATTTTGCTAAATGGACAATAAAATATTTTTTTCATTATATTGTTCTTATTTAGTGCTCTTTTGACATGAAATTTACCACATACATGTCTTTGCCTATTATAAACATACTAACATTATAAGACATACCTGGCTAAATCGTTATCAAATTATATTCCTACGGCAACATATTTATAGACATGCGACAATCATTTTGAACATGAGTGTACCTTTTACACAGTGGTAAAAACAAATGCAATTTTCCCTTTTTTCTACCCATCATCCACTGTCCCAAAAGAACACGAAAGTTAGAAGTACAATCTTCCTTATTAGTTAAGGTCAGTAAACTCATAACACTGGCTCTTTCATCGTTTGCACGATTGATTTACCCCTATCCCCATACCACATATTGTTATTCATTGTATATTTCTAAGCTACTACTAGTGAACAAAGTCATGTTTTTTTTTCGGGCTTCTTCCATTTCCTACCACAATTACTGTTCCAAAAACATTTTTATCAGTCTTTTATCAACCCCTCCTTTAGCCTCAATGACATCACAATAAAGTGTTATGTTTTCAAAAAAAAAAAAAAAACTCAAGGCAGGTAAGTAACTTCAAAATACAAGTTAGAGATGTTACAAGAGAAAATCCCAGAGAGTCTAGGCTTAATCTATCGCTACGGTGGTCCCGGGGATGGAACAATTCATGATATATTTATTTGCAGGCTGACTGCCATTGTACTTCTGTTTGACTGTCGTCTTTGCATTATCTATCTAGAAAGTTTATTTACCCAAACTTCTCCAGATTACTATCTCCTCAATACATCCTTTCCAATTTTTTTTTTTTTTTTTTTTTTTTTTGCTTCTGTGTCATAACATCCGATGAATTGTCAACAACCTTTGATCCGCTACAGAGAAGGGCGAAGAAGGGGCGCATAGGGAAGCAGTGGTAGAGCGTTCATCTTTACTGCAATGGGGTCCCATTCTCAATCCCAAGTCAAGTGAGTTTGTGGTGGTACAATTTCGTGTCCGTGTTTTCTTCTTTTTTTCTTGAGAATAATCCCATTTTCCTGACCACCATCATTACACTAATTCTTGAAAATCATTAAATGCAATGAATGTTTGTCTCCTGTAGCCCAAAAGGTATGACCGTGAGTAATTTAAATGAATATATTCTTTAATTTCATTTTAGTCAGAAAATTATTTATTTATATTGTTATGTAACCACGCACAACACACGAAGTCTCCTTCGCCATCTTGATTCTGTTCGAAATATAGATGAACTAGCGATGTATTGTTATTATTCGTTGGAACGTCGTTCGATACACCATGAATAGAACACACCCATCCGAAAGAATTATCCAGAAATCAACCACCTCCTGTAGGGAAATCCCTTGCGCCGCCACTAAAAGATTCTGAATCATGCATTTTCGTATAGAGCAGATTACAAGTCTAAGACGATAGCATACCGTCTCAGTTCAATAACTATTACTTTTCAAGATATTTACCTCAAAAAGTTCATTCCCCACGCTTTCGGCACCCAGTAACTCTAAAATTAAAAGGTTCCGAGGAAATGATTTTTAAAATGCTTTTCTAGTTTCTATGAGTAGATTCAGTAGCGTAGCCAGGATGTGTGTTTGGGGGGGGGGCAACTGCTGTTATAGGTACACATAGAAAAATTACAAACAAAAAAATATATAAACATAAAAATATATAAAAAATTACAAACATTAAAGTACCAAAGTACATTGTCGGACTTCTTTGGGGAGCCCGGCCCCTCTGGGCCCCCCCTTCCCTACGCCACTGAGTAGATTCATTTCCAAAACGTTGTTAATCGTCCAGATTAACACACTGTTTATTCAAACTGGCCCTTTATCTTGATACATCCTTGTGATATTTAAACTAATGGACAAAAGCGCCGAAATTGTGTATCATACAAATATAGGCAGGAAAACATTGTTCGACATACTCTGTTATACGACAAGGTTAACATCATTGTCAACCAAATATGAAGTCGTTTTTCTTTGTTTTTTTTAAATGGCATTACGTCAGGTTATTACGCATTTCACATGTCCATGTTAAAAAAATACAATGTTACATGTATCATTCCGTGTTGCAATCTAAGGGCGCTACAGTATCACAAACATCCAAATTTTGGTGGTTTCTATAGCCGTAATAACACAAGTGAGACAGATGGAACACTGGACATCTAAAGCACTTTAGTGATTAATACTACGATTATAATATGACGTATTTCTAACGATTGCGAACGAAGTTACAACGAATTGAAAATTTTGCTTTTTCTTAAATAAACTTTATTCCGAAAAGCTGGTTAGATAAGTGTCTCAACCAAATTCAAAGATTGATTTCAACACCTTTGAAGATCACAATTCCGTTTAATGCAATTTGATATATCAAATCATTCTGCAGATACAGTAAACACTGGTAAAGTTTGCAACATTCCTGAAAAATTATGTAAGCCCAAGAATTTGTTGTAATTACATCTGTCAAAAGTATTGTTCTAATTTTGTAGGAGCAAAGTAAATCAGAAATTGTTCTTAAAAAGGTTCCCACAAATAGCAAAAACTTCATTTTAGGTAATGTATGATATATATATATATATATATATATATATATATATATATATATAGGGTATTTCAAAACAACACCGACTAGGTTTGGGAGGGGATTCTTCACACCAAGATAGGACAGGAAGTATAGACCAACCTGGTGTGCAAAAATCCGTCATATCGGAGATATAGGCTGCTGAAAACATGAAAAAGTCAACTTTAAAGGGACATAGCTTCCATACTACGGGACCTACCGTAGTCGGGTCAAGATTTCACTTAGGAACTAACACATGTCATATTAAAATATTAATGTTTCAGAATCCTGCAAGACTTCCACAACAATTTTTATAGATGTAGGTGATGAGTACTTCAAACTATATGCCCGTAGCCAAGCTCTTTCTATAAAAATTGTTGCTTGAGTACCGCAGGATTCTGAAAATGTGTTTTTGGATAGCCTACATATTAGTTCCTAAGTGAAGTCTTGACCGACTACGGTAGATCATATGGTTTTGAAGCTTTGGACCTTTAAAATTCATTTTTTCATGTTTTCGGAAGACTATAACTCCAAACCAACTGATTTCAGCACCCTGATTGATCTATACTTATTTTCTTATCTCAGTGTCAGGAATCCCCTCCCAAATGTTGTCAGTCTTGTTTTGAAACAGCCTGTATATATTTTCTGACATCTAATGAATACTTTTTGAAATCAAATTGCTGTAAATAACATTATAATGTTTATGCCTATCCAAAATCACGTCCGTAATTGGATGCTATACATATCTACATGCTTTCCCGAAGTAAATTTATTTGAAAAAAGTAAAATCTTCAATCCCTTGTAACTTTGATTCTACTTGTTCGTAGTGCTTCATTTGATGGCAGTAAGGTACTTTGGATGTGTATTACCCCGTATTACTGTTGTATAACCCTGTAAAATTTGGTTATTTTTCTATGTTTAATGTTGCACCGTCTTCAGTTCGCAATACTGCATAACAAATATGGTATTGTAAGTTTTCATTTTACATGTAGATTTGAAATTTGTAACAACTGGCGTAGCGCCATTTGAGAAAATGCAATTCTATGCTGAGTTTGCAATATTGTTAACTTTATGGTATCACAGAGTATACCAATCAGTTTCCCTGCCCATGTTTGCACAGTACAAAATTTCAGCCTTTTTTGTTCATTAGTTTAAAAAGTTACAAGGTCGTATGAAGATAAATGGTCCACCCTACATGTATGATGATTTTTGAACTGGAGACTGCAAAATGTGCGGAGAAATAAGCATCTGAATAAAAGAAATCGGAATAGAAAGTCATTATATTGGAAGAGAAACTTCATTTATGATAAAATTATCCTCCCTCTACCCACCTGGGGGCAGGGTGAGAAGATTATTCGAAAACTAACTGAGTACCCCAATTTTTATAGGATATTCGGATTGTGTAGAGTAAAATAAGTGTTTCATTTGAAACATTATTATTTTTTATTCGCGATAAATGGCGCTGCAATCAGTGAAAATTATTTCGCTGAGGGTTCTTCAATTGGGTTTTATTCGGTTCGAAAAATATGCAATAAAATTACAAATATTATATCTAAAACGTTTTTTTTTTTCGACTCGTGATAAAGGTGTGGAGGACTCTGCATTTGGCCTGAATTCAGATGATCCAAATATGACAGTGTAAGCTTTGTGGTAATTGCAGTTATGTGCAAAGTATTTTAACGGTTTTATCTCTTCGTGGTTGGTGTCTACGTTACTTTAGAGCAATGGTTCCCAAATATTTGAAGCTTCTGAACTCCCGCACTGTCTTTAAATCCTACTCTAAGCTACCAAAAAAAAAAAAAAAAAAAAAAAAAACACCAACTTTAAAAAAACAATATCGCATTTCTTTATTTTTAAATTTGCAACACTGATCAAGGTTAGCCAACCGCAGTGTTAGCAGGATCTACCGAAAGCAAGCTACTAGTAGCTCGTGATCGACGGTTTGGCGATCACTGCATTAGAGGCTATCCCATATTTTTAATACTGTATAGAATACTTATTTTTTTTTTAATTGAGAAAATTGTTAATCTACATGCAAACCAAGAAGTTTAAGTATTAATCCATTCATTCGTTTATTTACATTACTTTCGAAGTGTATTTTATTTCACATTTTGAGTGCTACTAACACCACATTCAATTGGATATGTTTTACAACATTCATTTAGTTGTTTTATTTGTTTCGAACTGTGTTAGTCTGTTGTTGTTTTAACTAGTTTTGCTCGATTTCATGATTACAGAACAATGCACCCAATCTCGTAGCCATCTGCGGTTACCACCGCAGACTGCACCTAATTGCACTGCTTAGGAGTGCTCCCAGAAATTTTTGTTTGGGGGGACCCAAACTATGGTTGTCCAATACTATAAGCCACTACATCTGTGTAGTATTGAACGGATATTATTCTGCACCCAAAAGTATGATAAGTAACTGTAAAACATTTCCGTCTACTTTTTAAGAAAAAAAGTATCGAACTAGATTGTTTTTATAAAAGAAAGAGTACAAGTGAACTGTAAAATCAGTTCCATGCTACATCAATCATTTTCCTGTTAAAAAAGTATAGTTTTGTTCAAAAAGTGAAAAATGTATGCTGAGTTAGGAGTTTTTGTAGAAGTCCGGAACGGGGAATTCTCGGCGAATGAGCCTCTGGCACTGCACTCGAATTCATGCTCAATGGAGAGCCATATTTGGCATCAACTTCTACCAGTCGAAAGAAAGTTCAAGACGAAAGATTGATTCTTTTTTAAATTAGATTTATTCTAGAATGAAATGGGGAAGCACGCAATTGAATAAACCTTAGTGAAAATAATTTGCACTGATAAAAGCGCCATCTGTTACGAAAAAATCGAATAAAATTTACTTTTTTGTGTGTCGATTCTAACAAGCAATAAATTGTGGATCCCCATTACCGTCTCCTTTAAGTTATGCGGCATAATTGTTAGACGTAAAACATTCATTTCGTTTTTCACACTCTGCCAGGAGGGCTAATTTTATCACAGGTGAATATTCCCTTCCAAAATGTTAACTTTCTATTTTGAACTTTTTTTCTTCTGATGCTTATTTCTTGCAGTTTTATTTTTTTATTTATTTATGAACAACACACCAGGCACAAGCCCAATTACAGTGTTCGCGTGTTAAAAAGTAAGTTTACAATAGTTTTCTTAAATATATTGTAGTACATATTACATATGTTAATTTCTTTGTGTGTGGTACATATTGTGTTCTAAGAAGAGCATATTCTCCAGACTGGTGACTTCAATAATACGTATTTTCCTTTTTTTTTTTTTTTTTTTTGGCAATAGTACAGGACAGAGGTATCAACACGTGTTTTAGGTGTCGGGGCACGAAAATTTAGTGTCGTTATCCGATCCATGGAGAAAATTCAGATCTATCACGTTTCGTCTTTGTTCAAGTGTAGGGATACAAAAGTTGTCTATTAATGTAAGATAGTTTTCATAACATACATACGTAATTGATTATGGTGAAACATAGTTTTTTTTTCTTGATTCCTAATCATATTCACTACTTGGTGTCCAAACCAATTTGAGTGCGTGTTTTTAAATCTTAATCAATGGTCCAAATAGACCAAAAGTAAGGAAATAAACTTATTCTATTCTCCTATCTTAAGTGACGTGTTCCACGAAAAACTGGTAAACTTCTCCGATTTTTATGAAACACCGTGTTTTGTGTCTGTTCCATTTTAAACTTAGAACTAATTTTCCCCATAAGTTGAGACAAGTACAAGATTCATTACGAAATTCGAGATGAGATAGAGGTTTTGCAACATACAAAATGAAGGGCAGTCAAATGAAAATCGAACAAACGTGAAAAAGCATAAATGGAATGATTTTTTATTCAAAAGTAATGGCCAGACGCGCTAATACATTTACCCGACTGGGAGACCAGATGATCAACCAGATATATGTAAAAAGAATAAAAATAAAAGTGATCGTCTTAGTGATTTAATCACGCTTTAACAACAGGAGCGATCTTAATCAAATTTTCAATATGGATGAAGTTTGGATTTGGGGTAGTTTTTATCATATCTCCTTTACGGTAGAGCTTAGGGGAGGGGGAGGAGAGGGGACAAATATATAAAAATAAATTAAAATTAATAACTCTTGAACCACCCGCCCGATCTCGATCAAATTTTCAACATGAGATGATTTTTGTCATTTCAATTTGATGATGTAACTTAAAGGAGGGGAAAGACATTTACACATGATCGAAAATGACCGATATTAGTGTCGAATCTATAGCTTCTGAGGTCGCTGAGATGAACAGTGACACTTCTGATGCCATTTAAATCCAAATTGAGCCCTGCAAAAATTATGGGAGGGGAGGGGTGAATATATATATATATATATATATATATATATATATATATATATATATATATATATATATATATATATATATATATATATATATAATCAAAATTACCAATATCAGTGTCGAATTCATACTTTTCAGGGTCGCTGAGATGAACAATGACACTTCCGATGCCGTGGCCCGCAACATTGCGAGAAGAGGGGATATATAAAAATCATCGAAAATGACCAATATCAAGGAGCGCTTTAGTAATAGTAAAAAGTGACTGACTAACGAAACAGATTACTATTTTTTTATTAATTTAACCCAGCGAAGCGGGTAATTGATGCTAGTATATATTATAAAATTGAAAGTGACTATGTTTGTGACTCCTAATCTCTTGACCGACCGACCGATCTCAATCAAATTTTTGACGTGGATGGGGTTCCGCCCAGGGAGAGTTATTAGCTATCTACGTTCACGGTAGAACTTAGGGGTGGAGAAGGAGAGCGAAATAGAAAAAAAAAATAAAACTTAATAACTCTTAAATCACCGAACCGACCTAAATCAAATTTTCAACATAGATGAGTTTCGGGCCTGGGATGAATCTTATTCTGCTATTTTCACGGTGTAGCTTAAGGTAGCGGAAGGAGGAGATATATGTAAAAAATAAAATAAAAATAAAAGTGAATATCTTTGTGACTTCATTACTCTTGAATCACCCGACCGAACTCAATCAAATTTTCATCATAGAGGAGGTTCAGATCTTAGATACTTTTGTCATATCACTTCGACGGTGCAACTTAGGAAAGGGGGAAGAACATTTCTAATAATATAAAATGACCGATATTAGTGTTGAACTTATAGTTTTCGGGATCACTGAGATGAACAGTGACACTTCTGATGCTGATTAAATCGAAATTCAGACCTGCAACTTGGGCGAGGAGAGATTGATGTTGATAATTTAGATCATTCATATATTATATATATATATATATATATATATATATGTCGAATCCATAGCTTTCAGGATGGACAACAGTGACATTTCCGATACTGTTTAAACCTAAATTCAGCCACGCCACGTGGGAGAGTGGAAGGGGGAGGGTAAATATAATAACGATCGAAAATGAACGATATCAGAGAGCACTTTAGTAATAGCAAAAAGTGCCTGACTAACGGAACATATTACATTTTTTTCTTCTTAATTTAACCCAGTTAATCGGGTAATTGATGCTAGTTATATATATATATATATATATATATATATATAGATAGATAGATAGATAGATAGATAGATTAATCAAGGTGCAAAATAAAAATATAAAATTTGAAAACGATAATCTCCAAAGTTGAAATGAAGTTCCAAACTGAAAAGTTGTAGTCCATAAAAAGATAAACAAACAGTGTCACTGTACTGTGACTTAAAAAAAAAATCTACACCGATATTACATGGAATGTGCGGGACAAATGAAAACGTCTTTGACTTCTGCAGTCAGTGCTGCACAAGCCCTGGCGTATTTCGCTGCACCATTCATGTGTACTGATTTAGTAGCGATGGAATGAAAAAATACTGAAATTACAAAACAAAGTGTTCCTAAACGGTCACGAAATAAGGCGTACATAGTAGCGCACAGAATGTGGCTAGATCTCATAAATATTGATCTTGCATATCTCGTTCTATACTGAGAGGCCCGCGTTCCGTTCCCGGCGGGAGTACATGTGGTTCTAACTCCACGTTAATCAGTAGGTCCCGTCTCATATAGCCTCCCTGCTGAAAGGATTCTTAAATTCAAAATCTACTCAACTCATCTCGTTGTATACATTTTTTATACATTTCCAAAAATTTACTTTTTTTATGACACAAATCTAGCATGTAACGAAAACGTACAGTACGACAGTATGCATAATGTTGTAGTCTTTGTTGAAGTAATAAAACATACAAGGCAGAAATGGTAAATGTATATCTCTAAAGAAGAAACAAACTAGAGTGCAAAATTTCATATTCATTTTCATTTATTTTATTTCATTACGATCATTGTAATGTGCTCATAATGTTTTATAAAAGATTAGAAACATTAACGAACGGTGGATAAGTGGTTTATAAAGTTAAATTATTATTCACTTGTGCATTATATATCTAACCCGCTTCACTGAGTTAAAATGAAAAAATAATTATAAGTTCCGTTAGTTAGTCACTTTTTATTATGACTAAAGCGCTCTCTGATATCGGTCATTTTCGATGATTTTATATATCCTCCTCCCCCATGTTGCGGAATATGGTATCGGAAGTGTCATTGTTCATTTCAGCTACCATGAAAGCTATGGATTCGACACATATTCGACATTTTTATCACTTTTATATATCTCGTCCCTCCCCCTCTTCCAAATTGCAGGGCTGAATTTGAATTTAAACGGGATTGGAAGGGTCACTGTTCAACTCAGAGACCCCGAAAACTATGAATTCGACACTAATATCGGTTACTTTTGATCATTTTTATATATATATCTCCTCCTCCTCCCCCAAGTTGCTTGGCTGAATTTGGATATAGGTAAGTTTATTTATGCTCCTTGTGCAACGAGAAACTAAGCAAAACACCATTATTTTGTTCACTAATTCAAATCCAGTTCGTGTTATAATAGAAATAACTTACTTCAAAACCAGTTCTTTTTTTAACACTGCACACTTCCCTATCTATTAACATACGGGACTTACGAGCACAGAGGCCGTGTGATTAACAGGTAGCGCAAAGCCACTGTCTTCGTTGCCAGTGAGGCAAGACGTTGTGTTTAGTATGACAAGCGTTATGAACGCGAAAGGACGTCCGCTTGCTTTCTGTGCAGAAGTGAACAACAAAATTCTTCAATCGCTCTAGTGAAAAGAAAAAAAAATGGCAGAAACATTAGTGAATAATTTTGTGAGAAGCATGAAAAGTTATGGAATATACGTACATATTCCAAAAGAAATAACATCTAAAATAAAAACAATTAGTGTACCTGGACCAGATCCCATTATATTGTTGTCTACAAGCGATGGTACAACTTACATATCTCGACCCGGCATAGTGTGGAATGAGTGTCCTGTACCACAAATGAGCGTGAAGAACATAAAACCCGAAAGTGTAAGGTGTTTGTCTAACAGCAGAAAAATTGTAGGCATAACTACCAGTGGTGATCTGTGTTACTTTGTCATTCCTACAGGTGTAACTAACAAACAAATTCTACAAACGGAGAAATTTACGCAATCAGAAGATATTCTTCAGAGTATCTTTGTTGAAGTGTCTTGTGGTGATGGATATTTTCTTGCTCGAACTGATGACGGTAAAGTGTTTGAACTTACAGAAACAAGAGGGGGCTTTCACGTAACAAGCATTTCTTGTTCGTACGTTGATCGAGAATGCACTCCTCACAAGTTTAGCCCTCTCCGAATTGTAAAAGTAACATGCGCTTCAAATTATAGTGCTGCACTGACAGAAACTGGAGAAGTATACTCATGGACGTCGGGCCCATGGTTTGATTTCATGACACCTAGAAGCATTATAAATCTGGGTTTTGACGAAGACAGCATCAAAGTGTCTGGATTTGGTAGCAACTTCATTATTGACATTGCATCTGGTATTGATCATTTCTTAGCATTGTCAAATGATGGTAAGGTATTTGCATGGGGTTGCAATTGCTACGGGCAACTTGGTTTTCAGGGTACCTATTACGAAGTAGACGCAAGGAAATTATCGAGCGAAATGTTGGGTCATGTTGCAGAGATAGCTGCATTACCACAACTCTCTATATCTGCAGCAAGAAATTCGAAGGATGAAGTGTTTGTTTGGGGTCTGTTGAAAGATAAGCCTTATGGTTGTTTCCCTGAAAAAACATGTGTGCTTCAACTGAGTGATGTTTTCATTTCTAGAGCACCCAACCCCATCACATGGAAACCGTTAGAATTTTCTTCTTCTGATTTCGATAATATTGAGCATTTATTTGATGTTGAATCAAGTAGTGACCTGACCATTCTGGTAGAAAAGAAGCCCATTTTTGTACATAAGAATGTTTTAAGAGACAGATGTGAATACTTTTGGGTCATGTTCAGAGAGTGCTGATTGAATCTGTAATGAGTAAAGTCGAAATAAAGCACAATCATTTCAACTACGAAACATATAAAGCATTTTTGTACTATCTGTACACCAGGAAAGTTCGTATCTCAGAAGATAATATGATGGATCTCTTTATCTTAGCTGACTTCCACTGTAACAGTGAGCTCATCAAAGCATGCGAGGAAGAGTCAAAGCGATTTGTTAATGAAGAGAATGTTAACGCTTGGTATGAGTTCGCTATTGAGTACCAGCTAAAGGAATTGGAAATATTCTGCCAAGGAGTGATTCTGAGATATTTCTCCAGTATTCATGAACTACAAAGAATGTGGGAGAGTGTCAGTAAAGAAGCCCAGATAAAACTTAAATCATTGGCTGCGAAACATTTTGCAAGTGAATGGTGAAACATATTTGGTAAGTCAATTCTATTAACGTTAACTATTAAGATAAACTATGATTCATGCAATTTCTTACATTCCTTCGGTTTCCATTTAGAAACATTTAAGAAAGTCATTTTAGGGAATTTTATTATGCAATAATATTATTTTCTTGCCCTGTAATGTAACAGAAAAAGTACAAAAAATGAATATATCTTCCGTTATTCATTGTTATGTATAGGACACACAAGATTTTTTAAGATTGCAGTAATTAGACTCTCCTTATACAGTCATCAACAAAAGTTCTTTCTGTTTGGTAAACTTTATTTTAGGAATAACGGTAGTAAGGCTTGTACGTACAGAAAATGACATTCTTTTTAAGTTACTGAAAACCGTACTCAAATTGCCCTTTCATTTTGTAATTATTTGCGAAACTAATTTCATTAAACGGAAAGAAAATTTGTCGTCAACTGTAAATATTTTATTTATTTATTTATTTATTTATTGTTTACTTATGCTTGAATAGGATTCTTCGATTATGCTCCGAGGTTAAAGGTGGCAACGATGATGCTAATGAATGAAATAGAAGAATGAAGAAAAAATGAAAACACCAAGGAAACTTATGCATACGGTGTTCGTCCACTACAAACCTACCTAGCGGGAGCTGGGATAGAACCAGGGACCCCATGTGCTAGAAGTTAGCGCTCTACTACTGAGCCACCGCGGCCCCATTGTACAGCCCGCGGCAAAAAAAAACTGCAACATGAGCATGTAAGTTTATTGTGAAGCTACGCCTAACAGCGCAGGGAATTAACATAACGTCTAAGTGGCACGAATCTCGCCCGGAAAAATCTCGTCGTCCTCACCTGCACAGTTATTTTGGAGCAAAAGACTTCGTCGTTTCACAATAAACTTACATGGTCGAGTTGCAGGTTTTTGTTGCGGACTGTACATAAGTTATGTAGACTTTAGCGCTGCTAGGGTCCCTACTAATAATAACACATATCCACCTACAAATATATACATACTATGCTGAGTGTTGAATATAATTAATGACATGTTAAATTTCACAAATTCAGATTCATCACTTTTCAGTCTTTTACTAATCTCTTTGTATTGGTGTAAAATTATATAATTTAACAATGTTCATCAATTCTAACTTTCCCTTCTCTCCCCCCTCCTACACCTTACATTTTATCGCATTGCCAGCAAAACTGGTTATCCTAAAGTAATACTCTCATTTCATACCATTTTTCTCTTTTTAACTATCTGCAATATTGTTTATATTTGTAAAACTTTGTACACTTATTCTCTCTTTCTCTTCTCTTTTACCTGAACATTTTTCATTCTTCTCCACATCCACATTTCAAATACTTCTAGTCATTTTATAGCTGCTTTATAATATTCATTTTTGGGTTCTGTTCTGTTCGTTTCTTTAAATGCCTATTCTAGCTTTTATTTCCCGTTCATATTACATATTTATAATTTTAATGCTACCTAATACCGAAAACTGGCCACTTGTACATTCGGCTTCAAACGTTCTTTCCTTTTGATAACAGTTATTTTGGGAAGATTCTTTTTAACTTACTGAAAACTGTACCCAAACTCTACTTCCATTTTAAAGTTATTTACGAAACTACTTTCATCAAATGGAAAGAAATTCTGTCACTGACTGTACTACTTTATCTTTCCTAAGTTTTGTAATTGGCGCCATTTTCTTTGTTCCAACCATCATTGTATTAGTTTTCGCTAAGATTTTATCATCCGTTCATAGATTATTTCTTAACTTGCTAATACCATTACATTTATCTTTCCAGGCTTCGCTGCAAGTATTACATCATCTGGAAAGTTTCAACGTTGAAGAAGTGTGTTCAACATGAACTGCATATGATTTAGGATTGAATACAAACAAACCTTCCAGATATACCTGGTTATGTAACATTATGTTGATAGTAAGTACTTCTATTTGGCAAACCTTACTTAAGAAAGAAGAGAGCTTCATTTAAAGAAAATGTATAGAATTAACTACCAGACGAGGAGAAAAATTTAGACGGAAAATTCGAAAATTCCGGTTACAGGCCGCCTTCCTTTTGCTACTCCTACCAGGCACGCAAATTGCAATAAGCGTTTGGTGCAGATTTTCTGTACTGCGTTAGAAGGAGTACAACGAGGTCAGCCTAGACCAGTGGTTCTCAACTTAATTTCTGTCACGACCCTATTTTATAACATTCTCTTGCCAGCGACTTCCTTATAATTTCTGGTTTATAATAAGTTTCGGTGGGATTCTTAATATACATATTGCGAAGAACTCACCATATTAATCTATTTCTATAATAGTAAAATTCATTTCTTGTATATTGCGGATACAATAACTTAACTAAGAGCGATTGGATTAATACTAAATTTGCTCAGTTTATTCATATTACAAATATTGAATCCGATCCGTCATACTGTTTCAAAATGGAGGCCTTTTGAAAATTTTAAAACTTCATAACTCCCTTAATTTTGTGTCATATGATAAAAATAATTAAGTGACTTCTAATTTTGGTTTTAAAAACTTGGACAGTTATTAAAAAAATCTTATTTGGTATTTTAACCCCTTAAAATGCCGATTGTTTCTGAAAGAGCGTTTCAATTTTTATCTAATTTTTATTGTTAAACTCTAGCAATCACTGAGGGACAAACCTGATGACAACAATGAAACTATTTTTAATGAAGGCAACAATGATATACGTAGCCCTAAGAATATTCCTTTGATAAAGCCTTCAGTATACTCGGCAAACGATCATTTTCGAGCTTTCAAACTTTGTACAGATCAACAGTGATGATACCCGAATATACTCGAGGTTTTATTTTCTGTAAAAATTTAAAGCTTGAATATACTCAAGCTTTCATGTTAAGGGGTTCAACGACTTGATAATTTGCGTCACGAAGATTGAATCGGACATCACCGCACTAAGGAAATCACACCATATTTAATTATCTCATTAACTTACAGTCTTAATTGTATTTCAATATTCCGGGATTCTGGCATTTGTATTTTTCTGATATTTCAGTATGCAGTTCTCATTAGTTTCATATCGTACCTATTTCATTTAAATTGATTTCTAAACCACTCTGCATCTGTTGAAAATAATTAATAGACCTATTTTTGTTGTTCTTAACAGTATGTATAAAAAATAAAAATATGCCTATCATAACTAAATTCAATTTAATATTTAAAAGTATTTTTCCGGTATTAGATTATCATTATATTTATCTTTTTCGCTTATTTTAGCGACCCCCAGGTTGAGAAACCCTGATCTAGAAGGTGCATATGTACTTCTTATCTCTGTACTTATGTTTTGCACATATTTTCTAGATGGTAATTTACACAAACGGCAACTCTGAATTCGTCAGTAGTTGTTCATTTCCGGCCAGAAGGTAAATAAAGATCGTACAGAAGAATGGGAGTGCGTAGTGTTCGCACAAAATCAGATGTTATCAGAGTACATATCAATTATTTTCTTTAGCTTGCACATGCAGACAGGGAGCACATGACTTCCGTCGTTTTGCGACTGTATAGTTTAGTCCCGGCTAGAAAACAAACCTTTTCCTAGCCTGGTACAGAAAATCTTGTGTGTGATACAGAACTTTGCTAAATTTTGCCTCTCCAGATTTTTCTAAACTAAAAATGAGTTGTTGTTTCTCTCTCTCTCTCTCTCTCTCAGGAAAATAATACTCAGGAACAGGATGCACGTACAACAAAATATGTACAGTTTTTTTTTTTTTTTTAATTCAATGATTCAAGACGTGAAGGACAAATAACAAAAGCAACATTATGTATTACTGTATGGATAATTTGAACTCACTGTGTATGGATACGCTTTATTTATTTTATCTTGTCTATTTTTTCAAAACAATTTTTCACTTAACACGATAATGTACGTACATCTGAAAAGCCATTTTCCGAATGTTCGTGCTTTATTTAAAAAAAAATGAAATGCAGTAAATCAAATAGCTCTAAAACTTCGTATTCTAAGCCCTAACATTAAATGTTAGTGCAATTTTCTTTTATTTCCGAAATATTTGCAACTAGAAATTGTAACTATTAGGTCGTACTTCTTTTAATTTTTGTATCTAAATTAATAACTGATTATTAATTTAAACATAAAATATACTATTATGTTCATTGATTTTTTTTTTTAAATTCAAGAGTTGCACTCTTTTGTTTGTTGTTTAATGTATTTATTTATTGGAGATTACCTTCAGTTTCCTTCACGAAAGTTGTTTGACACTTAAATCTACAGTTCAACGTTGGATCAGTTCTAGATGTACAGGGTGTCCCAAAACGCACTTTATAACTTCAATGCCATATAACTTGACTTGTAAGTAACTTAGAGAAAGAAAGTGGAGTATGTCCGTTGCACAAACACAAAAAGTTTTCTTTTCTAGTTTTTTAGTCAAGTTCTACATGCGCATCCCTGGTGACACGTACATTATCTAGCCCAAATTCCAAGTCGGTTCAAACAAGTTCTAACATGTCAACGTTAACTGTCTCAATAGCTGTCGTTATTCTTGCCTTCAAACCAGCAACATCATGCATGGGCGTATGGCACACTAGGTCCTTGACATAACCTCATAGAAAGAAGTCAAATAGTGTAATGTGAGGGGATCGAGAAGGCCAGGGAGTCGGACCATCTCTTCCAATCCAATGTTGTGAAAACATTCTGTTAACGAATTGTCTTATTGACAAATCCCAGTATGGAAATTCACCATCTTGTTGAAATAGAACATGAAGATGCCGGTCATAAAATTGTGATATCAGTTACAGTTCAAGCATGTCCAAACAATTTGAAACATTGACTATTCCTTCGGTGAAAAAAGATGGCCTTACAATGCTGTCAACTAACATGCAGTACCAAACATTTACTTTTTGACTATCACACACCACCTTTCTTACAGCATGTGAATTGGTCGAGCCTCAGATGCGTACGTTTTTCTATTAACTTTCCCAGACACATGAATAGTTGATTCATCTGAAAATGCAACGTGCCTCACAAATTATTCATCCCTATCTACACGTGAAATAAAGTCCTCAACAAATGCATTATGTTCTAGCTTATAATCTGGTTTTACTTTCTGTAAGAAATTCACTCTGTATGGGAACAGAAAACGATGCTTTCGGAGTAACCTGTGCATTGTTGTACAAGCTATTCGCACTTCTTCTGATGCCTTATGAAATATTTCTGTGGTAAATGCTGGAAAACCTGTTGAATTCTCTCCATATCTTCGTTACTTCTCCTTGGCCTGCCTACATGGTGTTTCAAATTCATATTGCCTCTTTACATGAAGTTCTTGTGCCATTTTCTTACGGATGGCCGAGAGAGTGGTGTTTTTTTCCGTATCACGTTCTGAAATTTCCCTAAACTTGGGTGTTTGACTTCGTTTTAATAAACTAAGCCACACACTGGGCCTCCTTTTATGCTTACTCCACTCTTCGATTTATTTATGGTGCTCCTACTACTCTGCCAAAATAAAGAAAAATACTTTTTCTCTTATATTGCTTCTGTCACCTGGAAAGACAAAACGTATGCTCATTACTTCACATAACAAACTTTACTTTGTTTCTCTAAGTTAATTGCAAGTCGAGTTACGTGACATTGGAGTTATAAAATACCTTTCGGAATACACTGTAATACTATTGGTATTAAACTTCGGTCTTCTGCATCAAAGGAGAGTAATTAACCAACTATCCACGATTGTGTGTTATTTCTTACACTTTATAGCAACATTTGAGCTGAACATATTATTTTATTTATTTTAATTTATTCAAAATAAACTACTGTAAGGATTTTTTTAATTTTGTAATTATCTTTTAACTTTTTTTTTTTTAAATATGAACTCTGTCCCAAGTTAACTTGTTCAGTAAATATCAGCAGTAGTAGCCAGGAAATCTAACAGAAAGCTTTCATTTTTGCGACATAAATGTAATATTTTGGCCGAATAGTTTAGGAGGGTCGAGTTCAATCCCAGATTGGTCGTATCTGATGTTGAAACTCAACATTTCATACATAATCCGTGCCACCCCCCCCCCAAAAAAAAAGAGATTAAATTCTAGCAAACAAAGCAAGCTTCTGCTACATTAAAAGAAATCAAAACTGTCGAATTCAGACATATTAATTCAAAATTTAAGAACTGGTCTAGTGGCTAGCACAAGAGACTTTTGGCGCACGGCGCTCAGGTTAGATTACCAGTAGGAAAGTATTGCAATGTTAATGCAATACGCTGGCTTGGATTCCGCCTTAAAATTTTCATCTCACATGCAGCCTTGGTGCTGAAATGGGACCAAAATGTTTAAGAACGAGTATTTCTTTTTATCCCCCAACTCATGACCAGGTATTTCCCTAGTAACAGAGACAACTTGCAAACCGCTTGATGTAAGCTTGAATTGCAAGTGAGCGAAGCTTGCATCCAGCTTGATTGGAAAACGTGCAATAATACCGCAAGCTGGATTCCAGTAACGAAGTTATATGGGGGCAACCTTGCATTCAGTGTTGCATTCAAGCTTAACGCGAGCGTTTTACAAGTCAAATCAAGTCAACAGCAAATGAAAGGCCAGTGATGCTATGACGCTCTGCGAAGGGTCTAAAGCATCACTTGCACGTACAACAAAACGCAGATTGTATGAAAGCATGCATTCCAAGAGAAAGCATAGAAAGCCAAAAGCGAAGCACGCACCAACTGACCGAAAGCTTCCTTGCTACTAGGGTCCGTATAGCTAAATTACGAGTTATATTGCAGTTAGCGTAAATGTATTTAATGATAATAATAATTGAAGTAGTAATTGACGAATCTTCTACCATTCGATTGGAATAGCATTTGTGTGTTTTTAAGTCTATTCCACGATAACTTTCGTAAAATTTATCCGATTTTGCTTAAACTTAGTATGCGCCTTCCTTCCTCTTGCAGAAATAAGCCTGTTGTTTACTTTGAGTGCTGTCCTCTGGGACACATGCACCTTCCCAAGAATACTGACCATCTTGGCTACATTTTAAAATGTCAAATCTCGAAATCTAGAATTCCAAAAATAATGTATCGAGCACAGCTCAAACGTTTAAATCTTTCTCTTACATTCCAATAGTATTACTGTTTTGTAATGTGCATTATGTACTGCATGAAATTCACTAAAATAATATATACAAAACCAGGAGTTTGTCTACCTGTCTGTGTGTGTGTCTGTCTGTCTGTCTGTGTGCGGTTCGGAGACCTGACAAGTGGACGGAGAGTTACCAAATTTGGGTCACGGGTGGCTTGGTCCGGACCCCAGATCAAACCGAAGCGTTATTTTTTTTTAGTTTTGAACCAGGGGAGTCTTAGAGGGACGTTTACCGGGACATGTGACAGTAGTATAAAATGACCAATATTAGTGTCGAATCAATAGTTTTCGCGGTCACTGAGATGAATGGTGATACTCCCACCGGCGTTGAATTCCAAATACAGCCCAGATCGGCTGGGGGCCAGGGGCGTTTTTTTTAAAATTCGAACCAGGGGGTGTCAGAGGGCGTTGACCGTTATATGTAAAAGTAGTAGAACAAGACCGATATATTTTTTCTATGTTCAATTTGTTTTCATAGATATGTTATCTGACCCCTGCGAAGAATGGGTATTTGAGCTAGAATAAATAAAATAAAAAGATTAGAAGGTTGACAGAACATATATCATACATAAGGAAAGTAAATACATTACCTTCTACTTACTATGTTTATTTAGATTTTTTCAGCATTGGATTACATCTCAGCACTTACACTGTAAACTTTTTTGATGAAAACTTTGAAACACACTTCTTTACAAAGTACTTTGGAATGACTGAACTTGTAGCAAGTGTCCAAATAACTAGCATATCGGTTTCAGACAACGACTCTAACACAAACGTAACGATCATTTGCACATGATGTAGTGACAAAAATTACTAACTACAAAGCTCAAGGAATAATCCAAGATTGCTAACTCCGTAGAAGCATAAAAGAAAACCATTAAAATAAATTTTCAATGGAAGCACGTACATAGACAGAATGTGGCACTCCATATATTTACGTTATTAGGACTCAAAGTAAAGGTCTGCATGGGCTTGGACCTAGAAAACATATATAACTTCAGGCCCAGGCCGGGATCGGGGCGTAAATTTTTAAATATACAACCATATTTCTCTGGCCTTTTCGGGCCTAACTTTCTAAATATACTGCACAACGATACATCACCATTCTTTCTGGATAACTTTTAAAGCACAACTGTAAAATTAAATCGTTAAGGGCTGTAAATAAAAATACAATTTTCCGTTAATTATTAAGTTTCTGTAATTCAAGCATACTTGATTATCACACGAGGTCGGACCGGGCTCGGGTCTAAAAGCTAAAACATACTTCGGACTCGGTTCGGGCTTTACATTATAATTCACGGGCCGGGCCGGGCCTGGACTAAAAATTCCGGCCTGCGTAGACCTCAAAATGTTAGAAATGCCGTCTATCAAGTGTAAGGAAGGTAAAAAGTAGGTAAAATCCATCCCTTTTTGCAACTGTATACATGAACGTGGAAGAATATTTTCCAATGAAAATGAAATCTTCCAATTTAACATCCTACGGTTATGCCCGTTAGGGTAAGGGAGGCGACGATTATGGCAAGTGAATGATAATGGAACAATTGGCGGAATGAGATGTGGGAGGAAACGGAATATCCCCGAAAAAATCCACGGACACAATGCTGTTCCAAGATAACTTATAAAAAGTCATTCGATTCTTATACAATATTATGTATAATTACTGCGACACTTTAAAGTAATCCGTTGTGCTTGGGATTAAAATCTGTCACGAATGAGCAGTGAATTTAGCCCTCTGATGCGCTATGGAATACCACTCCCCCTCAGATTAAAAAAAACGTATTATTCATCCTTCATAAAAGAAAATATTACATTTTCATGAAATGTAGGGTATTATCTTTGATGTTTCACAACCAACCTCACTACTTGGATTTAAATACAATCCAGAACAAGAAAGTGAATCTTTACTGCCGCCATCTTTATATATGGGGGCGAGCGTGCCATACTACAAGCTACTACGTCTACGTAGTACTGAACGAATATTATTCTGCACCGGAAGAGACGATAAGTAATTGCAAAATACTTTCACCTATATTTGCAGAAAAAAATGGTAAAACTAGATTATTTTTATAAAAGAAAGAGTACAGATGAAGTATAAGATCAAAAATTTCATGTTACATCAATCATATCTCTGTTAAACAAGTATACTTTTATTATGAAAGCGTACAAATGTATGTTGAATTAGGAAGTTTTGGGAGGATTCTCGACCTGGTAGACACCCGTTGATGCGCCCGTGATTAGAACTCGCTTAGCAGTCGCTCTCTTCTGAAGTTTTACATAAAAATCGTATGATAGCCTTCGTAGAAAAAAAAATGGCTGAATATAGTCCTCTTTTCTGATAATATCCAATTAGCTGAATTACTTGTAGTGAAAATGGGCCAGATATGACAAATCTCATTCTGCTGATTTTTATGTAACATATTTTTTATGTATTTATTAAAAACACTCAGGTTTCTATACACCATTACGTGTGTTTAGTTAGAGATCAGTTGAAATTAGTAAGACAAAGGTTTGCTTGCTTCAAATATGCATAAAATTAATAATAATAATAATAATAATAATAATAATAATAATAATAATAATAATAATAATAATAATAATAATAATAATAATAATGTATCCACTCAATCGAAAATGTGTAACAGCTTTTTCAGGCCAGTGATTATGAGTGAGTTTTTCCTGTTTTTTCCTCATTCACATCAGGTAAATGCCGAGATGGTACCTAACATAATAGACCCAGACCGCTTCCTTCCTTTCCCATTCATTTCTTCCTCTCGAATTCCCCGGTCAATGTAATCGCCAAGAAACGTTATCTCTCATATGTTTGTGACGGGCTAACATAGCTATATATCCCGAAAGCCTAGAAATCTATTTCCTAATCGAAATATTAATAAAGTACTTGTCGAAACGTATACATCGAGACACATAGGAATTGATTTTGAATTTGATAAGATATGATCGCAACTTAATTTATTGTTTCATAAAGGCTTGAGAGAGCCAAATTTAATGACGTCAATAGTAAAATTTATATTTATTGGTTGATTTGAAGTTTAGTATCCATTTCAGCTCCGAGACTATGTGAGACGTGGATATACAGCTTAAAGTAGGATCGAAAAAGCATTATCTCATAAGGAGAATCGAACTTCGGCCTTCGCCTTTGATGGCACGTAAAATTTGTAATGTAATGTAATGAAGTCTTCCAGTTTATGTCCCACTATTATCCCTTATAGGCTAAGAGAGACGAAGATTAAGGCAAGTGAAGATGATGTAAAATTGGTGAAATGAGAATGTGGAAGGAAAGGGGAGTACCCGATTAAACTCATGGACACGACGTTCTCCACCACAACCTTACTTGGCCGGAGATCGAACCAGGGACCCCACATACCAGAATTACCACTGAGCAACCGTGCCCCTCGCGTAACGTATGTATGTGACTGTGTAAGTGTTCCATTTGTATGTGTTGTTACACATTATTACTTTGGCCAGAAAATTAACTTCAATTGGATCTAGGTCAAAACTCCAGCAGCCAAAACTCCCACAGCCAAAACTCCCACACTCAATAAATGTCAAAACGCCCACACAATCGGTCATAATTCCCACACAAATGGACAAATCTCCCGAATGCACCAACGGTCAAAATCCCTACAGCGAAAACTCCCACACTCAAGAAATGTCAAAACGCCCACACAATCGGTCATAACTCCCACACAATCGGTCATAGCTCCCACACAAACGGACAAATCTCCCAAATGCACGAACGGTCATAACTCCCAGAGCCAAAACCCCCACACTCAAGAAATGTCACAACGCCCACAGAATCGGTCATAACTCCCACACAAATAGCCAAAACACCCACACATAGCAACGTTCACAATCCACACATAAATGGACAAAACTCCAACACAAATGGACAAAACTCCCAGAGGCAGAAATTGTCACAACCGCCACACAAATGGACAAAACTCCCACACACTCGGACAAATCTTCCACGATTTGAAATGATCCTGGTTGCTCGTCTTGTAAGTTTCACACGCTGAAAAAAAAAAGTACAAGGGTGTTTTGATCGTTCGTGCATTTGGGAGATTTGTACATTTGTGTGGGAATTATAATCGATTGTGTGGTCGTTTTGACATTTCTTGAGTGTGGGAGTTTTGGCTGTAGGTGTTCTGTCCATTTGTGTGGGAATTATAACCGATTGTGTGGTCGTTTTGACATTTCTTGAGTGAGGGAGTTTTGGCTGTAGGTGTTCTGTCCATTTATGTGGCGGTTGTGACAATTTCTGCCTGTGGGAGTTTTGTCCATTTGTGTGGCAGATTTGTCCAGTTATGTGGGGATTGTGACCGTTGCTATGTGTGGGAGGTTTGTCCATTTGAGTGGGAGTTATGACCGTTGGGGATTATGACCGCTTACCTGTATGAGAATTTTGGCTGTAGGAGTTATAACCGTTCGTGGATTTGGGAGATTTATCCATTTCTGTGGGAGTTGTGACCGATTGTGTGGGCATTTTGACATTTTCTGAGTGTGGGACTTTTGGCTGTGGGAGTTTTGACCTGCTCCCCTTCAAATTCCTTCGAATTTCGACGTTATTATTGAAAATTCAAAAACGACTATGATAGTTATACAGTATTGCCATGCGGAGAAATTCATGTCGAGTCAGAAACTCAAAATCGACCATCTTTGACTTTTTACAGTATTTATGTCCGCCAAAACATTTATGGTGTAATGTGGGTTGCCTATCATGCAGGCAAAATACAGCTCTGTTACTTGAGTTTTCCTCAGTTTTCACGAAGTATCAAACCATGGTCAAAATATATTATAGGTAGGTTAGTGCTACTTTTATGGTGGAAGATGGAAGGGGGCACTCACACATAAAGAAAAACAGTTGAATTCGAATATTTTCGACACGTTTGTCGCTAGAAATTCGAATTGAGAAATAAATTGTTTCTTATTTCCTGTAAGCCACTTCGAGCAAAGTATCTTCATACTTTGTTTCACTAACACAAGTCATTTCCGAGATGTGAACAATTTCTGATTTTCGAATTTTCAACAATAACTTCTAAATTCGAAGAAATTTGAAGTTGATTTTCTCGTCGAAGTTATCTTTGAACATGAGGTACCTTTTGTATAGATATCACAGTAATCCGTGTAAGGGCACTTTTCGCCCCCTTATCCGGCTATAGATTTCAGAAGCAATTTAGTTGTCATTTTAGTTTTTTTTTTTTTTTTTTTTTTTTTAATTAGAAATCTCTCTAACGAAACCTTACTGTGGATAAGAAAATATCAACGAATATTTTATGATATGCAACTTAAGTATCATTAAAGTTTGATAACTTAGTCTAATATTGAGAGTAAGAGTATTCTTTATTCAGAAAGATTTGAAGTAATTTTGGTGAATAACATGTATCCTAGGGCCACGTGTGACGTTATATTAGCAGCATACTATTAGTTTTTCACTTCCCACAAAATGACTACTGTTTTTTTACCGTAGCCGTTACAGTTGTGTTTGTCTTTGTACACTAATCAATGAAAGTTGATTTATTTCATATGTATTACTTATACAAATCATGTTATTTTGAGATATACTTTCATTATGCTCATAAAAACTAAAATCATAATCGTAATTCTAACTATATATAAAACTCAATGAACTCACTGACATAAAATAATGGGTACTTGCGTTTGACGTGGAAAGTTGAAATTTGTCATGATTGTAGCTTTTCGGGACTAACCCACAAGAAAATTGCCAAAAGTGAATATTTTTAAGTTTTAGGGGTTTTAAAGGGGGGACGGAGAAATTTCCCATGTTATATAAATGTACCTTTTTTTTGGAACTATAGTCTCATATTTTAGGTACTTGGAATTGGTATAAAACCTTCAAATTCGGTATGCTTATACGTTTTCGTTAGCGTTAACTAAGTAAATCGCTAAAAATAAAAATTCTCAACTGTAGAGTGGTTTTATGGGGAAATAAAATTCCTTCCCATGTTTTATATATATGGGGCATCTTCTTTTGCCCCATTTGCCACCCTCAAATTTCGCTTATGATGTTTACAGTTTATCCTCGCTTGTACGATATACTGAAGTTGTTTCTTGCACAGAGAGGTAGCGAATTAACGAAAGCGCATTGTGAAAATGTTTGTAGTTACACTAGTGATGCCGTCCATTGTTGAGGTGAGCGATCTTATTTCTTATTAATTTAATTCCCAAACTGTAGGAGGAAATTTCGGTTAGAGGGAAGCAAACTGGGCCCCATCTTTTTTCGATTGATTCTTGTAGTATGTGACGAGACAAACACGACGGTACCAAAATTATCGAAATTGCACCGGGGGAACATGGGTAATTTGGGTAATTTTGTAGCTTAGTTCGAAAAATGAAGGGGAGGGAGCAAACTGGGCCCCATCTTTTTTCGATTGATTCTTGTCGTATGTGACGAGACAAACACGACGGTACCAAAATTATCGAAATTGCACCGGGGGAACATGGGTAATTTGGGTAATTTTGTAGCTTAGTTTGGAAAATGAAGGGGAGGGAGCAAACTGGGCCCCATCTTTTTTCGATTGATTCTTGTCGTATGTGACGAGACAAACACGACGGTACCAAAATTATCGAAATTGCACCGGGGGAACATGGGTAATTTGGGTAACTTTGTAGCTTAGTTTGGAAAATGAAGGGGAGGGAGCAAACTGGGCCCCATCTTTTTTCGATTGATTCTTGTAGTATGTGACGAGACAAACACGACGGTACCAAAATTATCGAAATTGCACCGGGGGAACATGGGTAATTAGGGTAATTTTGTAGCTTAGTTTGGAAAATGAAGGGGAGGGAGCAAACTGGGCCCCATCTTTTTTCGCTTGATTCTTGTAGTATGTGACGAGACAAACACGACGGTACCAAAATTATCGAAATTGCACCGGGAGAACATGGGTAATTTGGGTAATTTTGTAGCTTAGTTTGGAAAATGAAGAGGAGGGAGCAAACTGGGCCCCATCTTTTTTCGATTGATTCTTGTAGTATGTGACGAGACAAACACGACGGTACCAAAATTATCGAAATTGCACCGGGGGAACATGGGTAATTTGGGTAATTTTGTAGCTTAGTTTGGAAAATGAAGGGGAGGGAGCAAACTGGGCCCCATCTTTTTTCGATTGATTCTTGTAGTATGTGACGAGACAAACACGACGGTACCAAAATTATCGAAATTGCACCGGGGGAACATGGGTAATTTGGGTAATTTTGTAGCTTAGTTTGGAAAATGAAGGGGAGGGAGCAAACTGGGCCCCATCTTTTTTCGCTTGATTCTTGTCGTATGTGACGAGACAAACACGACGGTACCAAAATTATCGAAATTGCACCGGGGGAACATGGGTAATTTGGGTAATTTTGTAGCTTAGTTTGGAAAATGAAGGGGAGAGAGCAAACTGGGCCCCTTCTTTTTTCGCTTCATTCTTGTAGTATGTGACGAGACAAACACGACGGTACCAAAATTATCGAAATTGCACCGGGGGAACATGGGTAATTTGGGTAATTTTGTAGCTTAGTATGAAAATGAAGGGGAGGGAGCAAACTGGGCCCCATCTTTTTTCGATTGATTCTTGTAGTATGTGACGAGACAAACACGACGGTACCAAAATTATCGAAATTGCACCGGGGGAACATGGGTAATTTGGGTAATTTTGTAGCTTAGTTTGGAAAATGAAGGGGAGGGAGCAAACTGGGCCCCATCTTTTTTCGATTGATTCTTGTAGTATGTGACGAGACAAACACGACGGTACCGAAATTATCGAAATTGCACCGGGGGAACATGGGTAATTTGGGTAATTTTGTAGCTTAGTATGAAAATGAAGGGGAGGGAGCAAACTGGGCCCCATCTTTTTTCGATTGATTCTTGTAGTATGTGACGAGACAAAAACGACGGTACCAAAATTATCGAAATTGCACCGGGGGAACAAGGGTAATTTGGGTAATTTTGTAGCTTAGTATGAAAATGAAGGGGAGGGAGCAAACTGGGCCCCATCTTTTTTCGATTGATTCTTGTAGTATATGACAAACTGGGCACCATTTTTTTTTACAGGTAGAGCGAGCGGTGAGGGGGTCGTGGCCGCAAGTGGAACTAACAGCAAAACATCCTTTGAAGCAAGGTTACCAAATACAGAATGTGCTGCAATAATCTGCGCGCCAAGTAAAATACCAGCAATGCATTGTTTGATCTAATGTCGTGTGAAATGTACGGGAATTTTGAAATACTATTCAATATATAATAATTTAATAATGTTGTGCAATGTTATTTAATAATGTGTTGAGAAGGGATTTGAAAAATTTAGTCGGATGAATGGTAATTGATCGACAATTAGATTTTTCGCCAATAAAATTGATATATAATTTTTAATTCGTGGAACAACAGTTCTTACTACAAATAGACGATCTTAGGATTTGATCCTTGGATTTCAGCGATTTTGAAACCAGAACACTAAATGCTAACTTTTACTTGTTCTCATTATGTTATAGGAAAGAAATTAAGATTTGATTTAGGGAGTCCACCATGTGAAAAATATTTAAATTCCTAATGAGAATAAGATATCTCAAACTTCACTAGCACTACACCCGTTCCGTTTAACCATTTGTTGTGTAATTTCACGGTCAGTCAGTATGACAGTTGTGCGGACCGTTTGATCGCACTACAATTTCGAATGTTCCCACGAAAACTTCGATAATTCGAAAACTTCGGGCAATTTCGATAACTTTGGAACCATTGTCGTGTTCCTTCTAAGTTACAGGTTCGGAAACAAGACGGTGTGCCCTCATAAGAAGTGTCTAATTGGATGTAGATAACGAATTTGATAGATATCGTAGACATTTACGCTAATCTAAATACCAATGAAAAAAAACTTGGATATTCAGAAATGAATGAATCTTACATCCAATGTATTTTCGTACAACTAATGTTACCTGTAGATTCCGGAGAATATTGGTTTACAGATCCATCATTTTTCTTTAAACTTTCTGGTAATAAATCCCTTTTCACAAAATATAAAAAGCAGAAGAATAAATAATTGTAGTTTTATATCTTTAGATTATTTTGTGATTTAAAATTGCACAAAATTATTTTTCAAAATTATTTAATAGTTTTGTTTTAAGACAATACACTATATATCTTCACATATTTTCTTCTTTTTTTAAACTTAATTACAAAAACTTTTCAAAGATTATTTAAATCTCCCAGAAAATCAATTTATAGTATTCTATGTGCAGATAAAGTATACCATCGCATATCACGAGAGACGTAATAAAGAAAATGGAATATGAATTTCATTGTACATAAGCACAAGATAATTAACAAAGACGTACAGATTGATATAATGTCGGCAAATAACAAATAAAATTAAATCAGCCAACATTGAAAAGCTGAAATAAAAATGAACATTAAGAAATTAATTCATGACATATTACTCTGTAAACGGATCGGTAGAGACGGTCCGTTACAGCTTGTGACGGGCTTAAGAAAAAAAGTTGTATTGAACAATTAGGAAACAATTTTTTTTACAGACACATTAAAATTCTTAACGAGACACTATTCTAAATGTGCAAATGAAATTGTAAAGTTGAACATACTGGTATGTACGGTATATAAGTATTTAACTACTATAAACAAGTTAGAAACTAAAACAGAAAGTTCCCAACAAAGCACAACTTTTAAATATACGTATGACCAGATAGGGTCCATGATATGCATTCAAATATTTAATTGTTACAAACAAACCAGAAATTAAAACAAAATTGGTATAACAATCAACAGGAAATCTCATTTTCTATATACATTATTTTTTCCATCTTTTCCTCTTCCAAACCATCTTTTCTTTCCTTGTTATATGTGTCCTTCTTCGAAACTTCCAACATGATTTTGAATTCCACCTGTCTTGTGTCTCATTACAGCTCTCTTCCTTTTCTATTTCACTTTTAGTTTTCTTTCTTTTCACTTTGCGATGAACAATTCGGTTTGACCATTTCAAATTCGGATTCACATTCTTCTTTTCTTCTGATCTAAGATCCATCCTTTTGACTACCGTTTTAAATTTTCTTTTCGTCTCCTTCCTGTGGTCAATCACTGTATTTCAACGTACTAGTTTCATTTGCAACTGAAGACAAGATTTTCTCTTTCTTTTCTTCCAACTCAAATGATGCTTCTTTCGCCTTTTCACAGTTTTTGCGTCATTTCCAACTGAATTATGTTTTCGCCTTTTCCTCTTGTAGTTTTTCACAGGTTTCTTTAAATAAATATTCTGTCCATATGCTTCTTCCCATTTTCTCAGCCTTCGACCTGTTTTTATAACTGTTTTCTCAAAAGATCTCTTACTGATTACATTACTTTCTTCAACAGACTTAAGTCCATTTACGTCCTTTCTCTCTTCAGGGAACTCAAACTTTCCTTCGTCATTCGTATCATTTTCTAATTTCAATTCCACGTAATTTAGGTTCAGTTCTGCATTTTCTTTCACATCACATTTTGTCACTTCATGGAAATTAGCTATTGCATTTCTGTTTTGCAGTGCTTCGACATTCTTCAGTATTCCTAAACACTGATTTACATCTTCTAAATCACATTCCTTCGACCGACTTATTTCTGTTTCTTGACTTTGTACTTTCGAACTAACGACCTCAAAATACTCTTCGATATAAACGGTTACTATCTTCAAATCTTTGTCCCTATCTTCACTAGTTGTTCTAAACTCGTCTTTCGTCTCTTCTGATTGTGGTAACAAATTAAAGTTGCTATTTCCATTTGCTTGTATTTCAGTTGACTCTTCTTCACTAAATAATTCCTTAGACTGACAACTTCTACATCTTCTGGTTGAAGTAATGTCAAGGGACTATCAGTTGACGATTCTTCCTTATCCATATATCTTGTCGCTTTTGTCTGTTGTTCTTGTCTTATAACATTCCCCATAGCTCGAACGTCTCGGCGCAAAGTTCGAAGTCCATCATGATACTCTTCTGCCTTTTCGACTACTTGACACAGCTTATTCAAAATCATTTGTAGTGTAATTTCCTCCCTTTGTTCTGATGACATACTATCAGTATGATTATTTTTCTCGACCACGTTTTGAGTAGCACCAATGCTCGTGCGCTTCTCAACATGGTTTGTTTCCGACCAAATTGTATAAGAGTTGATAGGGCCGTTCAAATTGTCCGATGCGTCACTCCAAGACAAACATAGTATGGACGCATTGTCTTCCACTCCGTCTCTGGGTGTACTATTTTTAGTTTCACACCGGAGACATAGCCATTCCACTTCACTATCTTCACTATGATTTAAAGAATCAAATTCCTCATGTGATATATGCATGCACTCAAAACGGTACCAAGACCCACAGCGATTACACATTATAGAGTTTATGGTTTCGTCACTCGATAATAAATTAGAATCGGACGCGCAACACGGATACTCATTGTCCTGCGTATTGGCACTAGAAAGTCTATTAAGCCTAACAGCCATTCCAACCTTCATACAATACTCCGGAATCCTAAGTAAACACTAGTGTAGTATTCAATTAGTTAGAACTTAAACACTTCTTCGAGGACAATACAACTCCCGTCTTAGTTTCTTAATCACAAAGTTGTTGCCAAATCAACCTGAAAAGTATCCTGTTCACAGTCGCCATTTTGTCGTGTTCCTTCTAAGTTACAGGTTCGGAAACAAGACGGTGTGCCCTCATAAGAAGTGTCTAATTGGATGTAGATAACGAATTTGATAGATATCGTAGACATTTACGCTAATCTAAATACCAATGAAAAAAAACTTGGATATTCAGAAATGAATGAATCTTACATCCAATGTATTTTCGTACAACTAATGTTACCTGTAGATTCCGGAGAATATTGGTTTACAGATCCATCATTTTTCTTTAAACTTTCTGGTAATAAATCCCTTTTCACAAAATATAAAAAGCAGAAGAATAAATAATTGTAGTTTTATATCTTTAGATTATTTTGTGATTTAAAATTGCACAAAATTATTTTTCAAAATTATTTAATAATTTTGTTTTAAGACAATACACTATATATCTTCACATATTTTCTTCTCTTTTTAAACTTAATTACAAAAACTTTTCAAAGATTATTTAAATCTCCCAGAAAATCAATTTATAGTATTCTATGTGCAGATAAAGAATACCATCGCATATCACGAGAGACGTAATAAAGAAAATGGAATATGAATTTCATTGTACATAAGCACAAGATAATTAACAAAGACGTACAGATTGATATAATGTCGGCAAATAACAAATAAAATTAAATCAGCCAACATTGAAAAGCTGAAATAAAAATGAACATTAAGAAATTAATTCATGACATATTACTCTGCAAACGGATCGGGAGAGACGGTCCGTTACACCATCGTCTTTGACTTCTCACATAGTAGTAGAACGAAACGAAAAAAGATCGACCCAGTTTGCTCTCTCCCCTTGATTTTACATACTCAACTACAAAATTACCCGAATTAAACAAGTTCCACCGGTACAGTTTCGATAATTATGGTACCATCGTGTTTGTATTATCACATAGTAAAGAATCAAGCGAAAAAAAAAGTTGGAGCCCAGTTTCCTTCCTCCACTTCATTTTCCATATCAAGCTACAAAATTACCCAAATTACCCTTGTTCCACCGGTGCAATTTCGATAATTTTTTACCATCGTGTTTGTCTCGTCACATAGTACAAAAATCAAGCGAAAAAAGATGGGGCCCAGTTGGCTCCCTCCCCTTCATTTTTCAAACTAAGCTACAAAATTACCCAAATTACCCATGTTCCCCCGGTGCAATTTCGATAATTTTGGTATCGTTGAGTTTGTCTCATCACATACTACAAGAATCAATCGAAAAAAGATGGGGCCCAGTTTGCTCCCTCCCCTTCATTTTCATACTTAGCTACAAAATTACCCAAATTACCCATGTTCCCCCGGTGCAATTTCGATAATTTTGGTACCGTCGTGTTTGTCTCGTCACATACTACAAGAATCAAGCGAAAAAAGATGGGGCCCAGTTTGCTCCCTCCCCTTCATTTTCATACTAAGCTACAAAATTACCCAAATTACCCTTGTTCCCCCGGTGCAATTTCGATAATTTTGGTACCGTCGTGTTTGTCTCGTCACGTACTACAAGAATCAAGCGAAAAAAGAAGGGGCCCAGTTTGCTCCCTCCACCTCATTTTCCAAACTAAGCTACAAAATTACCCAAATTACCCATGTTCCCCCGGTGCAATTTCGATAATTTTGGTACCGTCGTGTTTGTCTCGTCACATACTACAAGAATCAATCGAAAAAAGATGGGGCCCAGTTTGCTCCCTCCCCTTCATTTTCATACTAAGCTACAAAATTACCCAAATTACCCTTGTTCCCCCGGTGCAATTTCCATAATTTTGGTACCGTCGTGTTTGTCTCGTCACGTACTACAAGAATGAAGCGAAAAAAGAAGGGGCCCAGTTTGCTCCCTCCCCTTCATTTTCCAAACTAAGCTACAAAATTACCCAAATTACCCATGTTCCCCCGGTGCAATTTCGATAATTTTGGTACCGTCGTGTTTGTCTCGTCACATACGACAAGAATCAATCGAAAAAAGATGGGGCCCAGTTTGCTCCCTCCCCTTCATTTTTCAAACTAAGCTACAAAATTACCCAAATTACCCATGTTCCCCCGGTGCAATTTCGATAATTTTGGTACCGTCGTGTTTGTCTCGTCACATACTACAAGAATCAATCGAAAAAAGATGGGGCCCAGTTTGCTTCCCTCTAACCGAAATTTCTAATCTCCAATAAAAAAACACACAATATTTTATAAAAATCTGAGTGTAATTAATAAGTATTCAGGAAAATATGTTATATAAAATGGAGAGAATGCTCTCCCTTACTGTTGGATCTTTCAGCTCATATGATTGAGAGACTGAATATCTTCCCTCCATAGATCATATTTGATAAAAATATATCTTTCACGCAAATTATCATAGAACTTTTATTTAAATAATTAGGACAGGGAGATTAATAGACTCCTGATGTTTGATTGACTTTAACTGCATACATAGGAATTATGTGAAAACCTCAGTAAACACATGAATTATATCGTGTTAAAATCGAATAATATTTTCAAAATTATTATGATATTTTTTTTTAATCTGGGACAGTGGGGGATCTAGAACGAGGTTGGGAGTACTAGAACCTCAACTATTATTTATATATTTTTGAAAGTTTATAACAAGCGTTGCCTTTTATTTTTTATTTGAAAATGTTTGAAACATTAGATATAATTTCAGTTGTAGTTTTCCTGTTATGCAATGTGTAAAACAATATTTGAGGTTCACAACATCAACGTCCAATCTAGCCATAAATATTCATCGGGGGAGAGTTAAGCTGGAAACTTCTGGATCCATGGAAAATTGTAAACTCATGATACACCCTTCATAGTCTGGGTTCTGGGTGTCCCCCACAGTTTTCACCTTGTAGATCCGCCACTGCCTGGGGGAAGGTTTACTCAATCATTCTCGACTGATGTTAAATCCAAGTAGTGAGAGGGAATGTGATACCTCAAAAATATACGCCATATTCCATGAAAATCTAATACTTTTATTAATCTTATTATGTATAATATTTTTAGATGACGGGTTAGGGAGTAATCCACACCACATTAGTAGGCTAAATTAACCGTTTATTCTTTACTCATTTTAATCCCAAGTACAAATGATTACGGAAAACAGTTAACGAAAATATACATAATATTTTATCGAAACCGAATGAGTTTTGTATAGGTTATCCTGGAGATTAAGAAATGATTGGGGAGAGGAACCACTAAGCTATTCTTTACTGATTTCAGTCCATGCAGAATGAATTATTGTGACGCCGTAAAGAAAATGTGTAGCACATTACATTAAAATCGAACAAATGTAAAAGAAATTATCGTGAAACTTTTCTTTAATAGGAGGGAGGTGAGTAATCAGTATCACAGAAAAGGGCTAAATGTATCGCTCATTCTCGTCTGATTTTAATCCCGGACATTGTGAGTATGGGAAAGAATGTAAGAAACTCTACATATTGTATGAATTCCGAATGAATTATAGAAAATATAACGTGAAAGTCTAAAAGAACTCAGGTTAGGGAAGGTAACTGTAGCACTCTGTTATTTAGTGATTTGAGCTATGTCTTGAGGGAATGATTGGTAAGCTTTAAAAGAAAATTTACGACATATTACACCAAAATCAATATTTTTGAAACGAAGATTATCATGGAACGTATTTTTGTAATTAGATGGTGAATTCGCCTTTCATTCTTGGTAGATTCTAACCCTAAGATGTGGAGTTATTCCCGATACCATAATCATAGGTTTGTTACAATAGAAAAATAAAAAAAAAGTCTTGCGTGCATACATGAAAACATGCAAAGTGGGGTTGATTTTACCCTCCTTTATCTCTCTTATGAAAGATGAATTGAAATCCCCAAAAAACAACATTAATATGACAACTGGAGGGAAGGCACATATCAAGTTTCATCAACATCGGATAAGTGTTAAGAGAGCTATCGTGGAACATCCGGATGAGCAGACACACAAATCCTAATCGAGACGAATAGTAGAAACTTTGCTGACAATCATTCTAATCTAAAATAAATAAAATAAAGAGTTTGTTAGTTTGTCTGTGTGAGACCTGGGAATCAGATGAGTGGACCGAGAGTTACCATATTTTTGGCACAGCTACCTTAGTCCAGGTTGCAGACTAAGAAGAAGGGCTTTTTCTAAAATTCAAAACAGGAGGGTCAGGGGGGTGTTTACCGGGACATGTAAAAGTAGTAGAAAATGAGCGATGTTTTTTTTCTTTCGTTATTCAGCTTGTTTACATAGATATTTTATCTGACCCATGGGAAGAATAAGTATTTCAGCTTGTCATCTATAATCCCCAGTTTAGTGGGCAGATTAGGATTAGGATTTAGATTTCTGGGCTTTCGGTATCTAAGGCTATTTAGTCCGTCACGTTTTGAGGGATGACGTCCCTCGGCGAGCACACTGTCTGAAGAAAGGGCTCTATAAGTTAGGAACCTTCCCGGCATTTGCCTGGTGTGAATAAGGGAAACCCAGGAAAACGTCATTCAGGGTGGTTGGCCTGGAAAGGCATTTTACATTTTTTGACCGAGTGCCCCCACCGGGAATCGAACCCGGAACCGCTCGCACCGAAGGCGAGAGCGTTAGCGATCACGCTACGCGGGACCAGGAGTTTAGTGGACAGATGAAGAGTTACATGTTTCCTTTTGAATGTTATAAAAGAACGCACAAATTAGTTGTTTCTCTTTTGTGTGTGTATGTGTGCTTCGAAATCACAAACATGAATTTAAAATTTCACACATTGTTTGAGGAGGGCTCAACACGGCTTTGGTGAGAATGACAATGCAAAATAAACAAGTGAGTTTTGTCTTACAGTGTGAAACCACGGTAGACTTCCAAACTAAGGGAATTCAATACTCAAACTTCAAGTAATATATCTGTAACTGCTGGCTGCAATTGATAAATGAGATTAAAGATAGAACCTGTTTCTCGAACGCGGAATCCATATCAGAAAGTCGTTACTCTCTGTGCTTTACTGTTTTTGTTCCACTGTAATAGAGGTTGAAACCGCAGGTAGTTAATTTGAACCAATTCTGGATTGAATGGATCTTTAAGGAAGCAGATAGAACCTATTCTTAGGAAAATGAATCAATTGTAAAAACTGTATCTCGATATTTCTTACGTTTTTGCTCTATGCAAATCAGTATTGAAACCAAAAGTAGTGATAAAAATCAACCACTTTCGCTTTTGGCAGAGTGTTATGGGTTGTGACAATACGCTATCTTTAGATACTTAATTGATTGCAAAAACCTTTTGACACTATCTATTACCATTTATGTTCTATGGCGATAAGTGCTGAAGCCGGAAATGGGTAATTTCAACCACTTCTTGTTTTGATAGGGGGTTAGCGAAGTAGATAGAACCTATCCTTGGGAAAATCTGCATCTCTCTTCCCGTTTTTGTTCTGGGGAAATCAGTGTTGAAACCGGAAATAGCAGTAAATATAAACTACTTCCGATTTTGGTAGAATGTTCGTGATAGACATGGTACGATGGCGAATCATAAAGTAAGTTACACTAGTTCGCCGTGAGAGCACTTGTGTGTCGTGAGTGTGGCCATTGGGGCAAGCTACAGTAACTGCTGACACGTCCGAGAGGAATGTTTGTGTGGTTTCCCGTCGTGTTGTGTATGCAAAGCGGGCTAGATTCAATGGTGCGTCAACTGCAGTTTACTCCAAATTGCAGATACGTGTAACGATCAGATTTATATTGACGAAACGACTCAATTGCATGGACATTCATCTTGAAATCACTGCTGTGTATGGTGAGCGTGTAATATATTGTTCAGGTATTGTAAAGTGGTGTAAGCAATTTGACGCCGGGCGCAAGGATCTCACGGACGAATATCGCGAAGGCAGGCCCGCAACGTCCGATACGGTGGAAATGTTGACTCTGTGGATAGGATCATTGGAGAGAATCGGCTCATAACACAGCAGGAAATTACCAGTCTGGTGAACATTTCGTATGACAGTGTGTTCTCCATTGTTCACGAACACCTTGGATTTCGTAAACTGTGTGAGAGATGGGTTCTATGTCTGCTCACTGATGTTCACAAGGGACAACGTTTCCAATTGTCTCTGGGATTTTCACAACGGTATTGTGCAGAGGGCGAGTAGTTTCTTCGAATCATCACAGGGGATGAAAGGTGGGTCCACCACTTCAGCCCCGTATCAAAGAGAACGTCGATGGAATGGGTGCACACCACATCATCACTACAAAAGTAGGCCAAGGTTCAACCTTCAGCAAGAAAGGTCATGGTAAGAGTGTTCTTTGACATTGAGGGCGTCTTGACGTGGAGTTTATGCCACAAGGCACGACAATCAACGCGGTTTCGTATTGTCAAATGTTGCACAGGTTGTGTAAGGCAATTAAAGAAAAACAACGGGGAAATTCAGTTCGATTTTATTGCACGATAACGCAACACCTCATATGGCCCGACAATTGTCCGAACTGCTGCAACGATTCAAGTGGGAGGTGTGGCAACATCCTCCATACAGTACGGACTTAGCGCTATGTGATTATAATTTGTTTGGTAAGCTGAAAATGAATCTCGGTGAACGACGATTCCAAAACGATGCGTAGGTGAAAGCAGCTGTCTCCAGGTGGTTATATAGCGCTGGAGGTGATTTCTATGCATCCAGAATCGAAAAGTTGGTTGACCGTTACAGGAAATGTTTACAGTCTCTTGATGACTATGTGGAAAAGTGAACGTACAATGTGATTGTCATCACCGTTGCCAATGTGTAGGGGGTTTCATTAATTATCATAACTTGGAAGTGTAACTTACTTTTTGATTAGCCCTCGTATATTACCTTGAGAAGCTAAATTGTCTACAAGAAACCACTTCTTTCTATTTATTACAGTTTTTGTTCTACGAAGGTAAGAACGGTAAGGGAAAAAAAAAGAAGGAATGTCACAAAACTCTATTTTCGAGAAAACGACGTTTTAATATTGAAAACTGCGTACAAATGAAGGGTTTGTCACATTTTTGCCCCCTTTACTTGGACATTTCTACATCTACGCATGCATGGCATATACAGTCAAATAGTACCAAGAGTCATCAACAGATAGGGCAAAGCACTCGTTAAAGCACATGCATGGACATTCCTTGTTTTTTTCCCTTAGCCTAACCTGAAAATGACTAATTTGAACCACTTCTGGTTACAAATGAGGATTAACAAAAGAGAACGAACCTTTTCCTTGGACGGTGAATCGATTGAAAAAAAATATCTATATCTCCTACCGTTTTTACTCTAATACCTGTCGACGGACTGACAAAACCGTTCTACGAGTATAAGACTTTCTACACTTATCTATAGCATATTTTGGAAGTCTAAAATGGAACTAAAAGGGTAAATGTTCTGATGGTAAGCTTATTGAAAGGCTTATTATTGAGGGCCAGATTAGCGGAGTCATATTGTTCAAATAAGACATCTTTAATGTTTGAATTGTTTAAACCCGATGAACAACAGTTGCTTGTACTAGAGATATTGTTTCGAATAGTATACAGAATTCTTGTGCAGATGACTTAACTGCATAAGTTATGAAATAGCATAAACGAATTGGATTCATGAAGTGTATAACTTATTTCATATTTTAAACTTTTTTCTATATATATATATAGTAAGCTTACAAACTCTAAAACTCAATAGCGATCTTTGCATATGCCAAACAGAGCAACCGTCGTGGCACTGCTCACGAAATTGTCTCGCGCTTCACGAAACTATTCTTGCCATGTATGGTCAACAGATGATCCCTTATTTAACGAAATTCTATATGTAGTAAATCTGTCAGGGGCATAATTACGGCATTTGCTTCCGTAGTTTGAGAAAAGATATTCTTTATTTTAAAAAAATGTAATGTAATATAGTAATAAATTTCGGTGGGTAATCTTACCTCCGATGGTAGGCGCGTAGAAACGAAATTATTGATTGGGGTGAGGGTGGAGTCAAAGTTGGACGACTGTCTTTATATGTCTTTATATAACTCTATATTGACTGCCTGATTGATCAACTCCCAGATAAAACTGATTAAGCTTAAAACTCGAAATTTGGACAAAGCATAGGATTTGTTATGTATGGTCACACTAAGGAAGTATTTTCAGAAATTCGACGGTGAAGACAACAAAAGAGGGAAGGAAATCGGCATCATAAAATTTCCATAATCTCCGAATCTGTGAATATTAAAGAAACATAAAAATTTGATATATGGACTTCTCATTTAATCTAATGTAAATAAAATAAAGAGCTTGTTTATGTGTCTGCCTATCCGTCTGTTTGTGTGTGTGTGTGTGTGTATGTGTGTGTGTGTGTGTGTGTGTGTGTGTGTGCGTGCGGCCTGAGGACCAAACGAGTGGACCGAGAGTTACCAAATTTTGGTCACGAGTACCTTGGTCTAGACCCCAGACCCAGACGAACCGTTTTTTTTTTTAATCGAACCAGGAGTCTCAGATGGGCGTTTACCGGGACATGTAAAAATAAGAGAAAATGACCAATATTAGGATAAAAATTCATAGTTTTCGAGGTCGCTGAGATCAATGTTGATATTTCCACAGGTGTTGACTTCCAAATACAGCCCCATCGGCTGGGAGTCAGACGCGATTTTTTTAAAAATTTCGAAGGGGATGTTAGGGGGCGTTTACCGGCATGTGAAAAAGTAGTAGAAATGGCCGATATTTGTCTTCCCTTTCGTTGTTCAGCTTGTTTATATAAATATCTTATCTGATTCAAAGAAAGAAATGTATTTCAGCTAGTTTAAAATAAAATAGACACGTCTTTCAGTTTTTTATATATATTTGAACTAAATGGAAAGAAAAGGGGATGAGAAGGGAAAAGATGTGGGAATTACAATTATAATAGTAAGATATCCATACCTCAGAATATCTTATAATGCTCACGAAGCAGGGTACTTAATTGTGAAAGAGTAGTTATCAATAATGGGAAAAATTTAAAATCAGACCTCATTGTAGAGCGGAACTGAAACGGTATATAGTAGACGTAAGTTTGCAATTTGAAGGAGTATATACTGTGATAGGTTGAAAATGTCAAGTTATGGATACATACGGAAAATGTAGTAAATTGAAGCTTTTAATCGGTGAAAAATAATTCCGGGTTCTACCTATTATTGTAGGTAGTAAATGGGAGATTACAGAAAGAAGGCTCGAGGAATTAACCATCATTAGTAAACAGATCTTCACGATAATATTTTTGATTGAATTGCTATATTCTATCGAAATCACGAGTTATGTCTGTGGTGTAGGGATTGTAATGTATAGGTGTATAATATTTTATCTTTGTTTTTGGAAAATTTATGGAACACGTCTCATCATCATAAGTATTAGGCCATTATTGGTTGGTCGCTTGCTGCAACTGAGAAGCTCCCATGCCCCATGGTCTTTCGCTAACCGCTTCCTCCTCCCCTACGATTTCTGTGTTTTGATATCGTTCTTTATTGTAGTCTCCTTGGCCCCCTCCCTCTCTTTCCTGCCACCATACCCTCTAGTGCATCTCTCATGATACAATTCGTTTTTAGCCGATGTCTCAATTAGCTTCTCTTCCCTTCTTGATAATATCTAAAATTGTTCTTTTCTCAGACACCATTTCTCATTCGTTTCACGCTCAGCGCCGTTCTTCTTTTTTTTTAAGTTTAACGTCCCACGGTTATGCCGGTTAGGCTAAAGGAGACGGTGATAATGAGAAATGAGTGAAATGGTGGAATGAAGAAAGTGGGAGGAAACGGGAGAACTTAGAGAAAACCCACGAGCACGGTGTTTGTCAGCTCCGTTCTTCTCCACACCCACATTTCGAAAGCTTCAGTGGTTTTACATAACTTTTTCCCGTATTGTCTATGTTTCTGACACATAAAGCACAATAGTCCACATGAAAATGCTTGTAAATCTTTTTGTCAACTCTTTACACAAGATCCCACAAAATAGACTTCTCTTCCTCCAAAAGGCTTCTTACTTCATTCCTATCGTTGCTTTTATTTCACGTTCACATTTCATATCATTACTAATAATAGTACTCAGGTATCGAAAACTAGTCACCTGTTCTATTTTCTCCCCTCCTACCTCTATATTTGACACCGAACCCTTCGTTCCAATCACCATAGCTTTTGTTTTTCTAACATGGCTGAAGCTCGTCTAGGCAAGTGCAAATCTGGAAGAGGATAATATCTTTGGGAATTAGAGATATAAAATTCTATATTTGGACTTCTCATTTAAAATAATTAGACACGTGTTGAATAGCTTTTTGATATTTACTCTGGAACGGAAGGAAAATAAAGCGTGGAAAAGGAAAGGTGGTGTTACAGTTGTTATAATTGGGTGGCCATATTTCGAAATTCGTTAAGATTACAGACATGAAATTTAGTGTTTTGATTTTCCATTTAGAACAATTAAGGACGTGTTTCAACGTATTTTCACATTTCCACTACATAGGAAGAAAAAAAGATAGGAATAAAAGAAGAGTCGGGGTTGCAATTGAAATGAAATTAAATCTTTAAGTTTCATGTCCCACGGTTATGCCAGCTAGGCTAAAGAAGACGGTGATTATGAGAAATGAATGACATGATGGAATGAAGAAAGTGCGAGGAAACGGGAGAACCGCGTAAAACCCCACGCGCACGGTGTTTGTCCACTACAAAGCTCAATTGGCGCGAGCTGGGATCGAACCAAGAACCCCATACACCAGACGTTAACGCACTACCAATGAGCCACCGCGGCCCCTTGGTGGTTGAAATTGTTAAAATAAGAAAGCCATATCTTGAATTTCCTTAAAGTTAGGATATACTAGCATATATTACCCGCTTTGCTGGGTTGAAATAAATAATTTAACTGCACATCTTTGTATCTCATGTACGGCTGAATTTGGATCTATGCTGCATCGTAAGTATCAATGTTCATCTTAGTAAAACAGAAAATTATGGATTCAACACTGATATTGCTCATTTTCGATTATTTCAATGTTTCTCACCCCTCCTCATTCCCAAGTGCTGGGGATGAAAATGGATTTAAACAGCATCAAAAGTGTTACTGTTCATCTCGGCGACCGCAAAAACTAGAGATTCAACAATAAAATCGGTCATTTTTTACCATTTATATATCTATATATCTATATCTATATCTATTTCTATCTATCTATCTATATCTATATCTATATATCTATATATATATACATACATATATATATATATATATATATATATATATATATATATCACTCTCTCATGTTGGGGCCATGACATCTGAAGTGTCACCGTTCATCCCAGTGACCTCAAAAAATTCAGCACTAATATCGGACATTTTTGATCATCTCTAAATATCTCTTCCTCCTCATCCCCAAAGTTGCAAGTTTGAATTTGGATTTAAACGGGATCGAAAGTATCACTGTTAATCCAAGCAACCCAGAAAACTATAAATTCGATACTAATAGTGGTCATTTTCGATCATTTTCACATATCCCTTTCTCCCCCTCCCTCAAGTGGCTTGGGCCGATTTTGGATTTAAACCGGATCGCAAATGTCATTGTTCATCTGAATGATACCGAAAACTATGGATTAGACACTAATATTGGTCATTTTTGATTATTATTATACGTATATAATTCCCCCTCCTCCTCCGTGCTGCGGCACACGGTATCAGAATTGTCAGTCTTAATCTCAGCTACTTCTAAAACTATGGATTCGACACTAATATTAGTCACTTTCGATCATTCTTAAATGTCTACCCCCTCCCCTTCGTTGTACCCTCCTCCTCCCCAACTATCAGGGCTGAACTTGGATTGAAACAGCATCAGAAGTATCACAGTTTCTCTCATCGACCCCGAAAGCTACGGATTCAACAATAATATCGGTCATTTTTGATCATTTTAAATTTCTCTCCCTCTCCCCAACCACTACGTTGCATCGTTAAAGTGAATAGCTTAAAGTAATTCTTGCCCCTAGACTCATGTATGTTGAAAATTTGACCGAGATTGGTTGGGTGGTTCAAAAGTTTTAGGTTTTAATATTTTTTATTTATAGGTCACTCTCCGCTGCCCTTCCCCTAGGATCTACCATTAATGTGAGATTACAAAAATGTTTCTAGATCCGAACCCCATGTATCTTGAAAATTTGATTGAGATCGATCGGATAGATCAAGAGTTATTAAGTTACAAAAATAGTCACTTTCACTCTTATATAAATTGATTTTTATATGTCTCCCCTCCTTCTCCTCCCCTACGTTGCTCCGTCAAATTTAAATCATAAAAACGATTCCAGGCCTGACCCTCGTCTATGTTGAAAATTTGATCAGGACCGATCGAGTGGTTCAGGAGTTATTAAGTTTTATTTATTTTATACCCCCTCTCCCTCCTCCGTCCCTCAGTTTTACCAAAGTGAATAGCCTAGAACCAGCCCGCCTCGAACCTCATCCATGTTACAAATTTGATTGAGATCGGTTGGGCGGTTCAGGAGATTTAGGGTCACAAACATAGTGATTTTCAATTTTAGATAGATTTATTTTCATAGTGATTTTTCGATTTTAGATAGTAATTTTCATAGTGATAGAGTATTATTATTATTATTATTATTTTACTTTTAGTTTAAAATTATCAATGAGTATTTCAGCTTTTTCTCCGTAGAACGGACAAGAAAATGCGAAAAGAGAAAAGAGTAGGAATTCTAGTTGTTAAAGTAACATGTACATATTCGAAATTCCTTAAGAGTAGAGAAATGTTTTTGAAAAAGAGAATATTTTTGAGTCTTTTGACATTTTCCTTCGAAGAGAAGAAAAAAGAGTGGGGTTTTCAATTGTTCTAAGTAGATGCCCGTGTCTCGAAATCCCTTAAGATTAGTGACACGTTAGACGTTAGAGATGTGAGAATCATTTAAAGTTAAAGATATAAGTGTCGAATGTATATTTTTGGTGGTCACTAAGTTGTTCGGTGATAATTATGATGACCTTTAACACAAGGTCGGCTTCCAGTTGGGGTAAAACTGGCTGCAATGAGATTGCGCACACTTTTCCAGTTTTATCCGATAAGTCATTGACAAGCTGTCATTATGTACAGGATTGCGCACAGAAAAATTAAGCAATGTTGTCAGATGGAAAATATGGAAAATATTGTATGAAAAGAGCAGCGGAGTACCCGAACCAAGGACCTAATAAAATTACTAGGATTGAGCTAATTTAGAAAATACAGAGGAATTAACACATAAGGGTAGAGAAGCTATATACTGCATTCGAAAAAAAAAAATATCTCACACCAGTTCTTCCGAGAAATATTACAGAGGCTGCTTCAGTAAGTGATTAAAAGAGAAGCTGAGTTCAGTTATATGGAGAAAAGTTACTATTTATAAATGAAGAAGCTAAGATCCTATCGTCCTATCTTCTGCGAGTAACATTAGGTACGAACAATGATAGCATTTACTGTGCATAGTCGTAGTGTATGTAATAAAACTAGCAGTTAGCTACATCATATTGTTTCTAATTATATATTCTAACTAGATTTAGAAAAGTGATTTGAGATATATATTGACAGATTCCATATTATTAATAAGTAAATCGTGTAATTTTGCAAGGATTATATTGGAATGCAGTGTAATTAGTATGAGGAAGTAGTTTACTCACATCGTTGTATTATACAAATATAATATTGTAATTTAAGTTCATTGTATCGCACATATTATTGTAACAAGTATCCTATTATATGACCAGACGTTAACGACAGATCTTAATAAATTTTCCAAAGCAAAACTTGATAACGGAGAAAATTATTCACTTTTTCAATTTTCAACTTTTCCATAAAACTTGGCTAGTAGTGGGAAGTATGTATACTATATTATTATTATTATTATTATTATTATTATTATTATTATTATTATTATTATTATTATTATTATTATTATTATTATTATTATTATGAACATTAAGAATGTCATCGTAAATGTTTGCTTTGTTTTATTTAGGTTTCCACCTAGAATATGGGCTTCAGAACCCTCAGTAGCTCCTCGAACGAAAATAGGGCGGAAACGTTTCACAAACATTACAATTAGTAATTCTATTCACTTGGTCCAGATATTTATCAGGTGATCTCTTCTCTGTTGAAGATACAATCAGAAACAAAATTGAAATTAAGATCAATTACGAAAGGATATACCAATACACACAAAAAGGAAGATTTAAAGAAACATAACACTATATTGAAGCAGTATGAAATGCTTAACCCTTATAGATTCCGGCTTTTTAAGATAAATTAGAGACTTTCAGTCAAGCGGCTACAGCATCATCTCTATTTATCATAGGATCATGGTTCATACCTCGTTTTCTTTTTACAATAGAGCAACCTTTCAAATGGTACCATTCATATCTCCTTATCATGTCCCTGAGGCGGGAAATTTTGAGAGAAATCGGCATTTTTCTTTGAAAATATTTCTTTTTTTAAATTTTGACTAGTGCTCTCAAACGGGTCGGGTTGTCGGGTCAACTCGGGTCGGGTTGTCGGGTCAGGTTACTCGGGTCGGGTTGTCGGGTCTGGCTACTTGGGTCGGGTGAGTCGGGTCAGCTCGGGTCGGGTCAGGTCAATCGGGTCGGATCACGGGTCGGATCACTCGGGTCGAGTCGGGTCAGCCAATTCGGCTCACGGGTCGGATAGGTCTTCAAACCGACCCGACCCGATCCGTTGAGAGCACTACCTGGACCCCCGCTGTGTTAATGCAGAGATCTAAAACTCAACTGGGAAACACTAAGGGGTGTATTAAATGCCTGTACAAAATTTCAAGCTTTTAAGGGAAAACTATCAATAATCGCCACAATGCCCCCAGATTACTGTAAAATACCTTGATCTCAGGCAGAAAATTTCCTGAGACATCCCTATTTATCCTAGAATCATAGTTTGCCCTTTATTATCTTCAGAATAAAACTGCCTTTCAAACGGACTCTTCACATGTCTTCATCATGTATCTCAGGCAGGAAAATCGCGAAAAAAGGGATTTTTAAACCACAAAATCCCTTTTATTTACCTTTTTGCCCCTCTGGATCCACCTTGTGCTAACGCAGAGATCCGAAAAAATCTAATAAATAGTACTCGGTGGACTGAATGTTTGTACAAAATTTCAATCTTCTAGGTGCGAAAGTAAACCCGCCAAAATAATAATAATAATAATAATAATAATAATAATAATAATAATAATAATAATAATAATAATAATAATAATAATAATGAAAATAGGCCTAACAAAAATATTTTTTTAAAAGTTATGATGTCATCACCTCCTATGTCTCGACGCAGGAAGGCGTGAAACCATACGTAACGTGTTCTACAGTGCATCTAGACTTTTTTTTAAAAAGTAAAAAGCTTTATTGGTTTTTTTTTAATCGAATAATAAAGACGCTACTTTAGCACCTGAAAATAGGTACTAGAACTCCGAAGGGATTCAGATTATGAGACAAGAAAATTTTAACATTTGAATTGTAAATTTGGACGTATCATGACTTCTTGTATCTACTGACCAAATTATATTTAGTTAATCCTCAATATAATATGAATTTTATTTCTAATTTCTGTTTCTATCCTAGTCTGAAGGAAAACCTTCTTTGCGCACAGATTTTAAATCTAGCATTGTGGCAACGTTTGGGCAAAAATCTGTGTTCAGAAAGACCAACAGAGATCTGTGCGCAATTCGGGATCTATAGTGTGTGCAATCCTGTTGCTCCCGCAAAACTCCCAGCACTTCTATGAGAGGGGGGGGGAAGACACATTTTTTTTTTTTTTTTTTTTTAGCGAGAGCTTTTATTACAGAGTCCATAGTTATGCGGGTAGCTGAGGTGAATAGCAACACTTCCGATGTCGTTTCAATCTATGTTCAGCCTCCGTTAATACCCTTAGAGTGTGAATGGTGACATGAAAAAAAAAAATCAAAAGTGACATTTATTCATGTCGAATCCATAGTTTTCGGGATTTTTTACATACACAGTGACACTCCCGGCGCTATTTAAGTTTAACCTCAGCCCCCAGTAGCACACGGGGTGAGGGTGATATGATGACATGCAAAAGTATCGAAAACGGCCGATATTAATGTAGAATGATTAGTATTTCAGCGTGAGAAAATTATTAATCGTCATTTAATTAATGACTATTAGTATCCATAGTCGTCATGTCGTTTAAGTCCAAGTTCACACCCATCGGCATTGGGGGTGAAAAAGAGTGAAAATAAAATACCTGGAATGATTGAGATTAGTGTCGAATCCATAGTTTGGATTCGTCAATCTATTAGGTTACTATCACGATGACGTTTAATCCCAAGTTTACACATGATCGAACACGTCAGCTGGATAGGGAATATACAAGAGCAATGCTAAAGTCCTTGCTCGCACGTCTATATATAGGGTGTTTCAAAACAACATCCACAACGTTTGGGAGGTGATTCCTGACACCAAGATAAGACAAAAATATACACTACCTGGGTGCACAAATGCTTCCTTTCGAAGTTATAGGCTGCCGAAAACATGAAAAGATGAAATTTAAAGGTTCATAGCTCCAAAACTATGGTATCTACCGTAGTTGGGTCAACACTTCACTTAGGAACTAATACTCCCTCTATCCAAAAATACATGTTTCAGAAGTCCTAAGGTACACACGCAAGAATTTTTATAGAGGGAGTTTGGCTATGGAAATGTAATTTGAAGTACTCACCAACTACCTCTATAAAAATTGTTGCGGAAGTACGGCAGGGTAATGGAACTTGGATATTCAGATAGGGCACATAATAGTTCCTAAGCGAAGTATTGACCCGAATACGGTAGATCCCATAGTTTTGGAACTACGGACCTTTAAAATTCATTTTTTCATGATTCCGGCAGCCTACAACTCCGAAAGGAAGCATTTGTGCACGCAGGTTGGTCTTTACTTTTTGTCTTATCTTGGTGTCAGGAATCACCTCCCAAACATTGTCGGTGTTGTTTTGAAATACCCTGTATATATTTGGATGCGAGTGTACGAATTTATATTTTATCCTAACTCCGAAACGTCTGTAGTAATTTTGACCAAACATGGTAGACAAACATGGTGTTCAATCTGGAAAGAAGCATTGGGGGAATGAGACACCCCAATGGATGGGAGTTGAAAGGAGTGGTATGTAAAAACAATGGAGAACGACTTATATTAATGCGGAATGCATAGTTTTCGGGGTCTCTGAAATGAACATCGACGTTTCTAATGTCATTTAAGTCCAAGTTTATCTCCAACGGTAGGTGAAAAATAAAATGTCAAAACTGACTGAGATTTGTGTCGAATTCATAGTTTTCGGAGCGAGAAAACGTCTAACCAGTTTGAAATGACTTTTGAAACATGATCAGTACTTACCTTAAAGAGCTTTTCTTTTTTATTCTCATCAATTTGATTAACACTCTCCCAACGGAGATCGGGTCATTTTTTACCTATAAATGTTTTATTTTAACTTTTTTTTACATTTCTTCTTCCTCTTTCCGGTCATCGGCCTAGGTATGCGTCTTTTAACCTACGTACCATGCAGTAACACTTCTAATACCCTAACATTCCTTAGTTGCCAATCACAAATAAACAATTCTTTGTCTTGGTCTTGAATGACCCGGTCTTTGTAGTTTACGCGAAGGATATTTTATTTGTCTTGTCTACTACTTCACACCGTCCGATTTACTGCCATTTTACTCAGTCTGCATGATCACTTGTACTCTTTGCTCATTTCCTTACCAAGAGCTCCTTCGTGGCTAAGCGGTTAGCGTACGCGTCTTTGGCGTGGGAGACCCGGGTTCGATTCCCGGCGGGAGCTCATGTGGTTCGGATTCCACGTAAATCAGTAGGTCCACGTCTCGCATAGCCTCGCTGTTAAAAGAGACGCTAAACTGATATTCAACTCAACTCATTTCCTTACCATGCTCCAACATGTCAGCTATGTTGACAGGTGGCAAAAATTTCCCACTAAACGGGAAATTGATATCAGTGGCGGGAATGCAGGATATTTTATTCCAATATGTAGGATATGAGATAACTTTCTTCAAAATATGTACCAATGGAAACGCATGGTAATATATATGAATATTTGGGTGTGTTTGTGTGCGATATATATTTACGGGAAACATTGAATGGTATTGGAAAAATTCTTGTCTGTGAACGGGAAATTTCCCTTCACGAACTGATAACACTGACTATCAGAGTAAATATCAAACATTTTAGTCCAATTTCACTCATGCAGAAGAAGAATGAAAATAAACTGTGCGCGCCTATTCTCTGTGCGGTAATAATGTCTGAGCAAAAGTTTTTGAAAACTTCAGATGGGATATTTCGTGAACCGATTAGACTGCAGGAAGAAAGTGCTGAAGCTATCATAGTCTGGGTTCTGGCTGATCCTTCCCCCAATTTTTAACTTCTGGATCCGCCACTGGAGACCAACATGCTCATCACTAATATCAAGCTTTAAATTAATTGGAAATCTTGTAATAATACTATGTTCTCCTTTGAAAACAATTAAAATATTGATGGGTTAAAAATGATCCTATGTTCGTCGGATACGTTATTTCTAGGATCTTCGCTGGGCAAGTGTTGAATGTATATTCTGCGAGCCTAGAATATTTCAATATGTATGCCGAAAGTGGAGTATATTCTGTATTTGTTTTATTATTATAATACTTTTATTGAAACAAATATTCCAATGGAGAAGGGGATTTCTCGTAAACATATTCTTCCCGTATGTAGACCCGAAGAATGTGCAATTAAGCTAGTATATATGCACTTTATATTAAGCTATATACGACACAAACATGAGTTTGTTAACTTCCTGTTGTGATTTGGAATGAATAAGGCGATGAAATCATTGTTTGTAAGAGTAATTAGGTATCAATGTTATTTCCGGTTTTCATATACTCGATATATCTTACATACCTGAAGGTTGATGTGTCTTCGGAAATGCTCTTCTATTACTTTATTGATTTATTAGTCCACAAAAAAGTATTGCGAGTCCTTACGTAAACATATTGAAATACAACTCAGTACCATCTCTGCAACAAACATTGGAATATTGTTTGTTTATTCTATGTTTCCGTTAGTAGCCTGTTATCTTTGAACGACAGTACATTTGTATAAACATAACTTCCTGTTTTTACCATACTTGTCGTTACACGACCAGAGCAATGTGTTTTCGAATTATTTGCATTTTTTCTTACTAGAATTTTAAGTTCGTGTTGCTTCAATAGATCCACGATGGCGCAGTGGTAGGGCGCTTACCTCTGGTACGCGGTGCATTTGGTTCGATACTAGCTCGAACTTATGAGTTTTGTAGTGAAAAAATACCGGGTTTTGTCAGGCTTCTTTTGTTTCCTCTTACTTTCTTCATTGAGGTCATTTCTCTCATTGTTTTCATCATCATTGTCTGTCTTAGCTCTGTAGCATAATCGTGGTACGTTAAATTGGTAATAACTTAAATTAAGATACAGTCAAATATAATTTAACGTCGGTTTCCCTTGCATCACCGCGAGTCATAGTTGATCAAAATTATATAATTGACTTAGCTTAACGAAACGTCAACATTTTGCCGAATAGCAACTCAATCGTTCAGTACATTGAACGAATGATAGTAAAATCTATTGTTCATTTGATTCTGTGTGGCCTAATCCGAACGTACCGGAAAATTGATCCCCACTTCAGGCTGTACTATGCTGTAGATTTGTTTACTAGATTGGACTTCCTATCGAAATACACTGATAGAAGAGCACTAGATTGTCAGAAGACTTACCAGTTCGGTGTGTGTGGTCAATAAATTAGCTCTCATCACTGTGATTTCTGGCTCTGCAGACTGTAATGAGCTGCCTCTTAATTCAAGCCTGAAACACGATTTCAGTTCCGTTGAGCCGCACATCTTCTCTCTTACTTTTTTTTATATCGAATGCACACCTATAACGACGTGCTGTAAGAGAAAATCAATTATTCCTACTTTTTTGTCAAATAACTAATATTAAGCAACTTTTAATTACCTCTAGAAGCTTTGTGAACATCACATGTGCATATCGAAACTTTTGTGTCTGTATTGGAATCGAGCCACAGACGATAGTTTCAATCGTCTGAAATACTTTTATTTTGTGAAAATATACTGTCATGTTTGATAAATTTCCTTCTTACCTGTGCTCCAAAATATGATTCCTCATTAGCTACTAATAAGATTTTAATATTCTCATTCAGGAAGGAGGAAAATAATATAAGAAAATGTTAAATGTTAGAAAAAATACTCTGAAAATTTAAGTAAAAATTGAGTGTGATTTTTTAAAAATGTGTTTTTATTTTGTACAGGTAATGGAATCATGACTATGAAAAATAAGAAAGAATCTTGTACAAATATACGTAGGTCGTTCAATATATGTTTGCCTAAGCTGTAAAATATTTTTTTAAAGATACACTTAAAAACAATACACACATGTGCAGCGGGGTCATTCTTCGCCTCTCCACATAATCCCCATTGAGATTCAGGCATTTGATTTACCGTCGCAGCAATTTATCCAAACCCTTTGAAAAAAACATCTGGGCTCTGGCTATTTAAAATCTTTTCTCACATTCCGATTCATTTGTTCATCTGTTTCAAAATTTAACCTTGTAATGCAGACTTTAACACCGGAAAAAGATGGAAGTAACTGGGCTCGAAATTGTGGCTGCATGGAGAGTGGGGCACCCGTTCCCACCATAACTCTTCAATTTTGTGTCTTTCAGTTGATTTGAGTTTGAGTTTAACGTACGTTTCAGCAGCGAGGCTATATGAGAATTAGACTTACAGATTAACGTAGAATCCAAACCACATGAAGTCCCGTCGTGAATCGAACCCGAGTCTCACACGCCAAAATGCATCATGTTTGTGTGTTTAGTGGGGGTGGGGCTTATTGTCGAGAAGAAGATACCAAGTCGCTTATGTTGAATTGCGTTTCACTGAAGAAGAGTTCAGGTTCGATATAAGCGACCTGGCCTCCTGTCAACTGGTGGTGAAGAAGTAAAGCGAAATGTGAGGAGGGTTCTAAATAGACATAACTTTTTTTATTTTCCTTTTTTTCTTTTCTTTTCTTTTTTCTTTCTTTTTTCTTTTTTTTTCTTTTTTTTTGCAAAGGGTTTAGACAAGTTGGTGCAACGGTGAGACAAATGCCTGAAAATCAATGGAGATGATGTGGAGATATGACGAAGGACCTACCTACACGGACATGTGTAGTTTATAAATGTATGTTTAAAAAATATTGTTTATAGCTTAGGGAAACATATATTGAACGACCCTCGTACATACGTACAGAGCATTGTGTATATACGACTAAAGAAGAAGTAAAGGTACTTCCCTTTAACCTGCTGGCCAGCGCGCACATCTTTGGTGCGCTTTGTCCCATGTTTGATTCCAGGTCAGGAAGCATTGAATGCATTGCGATAGTTTGTATTGTACACTTAAAAAAAACCTCTATGGCCTATGGAACCCGGAGGTTCAATGCCGCATTCACAAAAGCTCTCCACTGACTTCTATCCTTAGCTAACTGCATCCAGTTTCTACATTGTATTCCAATCTCTTCGAGATCCATCTTAATATTGTCCTCCCATCTGCGCCTAGGTCTTGCTAATGGTCGTTTTCCGATTGGTCTTCCAGTCAAGACCTTGAAAGCGTTTCTACTTTCTTCCATTCTAGCTACATGACCCGCCCACCTAAGCCTCCTAGACTTGACAACCCTAACAATGTTGGGTAAACCATATAAATTATGTAGTTCCTCGTTATGAAGTTTCCTCTATTCCCCATTCCCGTTCCTCTTGGGTCCGAATGTTCGTCTCAGGATCTTCTTCTCCCAAAATGTTTGTCGCATATCTATAACAGTCTTCTTGTAAGAATATTATTTGATAATGATTTTCCAGGATACTTTTAAAACTGATACTATGTGTGTAATCGAGAAATGTATATTTGTGATAAATTTCATAGGAAAATAATTATAAATACAAAAAAATTAGAATGAGTAAAAGAAAATGTTGCTAAATGAACAAGAAAGTTTTAGTTTCGTTTTATTGCTCTTATTTACTGCTCTTTTGACATGTAATTTTCCACATGCCAAAATTTTGTCTTTGCCGATTATACACATACTAACATTATAAGAAATACCGGACGAATTCGTTATCAAATTATATTCCTACAACAACATATTTATAGACATGCGAGAATAATTCTTGACATGAGCATACCTTCGACTGCTGGCCTACATTTCATACCCTCGGTGCTAAAAGGGAGCGTTAAATTTCAGTGAACAAAGTTGAAGGAAAATTATTACGCATATACAGCAAATATAAGAGAAATCATAAATATAAGTATAGAAGAAAAGTAAATGGGTAACTTAGTAGTGAGAGATCACATTGTTTATATATACACACACACACACACACATATATATATATATATATATATATATATATATATATATATATATATATATATATATATATATATATAAAGAGCTTAAAGATGGTGTGTAGTAGGTAAATATTGATTAATCAAAACAACTGAGAGAAGGGGAATAAACAAGCATTTGCAGAGCTCTCTGGAACATTTAAGTAGAATTTGGAATTTGATTTTTGTTCTTTCAGCATATATGGCCATGTTAGTCCATCATGTAG